>NC_046335.1:6363214-6673303 GCF_000738735.6 Corvus cornix cornix
GAGGAATCCTGTGCTTTCAAGTCCAGGATGTGCAGTTGGTGGCTGCAGAGAGAGGCAAATGTCCCCCTGTCCCTGGGACCCTGATGCCAGCAGCGTGTGCAGCTCTTCATCCTTGGCTGTCTGTATAGAAATAAGACCTTGGCATAAAGGATTTGCTTTTGTTGTGACTTAGGTTGCCTTCAGTTTGGGTTGAATAGATGTGCTTGGTTCAGGATGCCTAGTGTAGGACATGTGCTAATGTGTCTATTGGCATTTGGGATTAAAACACATCAAAATGAGGCCACTGGCTTGTGCACAAACAACATTTCTTGTTTCTCTCTTCCAGTAACCGTGACTGTGGGAGGACAACAACATCTGCTGGGGCTTTATGACACGGCAGGGCAGGTAAAGGACTGCAAAACATTTATCATTTTCCTTTCCCATGGTTTGTTACTATCATACACTGGGGTTTGTTGTTCATGATGTTTGTGGAGTTTGTTGGGGTTTTTTTACAAATAATAACCATCAGTTGTAATGGTTGAACTGATTCATTGAATGGATGAACTGATGCTGACTCTCTTCCTTTTGTTTTCATTCTGTTTCAGCAGTAAAACACACACAAATGCACTCATCCCTAAGAGTGTTTTGCCTAATCAAAAAAACAAAGCCTGATGAGGCTGTGCAACCCCCCATACATCCACCTCCTACTGCAAAGACCATGTTTTGTGTAGTCAGTGTTTTCTTACCTTTACCACATGGTGGCATTGAAGAGACAGAGAAGAATTCCCATTTTCAAGATTAGAAAACAGGTATAATATAGCACCAGCCTATCAGTCACCAGCTATTGACTTTTTAAGTGGTAACCCAGCCAGATTTGCATCCATCCCAACATTCTTCTCCCAGGACAAGAGTATCCCTTACAAGGGAGTCTGTATCCCAGGCTTACTTACACTTAGAATGCTTTTACTGTTTCCACTGTCCACAGTCTGATACTGTGTGATTGTACTCAAAGCTTGAAGGATAATTTCACCCCCTGGAGAGCAGGAGAAATTATTTCTCACTGCTTTTCTCTGCCAGCAGAAGGGCAGAAGAAAGTACAGGGAGCAAGACATTTTTTTGTGGTGAAATTTTCCTCTCCTGACTCCAATGGCCAGTGACTGACAAAATAAAGAAAGGGACATAGTCTGCACAGAAACATTGCAAAAATTCATCTGCTGAGAGCAGAGGGAGCAGGTTCCAGGTTCCTTACAGCCTGGGAATGTTGTAATCCACATCCACCAGCTCCTCCAGTCGGAGCTGACACCAGAGCCAGCAGGAGAGAAAGCAGATTTGGGAACTTGCTTCACTCTCTCTGGGTTCCAGCAGCCCTGGATGCAGGGCTTTGCTTTCACCAGGAGCTCTTCTTGGCTGTACCAGTTTTGGCCATGACTGACTGCTATGAAAGGCACAAACAGTGCAGGAGGAGAGCCTCCTGTCTGCAAAAGTTCACTTCTTGCAGAATATACTTTGCAGCACTATGCAGAGAGATCAAAAAACCCACACCAGAACAGACTGTCACTTCCAGAAAAACCTGCTCTCAGCAGGACTGGGGCTTTGATGCTCTGGGTTTCACTTTCTTTAATTTTATTCTTACCATGTTTCTGTAGGCAGCAGCAGTCTTAGCTGGTTTGGTGGCCCTCACAGACCACACATCCTTCCTATTCACATGATGATCCAAAAGCCAGTCCCAAACTATGACCCAAGTCCTTGCCCCATGTCCAAAGCCTGTTCAATCTTCTATTCTGTGCTTACAAACACAGAGCTCAGAGCCTGTGTCATGCTCCATCAGCCCTGCAAGCCTTTGCAAGCCAAACTGGAGTTATATTCAGTTGCCAGTCAATTTTCACCCAGTGCCTTAATATTTCTACTTGTTTTGTAGGGCTGACAGTTCCACCTGCCGCCCATTTCCGCAGCAACACCTCCTCTCATTTGTCCTCCTGAGCCAGAAGGAACACTCAGCTGTCTCTTTGACAAGCCTCACCTCTCCATCCATTCCTCCACATCATTTTGCCATCCCCTGCTTCAAACTAGACAGTTCACCACCTGCCTCCAAGCCCTTTCTCTAACTCCCCAAGCTCATGTCCCTTCCAGACCCTGGTCCAGAGGATGTGGCCATCCAGCCAGAACTCAGAGCGTGAATCACCCCTTGATGACTAGATTGTCTCTGTGGAGGCTGGAGGGATGATGCTTCCCACATGCTCCAGTTATAACAACAGATCATCTGGGTTGCTTCCTCCCTCCTTCTCCTTGTGCTGTGTGGCTTTCCAAAGGCATCAGTGTGAAGTCATAGCCAGAAATAGCCCTTGACACTGCGATGCTATAAAACATATGCTAATGAAATAACAATTGGAAAATGTACTCCTGCAGCAGGACCCTCTGTCAGCCTGAAGGGAGAGCTGGCAGAGACCCCAGATTTTAGGTATCTGGCTTTCTGTATCCCTGGCATTAACAGTCCTAGGAGGAAAAAACTGTGGTCTTTTTGCTGTGCTGGACTCAGGTGCGAAATGCTTTAGCAGAGTGTACAAGAGAGCAGCACAGCAATAACGTAAAAACAAAAATAAAAGCCAGTTTTTCTACCTTTGTGGGGCCCAAACACTGCTGAGCTGATGGCAGAGATAGAGGGGAGGGAGCAGCACCAGCTGATCTTGGTCCTGGCAAGTCACAGGTAGATAACTCAGGAAGGCCAGGTCTGGCACTGGCATTTCCATGCCAAGCCAGTGGCCAGGCAATGTTAACTGGGAAGCCTCATGCTCCGTAAATAGCAGGCAGCACAGTGCAAACACGAGCTGGGAAAATGAATTATTGATCAGCCACAGCCCAAGCCCACAAGGGCTCGTGTCCCTTCCCAAACATGACTGTCACTCGCTGCAGCACCCCTGGATATGCCCCACACCCATGCAAATGTTCACTCCCTTTTCTATATTATTTGTTTGCTTGACTTCAGCCATCTCCAAACGAGAAAGGACCCTGTAGGGCTGTCTTTCCTAAAGGTCCATTGCAAAGCTTTAAAGCCTTCTGGAGACCATGAACAGAGAGGAGGTCCTTGTCTGATGTGGTTTGGAGGCTCCTGTACATGAACAAGAGCCCAGATCAATTCTAATCCATGATATTTGTGTTCTAACCTGTCTGTGAAAAATCCCATGTGTCCTGGTGGGAGGTGAGACCTCTACTATGAGATGCATGGCTGTCCCTGCTTACAGCTTATATAATGCTCTGTGCTAATAGCTCAAACCAGGAATGCTCTTCCTGAAAAAGGATTTTCTAGGGATTCAGAAAGGAACAAGGAAAATAAAATTAAATGCACGCTCCTGTAGCTGTCACAGCCAGGCAGAGCGCTCATGGCTTTCATCTGTAATTTTAATGGTACAGTAAGTCCCAGCCCCTCTAAATAGGCACGTCTGGAATATTGAAACTGGCTATATTTAGCCAATTTCGTCCCAAAACGCCTGGATGAGGATTCCTTGAGGCTTGCTGCCACCACGTGGCTGGTTCAGGAGACTGACTTGCAGCAGTTGAACCAAAAACACAGAAAGGGCCTTGGCCAAGCGCTAGGTATCAGCCCGTGGTGCCTGTGCCACAAACAATCTTGATCTCAGGTTTGATGTTCTGGGTTAAAACAATGTCCCGTAATCAGGCCAGGCTTTCCTAACCCACAGCGTCCACATAAAACTGTCTCTACCATGCAATTTCTCCTCTGATCCCATCGCCTTGGCGTCTGCTCTGCCTCTATTAAGTCCTCTGCTGGGAGCTGGCTGACATCTCCAGAGCCTTGGATAAATCTCCTGTCACCGACTTTGCTTCTTCATGAACTGCACCACTGATGTACCCATAAACATCTCTTAGGGTTTTTTTCCTGCTATTCCTTGAATGTAGAGAATCCACTTTCTTGGGAGGGGAAGTATCCAAACATCTCCTCTTGTAAATCCTTCTTCAGATGCACACTTTCTATAACATTGGAAAGACATCATTATGTCAGTTGGAAAATACTCTGGTTTTATCCCAAATACTGTGGCTGTGAGGGCTGGAGGTACTAATAGAATTTATTCTTCCTGTCAAAGTGGACTTGGGACAATGAACATCTAGTTAGACAAAAAAAAAAAACATTTTGTTTATGCTTTAGGATGCTTTTTTAAACTTCTCTTTCATGAGACAGAGCTAAATTTGGGCTCGTGCTTCCTTTCAGAATAAATAACTTAAATGTTGGGGATTGTTTTTAGAAGCAGTTGGTGCAAACTGTTTTTAAGTAATTCATTAGTATATTTTGGAAAATAGTGTTGATTCAGAAGGAGTCTGTGTCAACTTATTAGGATATAGTCAGTGAAAAAGAGACTTCAGAAAGGTGATTTACCAGTCTCAAGTCACAACTAAGCCCTCTCATTTGTTGACCCAACCAAAGCAAGGCAGAAGTAAGGCTGAACTAAATCACCATCTAATCTGACACACAGTGATACAGTCCTGCATCACTTTCTCCTGCAGGACAGGCAGCAGCTTGAATTGCTCCTGCCCCTAATGTGGGTTTTCCCTGCCTAAAATAAATGTTCTCGAGTCTGAGAAACAGCACCCAGGTGCCTTTTTTCCCTCTTTTATTAGCCTTATTTCCTTTTATTAACCAGTCAGTATCTGCAAAGCAAATCCACACCAGTTGAATTTTCACACAGTTATAACCAAAAGCGGCCAGACTGCAGAGATTTGAGACTTGTCCAGAATGCAGAAACTATGAACTGCAGATCTACATCACAGTCAGGCTTGACTGCAGCATGTACTATTGTTTCCCACACTCCAGCTTTGTGTTCCTTTCCCCTTTTTTAATTCTGGACCCCCCAAAAAAAAGCCTTTGGAACAGATGTATCCCCTCTAAAAAGCATCTGTTCCATTGCACTGAAGTTTTCTAACAGGTTTCATTGGACAGTACCCTTCAGACACAGCTACAAATGCTCTCGCTGTCAGAAAGAGCCAGGCTATCCCTTTCAAATGGTTTGCAAAACTTCTGCTCACTCTCAGCTTCTCAAGCCTGAAAACAGACCCAAATTCTTCCTTGAAACTCAGCTATCAAAGCCAGCTCATGACATGTCACAGCTGTGATTCGAGTGTTTGAAAACTCACCCTCTTCACCACTAGCCCATGGAGAAAACATCTCTCCTTCTGCTGTCCAGGGCCTGTGGAAACACTAAATCACCCACAGTGATGCACATAGGCACTGCAGGCTGGATTTGATCTGCTTTCTGCTTTCAGGAGTGTCTTCTGCTGACTGGCACACGGCTGTGCACTGTGCAGGACTGCTCAGCATCACCCTCTGCACCAACATCTCCACAGATAGCACACACACAAACAAAACGTGTTCACACAATCACAGGATTATTGAGGGGGAAGGGACCTTCAAAATCATCTAATTCCAACCCTGCCCCTGCCAGATATAGTGACATCTTTCACTAGACCTGGTTGATCACAGCTCCATCCAACATGGCTTTGAACACTTCCAGAGATGGGGCATCTTAGCTCTTTTGGATAAAAGTGCTGACAAATCAGCACCCTTGGCCTGTGAGGGGTGGTTTCCCCCCTCTCCAGCAGTCCCCCGGAGTTTAGAAGTGTGAATGAGTATGGACAGTGTTGACTACTTCATCAAAATCCACCCTGATTCCCCCACTTACCATCATCCTCCCTTCTTAACACTCTTGCTGTTCTTCCCTGGCAGGAGGACTACAATCAGCTGAGACCCTTGTCCTACCCCAACACAGACGTGTTCCTGATCTGCTTCTCAGTGGTGAATCCTGCCTCCTACCACAACGTGCAGGAGGAGTGGGTGCCTGAGCTGAAAGTCTGCATGCCCAACGTGCCTTATGTCCTCATAGGAACACAGGTAAAGCTTCTCCTGAGCACCTGGAAAGGTTTCCTATTTAACTCATGGGAAATTCAGTCAGATTTTCCCATTAGAGGAAAACTCAGGGCATGGGAATGGAAGCCAATGTGAAGATGTCCAGACTGGCAAAGCTCATACCATCTTTTTATTCAAATGTTTATTAATGAGACAACAAGGTATAAACACCTATAGGGAGAAAAGTTTTCTTACAGGTCTCTAATGTAGGAGAAAAAAAACCAAAACATCAAAGTTCATGGCTAGAAGCTGAAGCTAAACTTCAAACTAAGTTTTAAGAATGGGAATAATAAGCCAAATGACATGGGAAGGAAGTAGCCTCCCTTCATGCTTTTACATCTACATCACAACTGGTGACTCACCATCCTGCTTGTGTTACAGTGATTGTCAGACCGAATGATCAAACCCCTTTATTTTGGCCTTCAAATCTATGAATCTGTCAATCAAATAAAAATGCCTTAAACATGGGTTTACTACCAAGACACAGAGTGGATAGAGACTGTGAGGTTAGTGATACAACCACACGGAAAAAACAGAACACTGTACAGTAACCTAAGTCAAATTAGAGAAACAGATCAAATTCTGGTCAAAACCAAAATCTTCATGCCATAGGAAAGGCAAATCATTCAAACACTGGCTTTGTTTTCCACACCGGAATGATCTAAACTACCCATTTAAAAATAAAAGCATTATCCTTTAGACCATTCAGTCTGAAAATGGACAGGTTTGAAGTGCCAGAATACTTCACTTTGATGTTTTCCATGGAAATAAAGGATTTTGTTTCAAGTTAGACAGACTGAGCCGTGTCTGGCTTGTCGGGGTGGAATTTGGGTGGTGCAGTGCAGGGTTGCAGCAGCCTCCCCTTCCAGTGGGGCTCTTTGCTGTACCATACCCCTCTGAACTGTGGCCCAATAACCTGCAAAGGAGAAATAATTCATGGTAAACTGAGGGGAAAAAAGGTGAAAAAGTAAGTAAACGTGCAATTTGTTTCTGAAGTATCACCAGAGTTGAGGAGTGATACAGATGCCCTGATGTGGGTCTGTAAAGCCATGAATATCTGTGGAGGGCTGTGAGCCCTTGGCACAAGAGCCCTCTGCACTCCCTTGGAGGACACAGGCCTGGGGCCAAAGAGACTTTCCCCAGAGACAAGCAACCTTCCTCGGGGTCATGGTGGCAAAGTGAGCCACCTCCAGCATGCCTTATTTCTATATGGTAGTAGCCCGTACCCAGCTGGCTAATTGGTTTCTACCCCACCCCCTGCCTTTCCCATAAAAGGCCCCTGTTTCTGCCCCTGACCAGGGAGATTTTGTCCCTGGTCCTCCCTTCACAGGGGCTGCTGGACAATAAAAGCCACCTCTGTGGAATTGCTAAATGAGGCTCCTGTCTCTCTGTCCCTGAGTTCACCTTGGGTGATTTCACAAAGCTGAATCACAAGAGCTGGGATCACTTGTAGCTGAGAAATCGCTACACTTGCTGGAATCCCCTGCTGCCCAGGGAGGCCGGCCACCGCCCCGGAAGAGTTGCTCCTTGCAGGATGCTCTCTCTAGGAAGGTCGTGGCACACTGGTGCTGACCAGCATCGGACCCCCTGTGGTAAATATCTGCCTCAGGAATTACAGAGTTTGTGTACTTTCTACTAGATTGATCTCCGGGATGATCCCAAGACTTTGGCGCGGCTGCTTTACATGAAGGAGAAACCACTCACCTATGAGCACGGAGTCAAGCTGGCAAAGGAGGTAACAGCTTCTTCTGAGGTCCCATCAAGCCCACTGGTCACAGCTTTCCACTGGGTTTCTTTCATTCAAGGCTCCTCCAAGGCCCATTGGTCCCAGACGGAGATTAAAGCCTCTGTTCAAACAGGCTGGGCACACATTGTGACCCCTGAGCCTGCACTTCTGCTGCAATTCCCAGTTGAATCACAGAAACATAGAATATCCTGAGTGGGAAGGGACCCAAAAGGGTCAACGAGTCCAACTCCTGGTCATTGGACAACCCCAAAAATCACACCTCAGAGAGAATTGTCCCAATGCTTCTTGATCTCTGGCAGGTGCCATGGCCAAGGTCTAAGCAAAGCATCCGTGAGCCCAGGGCAGCAGGTAGAAAATGGGTATCAAAACAGATTTTACTGCCTATTTCACCTAAGTCAAGTGTTTCTTGCTCAGGGTTCTGCTGCAAGGTGCATGTGGCAAACCCATCTCTGCAGTCACCTCCTGTCAAACTCCTCCCTATCCCTTACAAAAGCACAGACAACTTGATGCTCATTTATCCATTGCACTTCAAGCAGCAGAGAAGGTGCTCCCAAAGTTTCTGTGGTATTGTACATTTCTCCTGGGAAGGTAGGGGGCTAGAAGCACTTCCCAAGCCCTGGGATGCAGGATTCTGGACTGGCCTTGTCTACTTTATATGCTGCAGGTGCTGCTGTTGTCCCTGGCCCTCAAAACAAGAACATCCATTAGCAGAACAAGCTGATAATATAAGCCACGGTGTTGCTTAATAAGCTGAGGCTGCTTTCCCAGGCCTCTGTGTCTGTGTCATGTCAGCATACACAGGAGACTCCCATCTCAAAATGGTGCTTCCCCATTCCCAGAAACCAGCTGGAAGCCCTCCCCAGGTAGCAGCTCCCTGGCATTGCAGGAGACAGGACACAAGAGGGACAGTTCAGGGGAGAAGAGCCAAGTGTATGAAGGAGTTCAGGTACAACCCAGCATTTCCTTTAAAGCCTCCCCAGCTGCACAGGCAGGAGGCCAAGCTCCTGGTCCAGCACTTGAACGTGGGTGCAGCCCCCCTCTCTCTGGAGGGTCGTGCAGGGAATTCCTGCTCCCCGTTCACCCACATGTGGTGAGACACTTATGTTGTTGCTGATTCCTGCTCCCTTCTCAGGATGACCACCTGAGCTCCTTTCATCCCATAGGCAGCCAGACACAGAACAGAGTAATCTCCTCACCTCCCTTCTAAATGTAGAAAGACGCTGGAACAGCTTCACTCTGGCTCTCCCATCAGTGGATACTCACTCACATTTTCTCTCTTCTCTTTCAGATCGGAGCCCAGTGCTATCTGGAGTGCTCAGCACTCACACAGAAAGGCCTTAAGACTGTCTTTGATGAGGCAATCATGACCATTTTCCACCCCAAGAAGAAGAAGAAGCGCTGTGCAAAGTGCCACAGATGCTGCACCCTTGTGTGACATCCCCTGGGAAGCAGAGCGAGCTGAGTTCAGTGAAACCAAGCAGGTTAGAAAGGCAATGAAGGTCACATGCAACTGAAAGGGGGAACATGATGAGAAAAGGGTCCTTCTTACCCAAATATAGGAGCTCTCCGTTCTGTGAAACCTCCAAGCTGTATCACCCTTGGCCAACTCCTGTCTCTGTGCTTTCCTAACCCTCCAGAGCTGTTTTGTAGCCTGTTCCCACTGCTGCAGACTGCACCAACAGAAGCCAGGAGGCCTGCTCCTGCTTGGCTCCCCGCCTTAGGAATAAGGTGAAGGTGGCATGTGACAAAACAAAGAACTAAAGATGGACAAAGACACAGGAGAAACTCAATTTGTGGCCTTAAGTAAAAATTGATCAAAATTAGGAATTCACAGTCCTTAGGAATTGAATCTGAATTGACTGAAAGCACATGGAGATCTGTAGAAATCTAATATGTAAGATATACACTATAGGTAGGATGTACTTTTAAATTGCTTTTCTTTTATAAGACTTGCTAGTTCAGGAGATACTTAAGTTTGTTCAAACCACATGGAAGCAAAGGTGAAGTGATTCCAGTTTGTTTTCACTTAATGGTGAAACTTCACAGCGTCAGGATGTTGCTGCACCCAAGCTATCATTATGGATCAACATTTACCTCCAGACTTAAGGAATGTTCTTACAACAAAAAAAATGCAAATAACTGTATTTTTACAGAGGAATGTTCAGGCTGAGCCATGTTTCCAAAAGCTGGGAAAGGAAGTACAGAGTTGTAGCATTAATGTACTGAAACAAAGAAACTCTGGCACCAAAGAATATTGCCCTAGACATGAAATAGCAGCACAGAACAATCTCTCTTCCAGCTGAGAACAAGAATGAGACACATTGTCATGGCAACTGAGAATTTACCTTATAGATCAGCTGGATTTCTACATCTCACCCAACAGCCAAGAATAGAAAAAAAAAAATAATAAAACCAAAGGTCATACTGACTTTAAGTTCTTTGAGGTGATCCAATTGCCTTAAAATTATCCTTTTCTTATGAAGTATTTCTGTAAAAAACCTCATCAAAGTGGAGTTGTGAACTTGTTGACTTATTGCAGCCTCCCTCCTCCCATTCATTGCTTCTCTCTCTGCTCCCATTTTTCCATCTTCACGAGAGTGCTGTTGGAGTTGCAGCGTGGCTGCAGTCCTCAGGAGTGGACTTTTCCACAAGTGGCAGATGATGGACGGCAGCCAACAGCATGGAGATGGGAATTCCAGCCCCTAAGGGAAGGGAAGCTGCCTGTGAGCTCCCTTTTCTGCTGGAGAAATTGTGCCTTTTCACTAAAGCCTCTCCCAGGATCCTACAATTTTGCACATCGCAGCAACACAGACACTCAGAGGTGAACTCGAAGGGCATCTTGTTACTTGCAGCTGCCTTTGGGTACCCTGGCAGTGCCATGAGACTGTCTTGTTATGGATTTCATTCCCCAAGCAGGAAGCCACAGTGCCAGCCCACAGAGGTTTGAAGATGTAACTCCTTGCAAAAGCCGTGTCTGTAGCCAGCTTGTCCAGAAGTGCCAGGAGGGAGCAAGTGACAGCAGTGTGTCCTCCCAGCCCAGGGACATGGGCCCTGCTCCCCTCTGCACCCCATTCCAAGAGACTGGCAGCCCTCTCCTCTTGGGAAGCACAGTGTCCTGACTGACAACACACCTGTCACCAGACAAACCAGGGAACTCCAGACCTGGTGTTGCCTGGAGCAATGAGTGACCGCAGCAGGACAATGGGAACGGCACCCAAGGCACATGGAAGGGACCAAGCTTGGTGCAGTGCCCAGTCCTGCATCAGGACCAGGCTTATGGATCTGAGCTCTTCCTTTAGCACAAATTCAATTTCATACAATTGTAGAATGGTTTCGGTTGGAAGGGACCTCAAAGATCATCTAATTCCAACCCCCCATTTAGCATGGACACCAACAGAAACCAGCTCTGACACCCCAAAACATTTCCAGGTAGAAATCAACAGTTCTCTCTGACAACAGCCATCAGACTCCAAGCAAATGCTTTGCTGTTGTTACCCTGTGGCTTCCACTCACCATCCCTTCCTTGCTGCACACCTACATGGATGAAAACACAGTAGTGCCACACCTGAGACAGACAAAAGAAAGTTCTCCTCACTGCTGGCAACTTTTTGTGCATATTTTCTGTTTGATTTTATTATGTCCCAGGCATTTACTTCAGATGGCCTGGCTGCTAAAGCCCAGCTCAGACTGAGGAGCAGGGGTCCATTCCATGCTTCAGAGTTTGTGTCCATCCCCAGGCAGAGCAGTGAGTGTTCACCTCACCAGGACACTGCCTATCAGCTGAACTAGAACATGTAAAAGATATTAGAGGAGTATGAGGAGAACTAGGCATGGATTAAATAATATTTAGGCTTACAACATGACTAGAAGTCCTCTGAAACAGAAACAAAAAAAAAAAAAAAAGCCTTTAACAGACTTCAGGGAAGATTATATCTGCACTGTGCTGCCTTTTACTTCAGTGGAAATTAATTAGGATGATTGTTTTAGCTCACATAGGTTGCTGGAGAGCGATGTATGACTTCACCACTTCTCTGGTGGAAGTAGGTGAAGTCTGGTTTAGCTGAAGCACAATGCAAATGCTCAGGTTGGAGTTCCCTGGTATTCTTAGAGCTTCAAAGAAAGTGACAGGTGAGCTCATCCTAACATAATGAGCACACTGGAAAAGTGAGATGTAGCACCCTGGCATGCATCAGGGAAAGCCACAAATAATCAAATCACATTTTTGTGTGCCACTGACTACAAGGGGTGGTTATTAATCTTAATGGAATAGCATAGGATTGGCAATAAAATCAAAAATCAAGTGGGAAGTTGTAGCCTTAATGTAGCTACAGTGGTTTGAGGGAAATTAACTGCAAAGCAAGTGGTGATGGAGAGGCTAAAATGCTGCTGCCCTAATGTGTTAAACTGCAGGACCCTGAACAAATCCTTGCATAGATGAAGCAGATAGAAAAGTGTTGATATAGATACAAGAAATGCTAAGGCTAAGCAGGGGTTTCTTTGCACTTACAAAATTGAGCACATCAAGCTTGTGAGGCAGTAAAATTTCAAGTTTTTCAAACTGATTTTGACCAAAATTTGAATTCTGGGAGCTGCAAGAGAGGGAGATTGGTCACAATCCACTGAGAAATGGCCTCTGCAACTCCATTTATTTTAATTTTTCTTCCAGAAAAAAAAAAAAAATTAATAAGCCATGTTTAATGCAGGTCCCATAAACATTATTCCTGTGTTAGGTTATGTACACACACCTGTCCATGAAATGTGGCACTTACTCAAGGATCTGCCCTGTTACACTATTATTTTGGGGAGGCAGGGACAGCACAGGCCAACAGGCTCTAGAAAGGGATTGTAGGCAGATGCAAGGAGAGTCATTGACTATCTGGCAAGTCATACCTAATGCCTTTTTTAAAAGCAGCAGATGGTGTGTGAACACGCAGCAAAGCTTATTTCCAGCAAAACCACAACACCAGACATGGTGCAAGTGCAGGCATAAGGCCACAGATATAAACTTCAAGTTATTTTCAAGAACTGTTAATAATAAGGAAAGAAAATCAATGAAGGACTGCCAGGTGAAAGGAGATAGGTTTACTCACTGTGAGAGGAGCTAGAAATCAGATCCCAATTTCACCTTAAAAGGAAAACTGTCAAGAAGAGTCACAAAGGTTAGAAACCATCCCTGGAACTTATTTGACAATGTCCCCTTAATGCAGCTGATGTCAAAGTCTTTCCTGACAGACCTGCCTTTGCTAATAGTCTGCTGTCATTTCAAAAGCACTCACAACTTACAGGAAGCTTGTTGGATCCAAAAAAACCCATCTCCTTTGGCCTCTTCCAAAACCTTCATGTTCTACCAGGAGTTCTTAACCTGAATCTGCAGTTTCAAACAGAGTTCCCAAAGTATTTTCATGAGAACTCCTGCAAGAAGATATTAGAGGTATTTGAGAGAGATCTCCAGTCATCAGAGAGTTGCTATCACATTAAAACAACCTACAGATGCCTCTGCCCTTCAGAGCCCTGTGTAAACACCAGGACAGTGGAATGAGGACAGTTCAGCCACTTCCAGCATGACTTGAAGGAGGTCCCACAAAGACTCCCACAGTTTGTCCTGTGCCTCCCAGAGCTCTGAAAAGTTGGGGAGAAGGCAGAAGCGAGGCTCTAAACCCACTCAGGTCCATCCTCATTTGTTCAACTGGATATATGCCCTGTGTAGTTACAGAACTCTCCCCAAGTCCAGTATAACAATCAAAACTATCATTTCAGCAGCTGACATTGTTATTTCTCAGCTTTTTTCTCTTTTGAAGCACTGCATCCATTCAAAACAGACACAGAATTAAATATAGCCCTGCATTTTAATATGAAATAAAGTTATTCCAAATACTTTTATTAAAGGGACAGATTTTGGCAGTCTTCTTCATACTGAAGAGAATCTCACTTCACAAGGAACTGTCTCCAACTTGCTCATGTCTCATTCAATCCCACTGGCACCGCTCAGGTTGTGAGGGAAGCTGAATATGGCCACTGGTAATCTGTCCTTGTAGTTTAATTACAAGGAAACCTCTTCCAGCTGTTCTAGTGTTGGTGGCCTCTGTTCTTTTGAATACCTTCAGGAATGGTGACTCATTCACTTCCCTGGGCAGCCTATCTCTCCCTTGAATTCATATATGAAAGATGCCCATCTGCTTTCATACCTTGCTTAGAGCCCGTGACCTTTTCCTGTACCTTTTTTCCCCAGGTGGCCCAGCAAATACCTCTTGACTCACCATACAGAAACCTCATCTGGATTAAAAATAATTCTCTGTGGCATCAGTCTGTCCCAGGCCAGGATTGTCTAAAAGCACATTTGTCTTCTACAACAAAGCAATCCATATGCTCACGTTGGCCCAGGGACCATTTGTTAAACAAAGAGGTAGAATGCAGGAATCTGGCTGCACATGCCTTTCTCCATGTATTTTCTTTTTCCCTGAGGAGGATCTGTGATGTGTTTTATCCTACATTAAAAAAGGAAAATCTGGAAATAACAGAACGTTTTGTTGGTTCACAACTCTGTAGGACTGGAGGAGCATCTGCTGTGACAGGAGGTGAGCATGGAGTGACCTACGTCAGATGACTTCTAGCTCTTTGCAAAAATGAAGACAAATTTCCACTATGAATGTTTATTTTCCTCTTCATGAATAAAGACCATCTGAAAGCAGGAAAAAGCCTCCCACTGATTTCGGTAGTGGCTTGTGATCTCAGCTGTCTTCACCTATCAAAACAAAACAGGAATAGAAATATTTTTGCATCAAAAAGTCAGGACAAAATCACCTATTAGAAGCCATGAATGCAACAGAATCACTTCTGCTTCAGGGGAGAGCTGCAAAATCAGGGCCCAGAGCCACAATTAGTCAGTTTGATCCTAAACCTTAAATTTCATTTTAAGATGTTAAGGGGACGCCCATAACTAGAACGAAAAAAAAAAAAAATCTTCAAATTCTCTTTACTTTGTTTCAGTTAAAGCTTTCAGAAACACGGGAACAAGAATCGATTTTCCTGGTCCATTCCAGAAACCACACCAGGACAGCAAAAAGAGTGAGAAGCTCATTGTAAGAGGAAAATTAGTTCAGAAACCCAGAGCAACAAGCAAAACTCATGTGAATTGCTGTCAGTGGTGAAAAGTCTCTTTAACTTTGAAAATATGGATCCCCATCCTTTTCCAGACTGTACAGACCATAATGCAGTGTTTGGCTGCTTCTAACTATAATGGTAGGGTGGGATTTTCAAAGATGATCTATGTTGGCTTCATTTAAATTCTCATGAAGGCAATGGAAAATTTCAGGGGTCCACACATGACTAATGTGGAAAATGTTTGAGAGTCTTTATATTTCCTCCTTTCTTGACATTTTATTTTGGCTGAACAAGCTTTGAGCTTGTTATATATATGTACTGAGCCAGGCCTAAGAATCTTTTATACCTTCTGGCTGCTGGTTGAGGACTCCTGAAAGGAGTTAGGGCATCCAAAGACTTTGCTGATCTCACCTTTGGAGGCTGGATCTGAAAAGCCTTGGTTCAACCACTAATGAGGCTGAAGATGAAAGTGGTTACATTAACAGTGTAATATTCAAGACATATGATTTTCTTTG
This sequence comes from Corvus cornix cornix, assembly GCF_000738735.6. Taxonomy (NCBI): domain Eukaryota; kingdom Metazoa; phylum Chordata; class Aves; order Passeriformes; family Corvidae; genus Corvus; species Corvus cornix. Next base: position 6,378,468 of record NC_046335.1, read on the forward strand.
CTTAAAGACCCTGAACTCATTGCTGTCACTTAATTTTGTCTCGTCCCATTCAGGACACCAGGTTCAATGTGGTTTTGGTGAAGATCAGTTTGAGCTCTCACTGATACCAACTCTGGTGAATTTTGACTTTGATTGGAGGTTAAGGAATTCAGAGTAAACTGCTGTCACTAGTCCACAGTTTCCAGATCTTCCAACACAACATTTGTTTTTATTGATAACATGTAGAAAAATTTGTCTGATGTCTGTCAAAGTAGTTTGGGTGTAAATCATATCCAGAGTGTGACCATCATGTCATCTCTCCCAGTACTTATGCCCAGAACAGGCAGCTGCTCTAACTGCATCACAGACCTAGCAGGCACTGTCAGCAAGGTGTAAAGGAGCCCAAACTCTCCCCAAGCTTGTAGATATTAATTCATTAATAACCAATAACAAAAAGTTATATGAGAGGGGAAAGACACTTGCAAATTCTTCTTCACTCATGAGCAGAAGTGATCCAAGGTGGTGAGCCCAGGGTGCCAGGTGGGAAATGCTACAGAGCAAAGCACAGCATGGTGACCCTGCTGACCCAAAAAATATGGATTGAGGGTGGTGAATGGGCTGGGAGGTGCCTCTGTGGAGTCACACCTGGCTACCTGGGGCTCAGCAGCACCTCGAGACAGGGAGGACTTCAGAGAAGGCTGCAGAGAAGAGCAGGAAGATGGAGTGCCAGGATAACTGAATCTAGTTCAATGTGTCATGATGTTGATGCACTTGGCAAATACAAGCATTTCACTGCACAGAGATTCTCTGCTCCCCTGAGAACACAAGGACAAGCACATTTCATTCCTTTCTTCTTGTGCTTACTTAATAATACTACTTACAATTATTTCTTAAGAAATGCTTAAAACTTACAGTTCAACAAGCTGTTCTGATTGAGTTTGTGAAGCAAATGTAATGGCCTCAGCACAAATCAGGATCTAACTCATCACCAGTCAGGTCTTAGCCAGTTAGGAGAAAGAGTCACTTACTTGATGTGAGCAACCAAATTTTTCTCTCTTAAAAGTTGCTGTGTGCAATATTGCTGGAATGTGGGGCTGGTGAAACCAAAGGATGGGCACTAAAACAGTATGTCTGACTTTTGGGTGGTATGTCTTTTTTTCCAAGATTAACAAAATCTTCAGAATTCAAAACAATACAATTTCAAACCAAGGCCAATTCAGTTTTCAAGCAAATACGTTCTTCATAGTTTAAAAATCATGTAAACACTATTAATTTCCTATTTACAGCACATAATTCTGTACTCTTTAGTTTATCATCTTTTAAACATGTAATTACTGTATATTATAATGCACATTAATATCGTTTATTGTACATAGTTTATTTTAACAAAATAAATGTATTACGAAGTATTTTGACAGCATCCATCTGGGGACGTGTGCTGTTGTGTTTATTTTCCCAGCTGCTAATCACATGCACCTTGCAGGATGTTTCAGGTAGGAAGAACACCTACCAACATTTTGGCAAGGAAGATGATGAGCTGTGCAACCTGTGGTCCAGAAGCCAGGGCAGGTAGAGTCAGGAGGGACAGTGAAAGGCTTACAGTGATGAAGAAGTTACATGAGGAAAGACAACCCTGCTGGACTGGAAACAAGAATATGACTGGCTCCAGTCGTCCAGGGATTCAGTGCAGAGATGTGGATCTTGTTTTTAAAAAAAAACAAAATTAATTTTTAAAAAAAGTGCCAAAATGCCTTTCTTACCCAGCTGTTTATTACAATTGGTTTCAAGACCAGAAGCAATCTCATTGACCAGCTGGTCTGGCCTTCAAGTTAAGCCTAGAAACCCCACCATTCCTGAACGACATCCCTCACATTGACTGGACCAAAGAAAGTTTCACCAGAGGAAGGCTCTTTTCATTTTCCTGCAGCTCGTGAACCTCAGCAGGTTTAACCAGTCCTGCCTGGAGTACTTGCAGAGCAAAGACAAAGCATATCGGGGTTTATTCCTAATAAACAGGTGCTGCAGCCCAAATCTCTGTATGCTATCAATGGATACGTTCTCAGAGGAGCCAGGACAATCCAGGAGGGCACAGCATACAGCCTGGAATATATTTTATTCACCTTCCCCCAGAGGCAGATGGTATTACTCACCAGACTTTCCATGACATGACTCTATCTGGGAAGAAGTAACACAGGACCCACACGTCTGGAGTTAACAGCAAGGTGCCAAAGGCATCCCCCAGAGCAGAAAACTTCCTAAATTGCTGCTGGATAAGGCTGGATGGATACAGCCAGGGAAGGATATCTCCACGCAGCCCTGATGCTTTCACATTTCCCTCAATACCCACGGCTGGCTACACTCCCTGGCAGGATGCTGGGAGTGACAGGCTTTGCTCTGACCCCGGGCACCGGTTCTGGTGTTTTCATGTGAGTACAGTGAGAGCAGGAGGGAGCTGCCTGTCCTGCCTCCCAAAGAGAAATCCAGTCAGTGCAGGGAACACCCATCCAGGAAGGCCTCCTGCCCTCCTTCTCATGGCAACTCAGGTCTGAAGGTGAGGTAAAATACTCTGACTTCTGTCATGGTCATCAGGGCTGGGCACACCAACTGCAGGGGAGCTGAGCTTCCAGGGCCAATGGACTATTGCAGCTGTCATAGAACAGGAGGGTATTTTGGCAAATCAAAGCACTGCATGGCAGTGACAATTGCTGTTCTGGTTAAATGAGCTACAATAACCTTGAGGCACTGAGTGCACTGCAGGGTGCAGATGTGACTGGTCACAAGGGGCCTTAAAGCCTGTACACTACAAAACACACTGTAGAGAGGAAAAGTCATCTGTAGCATCATTGCCAGTGTCCAAAAGGGAAACTGAGGCACAAAGAAATCCACTGCTTTTCATGGGAGAGAGAATACCTGAGGTGTCACAGCCTTTGTGACAAACACTCTTTGCAAACACACACCAAAGACAGGCTGTTTAACTGCTTTGGACAGGTCGGGTGATGACATCTAAATCCGTGGCTTTAAAGAGCATTAAAATGCTCCCAAGGAGGTGAAGTTTGCCTGGGAAGAAGCTCCTCATGCTCTGAAATGTGTGGGCTGTGCTGACTGCCTGCAAATTCTGAGCAGGACACATCCCCCCAGCTACAGCATAAAGGATGTGAAAACTAAAGACCTGCTCACAAGTTGTGACAGGACAAGGAGTAATTTTTGAACTAAAAGAGGGTTAATTTAGACAAGAAGCTTTTTACAGTGAGGATGGTGGAACACTGGCCGGAGATGTGGTGGATGCCCCATCCCTGGAAACATTCTGGATGAGGGGGGAAAGGGCTCGAAGCAACCTGGTCTAGTGGAAGATGCCCCTGCTCCTTGCAGGTGGGCTGGTCTAGAAACAACTCAAACTGTTCTGTGACTTTAAGTATGAAAATCGATGGGAATTTGACAGAATTAAGACCTACTAGTGTAATTACTTCTGGGGAAAAGTTCCAGATTTGCAATTACCAGCACCAGAAATGAAATTGGTTCCTTGTTATTAAGTCAGTGCCATGTGCCTACTCGTGGGAACCCAGCAACGCCGGAAAAAGACGGATGTGCACCAGTCAAATCATAGAACTTTGGAACCATTTTTGTTGGAAAAGACCTTTAAGAACATTGAGTTCAACCATTAACCCAGCGCTGCCAGGTCCACCATGTCCCCAAGTGCCACATCTACGTGTCTTTTAAATACATCCAGTGATGGCGACTCCACCACTTCCCTGCCAAATGAGTTGGTGAGCTCTGGTGGTGGCTGGACTTTTGTCCCTCAGGGCAAATCCACAGCATCTCTTTTGCTCTCTTCCTTGAAAGATCATCTCAAAGTGGCCTCTTGCTGACTTGGTTTCAGTCAGTACATCCTTCCCACCTCCGCCTTCTGCTCCCTGGTCTGGCTGCATCAGTCAAAACCCTTTTCCCACCCTGCAGTGTTCTGTTCTGATCACTTGCTGAGGTTTCTACTGTCTCACCGTGTCTGGGTACAGCCCTGATTTCCTGCTGGCTGCAAAGGAAGGAAGTTTGCCACTTTCTAACCCTACCTCTAATCCTGAGACTGCAGCACAGCCAGACTCCATCAGATAAATTCAGCGAAGGAAATGACTTCACACCAAGAAGATGTTTTGCAGGTGTTCATAGCTCTGGCAAAGAGTTTGTGGGAGCTTATACATATTCTATGTGAGAAATCTCTACACGCAGAAAAAGTGGGACACGTTGCTTTAAATTGCTTTCATACTGCAGTTTTGAGGTTTATTAAGGACACAGAACAATTTGCAGGTTCCCCATAATAACTGTAATGCCAGCTGACAATATCAGAGGGATCGTGAGGTGCAATTTCTAACAAAACATGAGGACTTTTTAAAGGGTAGTTAAACTCTCCATCAGCAAAAAACTGCTCCTGGTGCTGTTGGGCACAGAAGTCTCTATTCAGAATTACAGAAGGCAGGTGATAAAATCACCTTCTTCCTACTCAGTCACAGTGCAGCTTTTACAGATAAAAAAAATTATATTAACTAATAAATTAGAGGTTAAACTAAATGTCTCAATGTGGTCAGGACACCTGGGGAAGTTTCAAGCATGCATGCCTGTAAATGAAGGTGACTGCATCCAGGAGACAAGGCACTGAGTGAGGGAAGACAGGTGCAGGTATTACTCTCAGCAGCAATCCTCTCCTAATGGCTATCTGAGAAGGTGTCTTTGTTTTGTGAGCTCCTATGGGCCTCTCCCACTTGGCAAATCTTCCTGCTTTCACCTAACCTCCCATTTTGCTCAGGGGAGAAATGAGGGATGAATGTGAATGTGTCCTCCTGCAGGTGGGAACCAGTGAACGCAGGCACTTGTGTGGCTGTGGTCACAGGGGACTCTTGTGGCAGCCCCCAGGTGTCCCCCTGGTTTGTAAAGAGCAGGTCTGAGGAGGTGTGAACTGTCCTTTGGAATATCTGCTCTCTTTCTTGTGCTGGACTTGTCTCACCCACCACTACTGGACGCTCCACAGCTTTCCTGCAAGCACATCTGGCTGTCCCCCAGCTCTGTGTGCACCCTCAGAGCAGCAGGTCTCCATGGAGCTTAGCAGCTCAGGGAACACCCTTACAAGCCCCCTCTTTCCGACCACCTCAGCCAGGGGCCCGCTGAAACCAAACTGTGATCGTTGCATTTTGGCTTGGTCACTCTGACAGTGGAAATTGTCAGGAGAGATGCCTTGGGCTCTGCAGAGTCTCACTGGTTCCACATGAAGCCATTTCCCCTCCAATCCCTGGACAAAAGCAGATGGTTCTGCACATTTAATGTGCTTCTCTCCTATTCTTTTTTTTCAGGAATTGTCCCTTGTGAGACAAGATTTTTTTTTTTCAACAAAATAGCTCCAATTAAGCAAAGCACTGAAATACGTGCTTAACTGTAAAAGTGCACTGATATTAAGCAAAACACTTAATCAGGAGCTTAAGTCCTTGGCTGAGTCAGGGCTGAGTATGCATCCCCCCTAATTTCAAGGTAGTGATCTGAATACTTATTTCTATTTCGTTGGCCTTGAGACCTTCTTCTTTAACTGTTATTCCTGAATGACTGCAGGGTAAGATTAACTGATGGAGGGGAGAGGGGGAGGTGGTGGAAGTGTTGGTAACTGCACTTACATTACTGGGAAGAAGCTAAACCCCAGATGAGTCAGGCTGTTATGGAGGAGGCAATGCCTTTGTGGCTGTTCAGTCCATGGGCACTCTCTGCAGGGAAAAAGGTCACACGGCGTGAAAAGCTCATGAGGAGGAAGGGAAACCAAATAATTTCTTTTTACCATGGGGTTTGCTATTGTGAGGCTGTGCGCTGGGTTTCTACAGCAATCATGCTTTGAGCAGCATGAGGAGGGGGGATTAAACCTCATCTGCCCAGAAAAGTCAGTGATTAGGAGAATTACAGGGCGAGATCAAATTCTGGGCTGATTTACACCCTCCAGGATGCTGGAGGTACCGAGGGTATGAAGCCGGGGGAGAACTCGGCCCCTCCTCGGCTGGGCTGGGGCCGGAGGTCAGTAAGTCTCGCACTCGGTGGTGGCAGTGGAGCAGATGTCACAGTCGCAGCGGATGGCCACCGGGTACGTGTAGAAGGGGTCCACGTCGGGGGCACACTTGGGCAGCTTCACCGTCACCATCCTGGTCTCGTTGTAGGTGCAGATCCGGTGGTGGGACTCGATGTAGGGCGGCTCCAGGATCGGCTTCTGCAGGGGGGAAATGCTGGCCTCAGGCAGGAAGCGAGACAAACATCTGGAGCCTCAGTTTCCTCAAGGGGATTTAGTGTAAATAGAAGAGCTACTGGATCAGGTGGAAGGGGCCATGGAAATAAGTTTTAGGCTATATCCTTCAACACTTGCCTGTTGGAGCCCTGCCATGGAGGGGAGTGGGCTCATGGATGTGTTTCAGTTTGTTTAAAGCATAAAGCTCCAATTAAAACCTGCTTGAAGGAAGACAAGATTATCCCAAAAGCTGGTTTGCAGCAGAGTATGAGTGTTCCGACCAAATGCTGCCAAAAGCAGCTGCCTTCTTCCAAAAGCATTGCTTTTCCATTAAACATATTCTGCTGGAAACCCTTCATGTGCACAAGCTGCCTAAGAGCAGGGGTGCATCCAGGTGCCAAAGGCTGGGGTTTTTTCTCAGCCAGACCCGTCTTCCCTGTCAGGCTGCACTTCCCACAAATCCCAATGGCTGTACACTGTGGGGAAAGCTCTCGGCACAGCAGCCAGCATAGAAGTCTGCAGTTCCTCCTGAGAAAATCAGCTTGGCCAGAGACCTCAGCTATCAGGAGATGGTGGGAGCCTGAAGGCGTTGAAACCCACGCTGCCACGTGGTATCACAGGGGCATTGGTTTTGCAGAAAAATCAGTTTTTCCTCAACAGGGACACCCATTTTCCAAAGACTCCAGGAATGGGCAGCACACACAGGCATGGGAGCCCACTGCCTAAGGTAACACAGCCAGAAGACATTTTAATTTCTTTCTTTCCCTCTGTTCTGTGCAAAGAGCCCTCCCTGGGAACCAAGAAGGGTGGCAGGGGAGAGAACAGATGCAACATTTCAGCAAGATGTGCAGACACCCTCACTCTTGCAAAGCCCCCATCCAAACACCTCGTGGTGCCTTCTGGAAGCTGTTGAACCCACAGCCAGGTGGGTTCAGCTGAACTACACCCCAGGGGTACTGCAATACAGCAAGAGAGGCTGCAAGGTCTGAGCTGCCGGAGAAGCCTGGGAGTAGGGGGAACCAGGAGTCAAGACATCCCTCCAAGGAACCTTATCCCAGCGTGGAATCTGGCCACTGGTGGCCTTTCCCCTCATCCCACCAAGTCATGAAGAATGGGAGTCAGAGCTGGCACACAGACCCTGGCTCCTCCTCTGGTCACTTATGCGGAGTCCTTGTCTTCATGTGGACAAACCCATCTGAGTCACTCAAGATTTCCCAAATAAATTAAAGTAGGATTGGCCCCTTGAGCCTTCCAGCTGCAGAAAGGCAAAGACAGTCAGAAATTTGTTCTCTGACGTGTGTGGATGTACTTACACTCTTTCTTTCTCCCTCTGTACACCCCTAAAACTTAAGTACTTCATATTTATACAGGGCTGTGACTTAAAACGGGACCAAATTAGAAACAGACGTTACCTTTTGGGATTTGCTTTTTGGAACAACATATATTACCCATCAATTGGGAGCTCTTTCTTAATCTCAAAGGACTTCTTTATTTCAAGCAAAGTAATAAAGTCCTCCTCTCCTTAAGTGTTCAAGCTGTAAGAGGCTTTCAGATTGCGTAGTAAGAGCATTACATAAGTGCTTCATTAATATCATCACATGGCTTCCATCCCCTTTGGGGCAGCGGGAGGAGGGAGGGACAACCAACAGCAAACGCTGGCAGCGGTAGCCAGGGGGTCATGGAGCAGGACACTGGGCAGGTGTCTTTAGAGGGCTTTTCCTGGGGGGCAAGTACCAGCCAGGGATGTCCCCAGCTCACAGCCTCACCTCCCAGGTCTCGCAGCGTCCCCAGCAGGCGTCTGTGGTCACCCTGAGCCCACGGCAGCCGGGTTTCCTGGCCAGGAAGGTGAATTCCCGCACGGCACAGCCCACGAACGTCCGCAGGTCGATGGCTGAGGCCTTGGTGGCGGCGCCGCAGCCGGACAGCAGCAGGACAAGGAGAGCTCCCAGGATCAGGCAGTGGAGCTTCATGCTGAAGGCAGAAGGGAGAGGAGGGGACGGTTGGGAGAGCCAGCACAGCCCAGCAGGCAAGAAGTGCAAGTGGACGGGCTTAGCTGAGGCAGGGATAGCCCTTCCTCCCTTCAAACACATCCTCACTCAGCCTGAGAGAAGAGGGGCAGGTGGAGGAATGAGTGGTCACCTACTCCCAGAAGTGGAAAATCTCAGTAAAAAGCTCTGTCACAGAATGCAGCAGTGGAGTTTGCCTGGAAGAGATAAAGTCACCAGCTTATACCTCAGCCCCACTGAAATCTCCATATTGCAGATTTGTTTTGCAGCATGTGCCTTTCTAGCACCCCTTTTGGGTTGCCCTGCACTCACACAAAGCCAATAGCTGCAGAGCTGGGAGCCGAGTATCCCTGAAGTTGTGCTATAATCTCAGCATCTCCCCCAAGTGTTACTGGAGTTGCCAATACCAACACCCTGTGCACTGGACTTGTGCTGTTCCTCTCCCAGGGCTGCAGCCAGAGGGGCTGGCTGTCCCTTCAGCACACACTGCCCTACAGCCACCTCAGACCCAACCCAGGCTGCCAAGCCAGTGGTCAGAGCTGGTCAGACAAGGGGGAACATGGCCAAGGTGACCAGAGGAACCCTGACATCCTCACACCTGAGCAGCCCAGCATCCACCAAGACCCTCTGATACCTGTTGACCTTCTGTCTCGGTAAGGAAAGCAACCAGCATCTCTGGAACAGCTCCTCTGTCAAAAAAGTGAGAGCTGGAAAGTAGCTCTAAGCCACAAGGTCCATTTTACAATTTACATACTCTCACTGCATTCAAATACATCCATCTTAGAAACCCGAGATTTGACACAATTTTGAGAAAGTCAGCAACTACACAGGGCACAGACTGGTGTGTGCTGGGGTCTGTTCTCAGCTGGACAGACCAAAATTAAGTGAGCTGGGACTGCCTTTTGCCTGGATGATGCTTCAGTCTGTAAGCTCCTGTTAAACAAAATTATTTAAATTTGCTAAATCAGAGCTTTAGATCAGCACATGATGTTTGCATCACATATGTCACTGTGTGCACACTGGAATCTTACACGTCATTAAAGAGAATATATTTATAGATAACCTTCAACAGGGTAAAAAAATAACTAAAATTCCTTATTTTTAAAAGAAGATGTATGAGAGCAAAATAGACAAACTTTAGAACAAATCAAATATTTATCCTTTGCCACTTTAGCAAATCCTGCTGCCTTATTCATGAGCCAGAGCCATGACAGGGAGCAAACACAGACATGCACTCACCTAACTCGTTGGAGTCAGAATTCCTTTTGCAGTTTTAAATTGCAGGTGGTGTTTCAGGATGTCAGAGGGAGCAGCAGGAGACCTGCACTGCAATCTCTGTCAGCTTTGTGATCAGTAGGTCTCCCCAGCAGCTGCTACTGGGATGTCTAATTGCTCAAATTTATATAAAGGGTCTTGTCAATCAAGGCAGATCCTTACTTGAACTACCCAAGGCATCAAAGTCATTGACTGTAAAGCAAGGCTCCCCTTTCCAGCAGTGATTAGCTTCAAGGGAATGATTGTTTTTGCAGGTTATTGTTTCATAACCTGATCAAAAAAGGAGTATCTCGGTGAGTGAAATTATGAGCATGCACTGGGGCAAAAAGGATCTTCTTTTCCATAATGGAATATCAACACCTCTATGAAGGAATTGGAAGTTGGCTCTGAAATTATCATTACCCCTTTAATTAACAAGCCCTATGTAAACATCCTCAAGGGACACTTTTTGGATATTTCTACAAAAAAACTGCCTGGATTTTTGTAAGCTGCAGAAGATCTTTTTTTTACTCAATTGCTCTGTACAAGCAAGGGCAAGGGACGGAGAGAGGAGGTGTGAGCTTGCAAGGAAAGAAAGTGTTCTCCTGGCAAGCCAGGCAGCTGAAACCACTGTGAAAGGAAATTTAGAAATCATGTCCTCTGCCTTCACTCTGCAAACCAAATTTTCAGCTATTCACAGGACAGGGAGCAGCTGAGGAACTTGGTTCTGCAGAGAACTTGCTGGTCAGTGAGGTCTTAGAAGATGCATGGGAGAGAGAAGTGCAGCCATATGCTCACACAGTGACTGGGAAAAGTCATCTCCCTTCCTTTCCACCATGGATGGACAGCGACTTCCCAGCTCCAGTACCCAGGCAAATCCAGAAAAGGCAGGGCAAGTGTCAGGGATTATGGACCCTTCAGGATGATGCTGTCAAAGGCAGCCACAGCAATACAACCCAGCCCAGAGAACAGAAAACACAGAGGAAACCTTGATTCAAATAAAACCCATGCAACAGCATTTCAGAGTGAAAAACAAAACAAGTAGAAGGCAAAAAAAGAGTAGAGGAAAAGAACCAAAAAACAACAACCAAGTAAAACAGCATCTGTTGATGTCCAGAACATGCATCTTATTAAATATGAAGCAGTGATTACTATCAGCTTGTTAATTTACCTTACAAATAGCCAATACATACTTCTGATGGATTGCATTCAGGCTTGCTGCAGTATGAGCTACAGAAAACAACAAATCACCATTGAGGAAATGCGACATTGAACCGTTCAGGACCCAATGAGCCACATCACATCCGTGCTCTCCCTTTGTCAGGGTGAGTAACCCATGGCTCGAGGTCCTTGTTTCACTGCCAAGGTCAGCAGCCCACATTTGGTGCAGCATCAGGGCTCACACTTGTGCTCAAGCCCCTAGGAAGCCCAGAGCACTTGCTGTGTTTCATTATTCAGCTTGCAGCAGCCACACAAGGCTGGTTATTTACTCTCAAGGTCTACCTTTTCCATCTAAATTAGGAAATAGTGATTGGAACAAGTGAAAGAGAGAAAGGATTGTCTGAAAAACAGCAAAGCAGCAGGCATTTAGTGCTGTTGCCTATTGCCATCATGACATGGGAAACAACTGCCTCAAATAATTAATTCACTTAACAGAAAAGTAACCAAAATAAAAAAAGGAACAGATTTTTTTAATAAAAATTTGAAAACTGTCCTGAAGTTAGGAGGGAGGGGGTGTTTAAAATCTACCCCGGTATTCTCACTCATTATTATTCCCAGTCTCCCTGGCAGTAAAGGACTCCACATTCAAGTGAAGGGTGATCAGGTGAGATGCTGGAGGAGGAATATTGAATGGAGGTGTTGTAAATGTCTCCATCAGATCACCAGATATTGTTCTAGACACCTTTTTCCCCCACTGAAACCAACAGGGAAAAGCAGGAAATTCAAAGACAAATGCGATCACAGATCAGCCAAAGTCTTGTCACTGCTCTAAAACAATCAGCAACTTTCCACCAAAATAACCCTAAAACTACTCTTCTGCAATTTTCACTGACCAAAAATAAAGCTAGAAAATAAACTTTTAAAGTTTCTTTTCTTAATATACAGTTCAAAAGTTCCCAACTTACGGGGAAAGCATGAAAAAGTGAAAATACTGATCTTAAGTCTCCTTTATTCAATTCTGGAAATGTGCCAACAAAAATCAGCCCAAGATTAGAGGCAGGTACAGGAAATGCAAGCCAGATGGCAGATGAACCAGCTTTGACAGAGCCCTCTTCTTCTATGGATTAAAAAACCAGGTGCTGGAGTTTTTCTGTAATTCAGCTTGGTTTCAGTGGCTTCAGCTAACTATGATCCTGTTCTCTCATCTCCATTTGTACTGAACAGCCTCTTAGAGTAAAACAAAAGAGAAATTGCAGACTCTCACTTATTGTGTCTTTAGAAAATCCTGTCTGTGGGACAGACACCAATTCCTGAGGGATTTGCATTGTTTTTTGTGACAGGCCTGAGTGCTGGCTTTTTCCCACGCAGAGTTCTGTTGTCTTACAGTTCTGTGAGTTTATCTTATTTAAGTTAATCGATAAATGTACCACTAGGATCTCAGATTGGGTTGCTCATGAGAAAGGAGCTGAGATGTGCTGTTTAATGAGACAGACCAAAGGAAATAACATTGCTGAGTGGCTGCACACAATAAGCACTGCAGAGAGCCATGTAGGTGATGCCTTGAAGTGGCTACCTGAAAACAGAGGCTAGACAAGATTAAGAGAATAAAGGCATGTGTTTATTTGAAGGACCTTCAAAAAGGGCAGTCGCCTCCAAGGGGCTCCAACCAAGATGGATCCTGGGTCACGGGTTTTTCACAGTTTTATAAATTTGGTCCATTTGCATATTAGAGTTAATTCTCCAATTAAAATTTCATGTACTGATGTAATTACTGCTTTAGTTTACATGTTTTGGGGCCTGGGACAACAAAGTGTCCTCAAGTTCAGGCCCAGAGAGGGTTTGTTATGTCTAACCAGCATGAGAGAACAGTAGCTAACAGGCTATATTAAGTTTCAGAGTTACATACCAGGCAGTACAGGATTTGAAAAACATAAAAGTTAAAACCTAAGGCATCATAGGTAGTGGCAGGCCAAAAGAATGTGGTAACCATTCAGGCAAGCAAAGAGAGTGACTGGACAGGAGATATTTAATGCACTGCATGCGAGAGGGGTTTGGAAGAGTGGGTGTTAGTTCAAAAGTAAGACAAAAGGAGAAATGGATGAGGAATCAAGGTGGTATGAGATAGCTGGCCAAGTTCACAGGAGGTGGCATCCAAGAGAGGTTAGGATTCAGTTTAGAACTGAGTGAGTCATTAAACTATCAGGCAGGACACATGGCTATAAATGTTAGAGGTAATTGGATGAACTCACTGGAAAAAAAATAACACCAGAATCACTTTTCTCTATACAAGTTAACATTGGACTTTCCCTCAATAGGTGGTTTACTCTTTGCTGGTAGTTTTGCAAAAAAAGATAACCTTTATGTCCTGAAAACAGCATTTCAAACAAGCACATTGAGATTATTTAATCCATCCCCATGGCTGCTGTCTGTTTGTCTTGGAGCGACTTTCCGTCATTTTCTACATTTCGAAAGAACGCAGAGAGCTGGTTTGCAAAGGGACAGACAAAGCAGGTTTAACCTTGAGAGGGCACGGCTGATCTGGAAATGAAAATCAAAGGCAGCAAGTAAAGCTCCTCGAAAGGCTCTGACAGAAGCACTGCCAAGTGCCAGCCCAGGGAGCACAATGCAGCCGTCAGGAAATGTGTTCCCGGGTGGGAATTGGATAAACCTGGGCTCTCCCTGAGAACAATGGGACACCAGTCCTTGCTGAAGGTCTCGGGCACACAAAGCCCCTTCTGCTTTAAAAGACTTTCTGATCATTTGTTTCCTGGGCTTAACACAACGAGAGCTGGCACCGGCTGAATGAGCATTAGGGGGAGAAGAATGCAGTCGGGAAAGAGGATTTCTTGAGGCTGCTGTAGCAGTAACTCAGCCCACACTCAGTACTGGGGGGAATGACCCATCTTACACAGGAGATGAACACTTCTTGCAGCTTGTGGGGGTACCTGTGTTACGAATGGCAGAACAGCCCAGTGAACACATCTGTAAAATGCAGCCCTGCAGATCTGAAGTGCTGTGGAAAGCTCTGTGCTGACTGCAGCAGTATCGCAGCTGCTTCAGCACAGACACTGCCTCACCGGCAGGGCTGTTACAAGGAAGCTGTCAGACACTATTCTTCTCTTCCTTTTCCATCAGACTTGGAAAATGAAGTCCAAGGGTGAGGCTTAACAGCAACAAAAAACTCTAATCCACCGTTTGCTTGAGGCACATCTATCCTGGTGAGATAACACTCTTTGCTAAAAAAGGCCTGTAGCTATGATGGATTCAATCCAGAAGAGAACTAATGAAGGTCCTACAGACACTAGAAAAGCTGAAAGATTCTAAAATTTGGTAGTGAGAATTTCTAACATATATGTATTGCACCCAAAACAAGGTAATTCCAATAAAGATAAATCCATAGCAGAACTGCAGGTTCGGTTTAGAACCTGATCATAACCTGATTTGATACTATATGGACAAAAGCTCTCTCCTACAGTTTGAACGCTTTTACTAAAATTCCTTTTTTAGGTGTTTATATACAGGGTACCTCAGAAAAGCTTATTTCTCAAACCTTAAACTTTGAGCAAAATGCTCTGCAAGCAGAAATCAGAAGGAAAAATATAAAGGCAAAAGGGAAGTGAAGACTCTCCATGGTCAAGAAAGAACTTCCAAAAAATTCATCCTGACCCAATGGTAAAGGATAGCAAAATTTAAAATAAAAGATGTGATGTTTGTCTCATATCTGTCCCAGTCTGACTAGCACAAATATTGATTCCAGAGTCCTACTTTACTGTGGCAGTAAGTTACATGTTGCAAAGATTAAGAACTGCTGAAGACACATTTCTCAAAGACTGACTGGCAGGAAGAATTTACCTGCAGCAGGGGCACTCCTGGGGAGTTCCCTGAAGGTTTAGGGGTTGTGATACATGCAATGGTAACGGGAAAACCAGAAAAACACCTATCCAGAATGGATGAGGAGGAGAGGAAAGGTACAACACTGAGCCCAGGCTGTGGAACTCCTTTGTCATGGTCCTTAGGAAAGTAAGGAGGCTCATTTCTTAAGGCTGCCACATCCTTGCAAATACACAAAGGTGTATTTGTCAAGCATAGCTCCTAATAGTAAGCAAGCAAACACCACTTCTCCACGTTGGCAACATTCTTCTCAGTTTTCACTGGCACTTTGGAAGCGTGTGCACCCTTACATTGTCGTCAACCACAGCCACATTTTCTTGTCTTTTAAACTGTCCCCTTATGGTGATGAGGCTGATCGCATTCAGTCCAGAATCTGAATCCAAGAATTCAAATCCAATGGAATTGGCTGAATATTGATGTGAGCAAGAACTGGGCTCTCTAATTGTACACCAGGGAATTGCCTGGAGATTTGATTTGAGTTCATTGCAGTGTGGAAAATATTTTTCTAATAAATACAGATGCTATGCAAATTTTATGTAGCTGACAATAAGCACTTTAACTCAAATCACTTCTGCACTCCATAGCTTTCCTCTAATAGTCTTTTTTGAAAAGACATTTTAGTCTTTTAGGACAGACTAGTGAGCAATGACACAGCTGCTCAGGGCTCAGAATTTGAAGGTGAAGCTTCTTGATCAAAACTAGAGAAGTTCAAAGACACATTACCTTAATTCAATAATTTCCCTACTGTTCATGGCCAGTGCACTGGAAAACAGACCCCTTGTCTCAACTCACATCACCCCCAGTGCTAATGCTCCCTTTTTGTCTTTGCTTTGAGTGAAGTTTACAAATTAGGCAAAGCTGGAAATTAAGTCTCCTGAAACAAAGCTACTGTCTCTTCCTGTGAATCCTGACAGAATAAACTCATAGAACTACTGAACTAATTAAAATCCAGCCAGGAAAACAAACATGATGAGTGTCCCAAACCCCAGAGAGGCACTTGGCCAAATCAAACCTCGGCACAGCATTGACCCAGACAGTAACAGGCAAGAAGTGTCAGCAGCAGACAGAACCAAATCTTCCAGCCTGAACTCCTTTTACCCTCTGGGGAAATGTGGATCTTACTCAACACTTTGAGTCCTCAGACCATTTCCAGTTTAAGTTCTTCACCCTGTTCCCACTGATTTTAACAAGTTCCTTGTGGGTGCAGAGTCATCCCATGTCATGGGACCAGCAGGGCTCACAGAGACCAGGAAGTAAAATAGGTTCTAGCAGGCCAGAAGCAAACCCCACCACCATACAGAGAGAGCTGAGGTACCAGAGGGTGGCCAGGTTTCTGCTGTCTATCTCAAGTCATCAACCTATCAGCAACTGAAGAATCAGCAGGGAAGGGACACAAGAAGAGTGAGAGATAACAAAGATCCATCTTTCACCTCTGAGCATCACTGCCACAGGCACATCACACTGTGACTGTCTCACCACCCTCTCAGGGAAGAATTTCTTCCTAATTAACATCACTCATTATAGTTTACATCTTAATTACAAATTCTGATATCACAGTAGTAATGATTTCATGCCTGAGCTGAAAGCTCAGGTCAGAGTCTGTTCCCTCCTGCATATGGATTAATCAATAGAGATTAACTGAAAAGAGTACCACAAATTCAGTTTTATGGTGCTAATGCTACACACCTCTGCCTGACTTCAAGCATGCTTTCTATTCTGCAGTCTTTGTAAGCTACGTCTACCTTAATTAGATCAGACAGATAAATCGTGATTAAAACAAAACATTTCTGTCATTTAAAGACACTTTCAAACCAGACATTAATTTATAAAGATCGGACAGTCTAACAAGACAAGTTTTGTGTTTCACAGAGCTTCACACAGTATTTTACTCTGACAATGTCAGCTATATCCTCTGATGTTCAAAGGTCAAATATGTAAATCACAGCTGAGTATAATAATTTCTTGCTTTGCTTGCAGCTGGCATGTGGCAAATGGATGTTGAAATCCAGCTGCTTAAATCCTCGATCCTTCATTTAAGTTTTAACCCAGCAGTAAAATGAGTAAAAGGTATGTTTGCAGAGGTGTGTGCCAAACTGTACCCCAGGGATTCCCACTCAACTCAAAGCACTGAAAGACTCCAAACTTCTTGGACATGTAAAGAATACAATATACAGATGTTGCTTTATAAGGAAAATGCATTACAAATGACTCACAGATTAAGCTGGAAAGATAATAAAGTTCTGGGTTTGACTTGAAACATAAGACCAGAAAATTAAGTTTAAGATTTGCCTCTTTAATTAGTATCAGGGATCGGTTATCCTGCAGGCTCCAGTCACTGAACACTTTAGCATCACCCAAGAGCAACAAGTGCCGTAGGTTAAATTTACAAGGGTTAGCAATGGCCAAATCTCCACTGACACTGAAAGGGAAAAACTGCTGGTCTGTACTTCTTTTAGAAAACCCTCCTCACAGAGATTGGCCACAGGGTGCCAAAAAGCAATAGAACAACCTGCAGGGCCACAGCCCAACATTTACTGATTTTCCTGCTTTGGGTGACATTCCCTCCACAGCATGGAGAGCTCTATAATGTGTCTCTAAAGAGATTGGTACCAATGACAGCTTCTGGACATCACGGTTGCACAGCCTTTTTCAACTGAGAAATCACCTTATTTTTTTTAATCCAAGGAGCCAGAGTGTTGACAGATAGATCACAATTGCCTAATCTGCTCTCTTCCCCCATTTCAGTTGTTGGAGTGCATGCACAGGACTGTGTCCAGGCAAAGGTTTTCCAAACCTAATTAATACATAAGAAACAGACAGTGGCTGCAGCTGAGCAACACAGATTTTACCTGGCCCAAGGGGAACTCTGGAATGAGAAGGACTCTCCATGTCACAGGAAAGTGGGAACTTCAAACCATGGTCCGAGGAACCTTGCTTGGTCTGGTCTGGTCTTCTTGCCATCATTGTCATGGGGTTTTTATCACCGAAGCCATTGGACACTGAATTTTCATACATGTTTAAGAAAGGCTTGGGGTGTTTCATCCAGACATGGTGTTATCCAGAATCTCTCCTCTGCCAAACCTGTTTGGCACATGCAAACAGGAAATTACTGGAGGCACCAAATACAGCTCCCCACTCTTCCTGTTACCCTCTGCTCAGCACTGAAGAGAAGGACAACAACCTCCCTCAACCCCACACAGAGCTCAGCCTAAATAGTCACATACAAGGACAGGTAAAACCATGGAATCATTAAGGTTGGAAAATACTTTTAAGACCATTGAGTCCAGCTGTTAACCCAGCACTGCCAAGCCCACCACTAAACCATGTCCCCAGGTGTCACATCTGGAAATCTTTTAAATACCTCCAGGAATGGTGATTTCATTTTCCCAAGCAGCCTCTGCCAGTGCTTGACCACTGTTTTGGTGAAGAAATTTTTCCTAATACCTGATCTAAATGTCCTCTGGCACAACTTGAGGTGGGTTCTCTTGTCCTATTCCTTGTTACTTGGGAAAACAGACCGACTCCCACCTGGCTGCAGCTTCCTTTCAGAGAGCTGTAGAGAGTTATGAGGTCTCCCCTGAGTCTCCTTTTCTCCAGGCTGAGCCCCCCCAGGTGCCTCAGCTGCTCCTCACAGGACTTGTGCTCCAGATCCTTCCCCAGCTCTGCTGTCCCTCTCTGGACCTGCTCCAACCCCTCTATGTCTTTCTTGTAGTGAGGGGCCCAAAACTGGACCCAGGACTCAAGGTGAGGCCTTGCCAGTGTCCAGCACAGGGGGACAGTCACTGCCCTGCTCCTGCTGGTCACACTTTTGCTGATACAGGCCAGGTGCCACTGGCCTTTTTGGCCACCTGGGCACACCTGGCTCATGTTCAGCCACTGGTGACCAGCACCCCCAGGCAGTCAGAGCAAGAGATCCACACTGAGTGACATGGCTGAGACAACCATATCCTGATACACTGGGCAGTAGGAGTAAAGTGTTTTCCTGGACATAAGACACATGTGACATGTTCAAAAATGCCTTGCCTCCTTAATTCCTTAAACATCTGATCATCTTTCAAGGCAGATAAATGTTTGAACAGATTTTGACTGGTCTTTTCACCTCACAGCTATAGCTATAAAACTTCATCCCAAAGTCACATTTTTCCCCAGTGTGCCCTCTCCTCTCAGGTCTGGGTCAGAGCAGACCACTCCACACAAGCTCCCCTTTTCCATGGTCTGCAAAGTGCTGGTCCACTTCCATTACAGGGTGCCAAAACAGATGGTACACACTTTGTTTCTCAGCATCACAGTGACATTTACTGCAGTCCATACAAAATACCTCTCCTGGATGCATTTGATATTCCCCAAACAAAGACAGAGAAGTTATACTTCCTACTTTCCACTTTTTTCTCATGTCAAAGAATAGGGGAGCAGTTTCTTTCTCAAGACAGCATGTTTTATGTAATTCATAATAATGGAGAGTCTCAGAGGAGAAAAGTTTTAGCAACACTGGTAATGAAATGACAACTGCACCAGGAAAGGGCAGTTCCCTGCTCCTGAAAGAAAAAAAAATCCTTTCCATTTCCCCAGTAGCAGAATAACATCTTCTGAACAATGCTGCCCTGTTCATAACCAAATTCTTTTGTCGGCAGACATTGTGTCTAGACAGCCTCAGAAAAACTGCCTCACTTAACACCCCAGGGCTGGGGCTCACTGCATGTGCTGAAGTGTTTACCTGGGTGCTCAGGTACTGATCACAAATAATGCAGCAGAGACTTATTCCATTTTTCTCTGGAGCTGATGGGTGTCATTGTAAAACAGGCAGGAAGCACACTGGGATCACACATTCCCTCTGAAGCTCAGATCCATAAAAGCTTTCCAGAGGTCACGCAGATAATGTACACACAATAGTAGATGATATTAATAGGATCAATTTACTGCAGGAAGAGGAAATGAGTCCACATCACCCCTGTTAGTGCTGACCACTTTCCCACACAGACACAGCAGATTTGTCCAATCTCCTCACAGATCTTTATTTTACTTTTGGTGACAGCAGCAGGACTTCCATCATTGAGTCTGGCAGGAAGAGAATTAAGTCCTGCAGTTTACAGAAGAGCTGTACTTAATCTGTCTCGTCGTGTTTCCGTACTTGGAAAAGGCAAGATCTCCATCATTCAAGCTCATATGAGTGCAGTCATGGTTAAAATAATACAATGTTCTTTAAAAAAACCCCAAACCTTATCCATGGATAGAAAAACACCTGATTTATCTTTGGGATTTAAACAAAATCCTCTTCTGCAGAGGGAAAAACTCTATTCTGGACTAACACAAATCTTTTTTCTGCATATCCTCCCCTCCCGGCATCTGATTCTTTGGGAAGTGAAGAACTCAGGGAAGTGTGTTGTGGGATGGAAAGCCTAAGGACTGGGGATCCAATGGAGAGTGGGTGAGGGTTACCCCACAGCCCCTCCCCAGGGAAGGGAGGAACCACGTATGGAGCAGGGATGTCCTCCCTGAATCTCACATTCCCATCCCACTGGCACAGGGATGCCAGAAACCCTTCTCCTCCTCCTCCTCCTCCTCTCACCTTCTCAGTCCTTGTTTTGAAGGCAAAGAGGTAACAGCCCCAGCTCTGGAGAGAGACACTTCCAGAAGGTGAGGCGCTACTTGGAAAACATGCTAGCATGAACGGACTGATGAGGGTAATGGATGGGAATGAGAGAATGTGAACACATGGAAAACAATTCAAGGTTACAGTAAAGGAAAACACGTTCTAGTGATGTGTTTTAGGGAGTTCCTCTGCTGCCAAGTCAGGCAGCACAGAAGGAGACAAGCCAGTGTGGAAGTAAGGTCATGGAAGTTTAACTGACTACCAGTATTTCCATAGCAAGCCTGAAATCACTGCTCCTAAGCCTTACCTGTATTTTGCCCACCCTGGCTACTGAAAAAGATTGTTGTGATAGAAATGCTTTCCTTTCATCTGATTTTTCTGTTTCTGGTCAATAAAGGAGTGGGATATAAAACTGAATCCGTTTCTGCTTTGAACTGTCCTGCCACAATGAATGAAGGTTGGCCCAACAGCAACACCATGAAATCAAGCTTACGTTGAAGCAACAGCTTAAGCATTAGAAACCAAGTTTTATTTATTGCTGCAAGATCTGGATTCCATGCCCACACTCCCTGCTGCAATGATGATGCAATCAAAACAGGATATTCTACATCAGTGACTAATAGACAACCAAATTAAAAAAAAAAAACACTATGACATTAAATGGCTTATTTATAGATTCTGTTTACCTAGACAATGAATTCAAGCATATAAATTTAATTATTAGATTTCAAATCCCAGTAATAGACTGGATATTGTCCCATGAAGTTACATACAGCATTCATATCATGCTAATTATTTTAGAAGGGCTGGTAAATTAGAATAGGAAATGAGAAGCAGTTTAATGATGGTGGATTTAGCAGTGATATAAATTATATAATTATTACTGGAAGGGGAGAGGAAGAGTGTGTGTGTGTGTGTGTGTGTGTGTATTTTAAGTCTAACTTAGTTAATCTCTTTTCCAAGCAACTGAAACCATAGGGTAAAGGGTACATTCTGGGCACACCTGATTCTTGCTGGAAGAAAGTTCTCTTGCACCTGAATGCCAGGGCCCCTTCTCGTTTTGGTCAAGTCTGAAGCACTTGATGCAAACCAAGGGGATCTTTGTTACTAGACTGCATTTGAACTGCTGAGAAAGCCACTAACACACACCCATTGCAAGAAAACCAGATGAAAACTTCAGGGAAAAAAAGAAGCTGAAAAAGTTGAAAGTTAAGGGACTAAAATTCCATGGGACAAGCGGCCACCTCTGCTCTCCCAAATTCAGATAAAAAACTCCAAGCAAGCAAGAACTCTTGCACGTGCTTGGCCTGTCTAAATTGTATCAGCAGAAGAATGCATAAGGCTTGTGCACATTGTGAGCTTTGGATCTTTGCAGATATTGATCAGAGAGGGATTTTTACAACAGCGCATAGTGAGAGGAGAAGGGGGAATGGCTTCAAACTGGTGCAGGGCAGGGTTAGATGGGGTATTAGGAAGAAATTGTTTATTGTGAGGGTGCTGAGGCCCTGGCACAGGTTGCCCAGAGAAGCTGTGGCTGCCCCATCCCTGGGAGTGTTCAAGGCCAGGTTGGATGGGGCTAGGAACAACCTGGTCTAGTGGAAGGACCTCTAAAAATCTCCCAGTTCTTTAGCTGTCCACGTGGAAAGGCATTTGCTTGGAAAAAGCTGAAATGCCCCCTGATCTGTAGTTATGTTTTCCTTCTGACAATCTCGACTAGAACAGCACATTTTGCTTAAATTCAGCCCATTGCAAGTCCTCACACACTGCAGTAGGAAATATTCTTTCCTTTGTATTCCTGAGTCATTTCTGTCTGGCCAAAACTGATGTTTGAAATGTGCATAACCACTAACCGTGACAATTACTGTCTGATGAGTGTCATGGAGAGCAAATAGCAATAATATCCCCTTGTGCTTGTGAAACAGTCTGTGGACTAACAAACTAATTAACACTGTCTGAATTCCACATTTCCCTGCTCCAGAAATCTAGAGCGTCCTTTGCCAAGTTGCAGTTTACTTCAAGATCTGTCACCTGCAGACTTGAACCTGGTGCCTCCAAGATGCCTGAAATGGAAGATTATGTAATGCAGGTGCCCATATTGGTTGGAGACAGTTATATATACAGCGATTTTCCACTCATGCACATCATATCCATTGCCAAATATCTAAAAAAGCAGGGGAGTCGCTGCACAGCCTTTGGGATGACAGACGAGCATAAACTGTAATCCTACTCAGTACACTTTGCAGAATTAATACTAAACCAAAAACTGAGCTGGATCATTTGTCCAGTTTGCTCACACAGCTCAGCCATGTGTGCTGAAGGTTCAAAAGGCGAAGATTCTAACCTGACCCGAGCCTGCTCAATTCACAAAAGGTTTGCAGGTAACCTCTGCCTTTACTGCTGAAGGGCTGCACAAATCCTCATGCAAACACAAGATCTTTCTTTCCTGGCTCTCAGAGCCACTATGCCCCAGGATCCTCTGCTGGCCAGGGACTCCAGGAATACTCACTGCAGGGTCACTGCTTCCCCTGTCAGGGAAACGCAGAGGCTTCTTACACAAGGGGAAGCTTGCAAAGTAAAAGTTTTGACAAGGTTCAGGTGTTGTGTAGAATATTCCTTTCTCATTCTCTTCTTGGAAGCCCTTCCCAGATCCAGGGATAATGCCAAGTTCCCAGACACTTTCAAGTGTGTATCAAAGTATGAACCACTGTATAAAAATAGACATTTCTTTAAATGCATCTCAAGCTTTTCATCCTTCCCAAGTGACCCCCAACTTCTCACACCTTCAGTGACTTCAAGGGGGCTAATACTGAACAGACAAGATGGACAACGGGGGGAAACAAAACCAATCAATCATAAAAATAGTGCAAGATCAAGTTTCTGTATGACCATTTTTCATGTCATGGAAATTCCCAGAAAAGCCTGTGGTCACTGCTCACAGTGGCCTAGTACATTTATTTTCAAGGTATTTACTAACAAATTCAGGATATTTGCTTCAGCTTGTGTTTAATCTTTAAAAAAACCATAGACCATAATTTGAGACCTTGTATCAGTTTCCAGTTTAACTCCTGAGCTATTCCTTCACTGTACCTTGAGGCACTAATTAATGCAGCCTTGGGAACAGCCTTTACCTGCACACAAAATTACTTTTGTAGGCTACACACTTGTGGTCTGAGATCCAAACTTAATGCAGGATAAACCAGACATTCTGCTGCTGTATGAGGACCCAAAACATCCCTGAGAAGGAAAGACCAAGATGAAAAATTAGCAAAGCAATTATCCTTACCAAAAGTAGGAAACTAATTTAAGTTTTTAATTCCAATCCTGTAAAGGTTGATTTCCAACTTGCAAGCAAGAAGACAAATCCTACTCTGGAGGCCAACTTACTGCATGTTCTTTTTTTTTTTTAACTCCTTTAGAAAATACTTGCCTTGCAACAAGAAAGTAGAGAGATGTGGAGTTGTTAACTGATCTGAATATTGTCTTACAAGTATTTAAAGAGATTTGTGATAATGAGCTCTTCTGACAAAGGCAAGATCCACCAGCTTAAAATTTAAGTTGGAAAAAAAAAATGGAAAGAATTAAGGATTAGACTATTGGGAGTAACTTATTTTAAAAACGTGGTCTTTAAAAATCAGGTGTTTAATAAATATTTTCTCATTTTATTGAAGCAACCAGCTCTCCTACACTGCTGCTAAGCCATTCACTGGCAGTGCCCCTTTCCAGGCTCTATCCATGGTTCTCCAGAGGGTTTCCCCCATGCACCATCTTCAGCCTTTCCCTTCGCCTCCAAACTGCAAGGCAGAACAGCACGAGGACTGAAACAGTAGAATGCTGCCATAAAAGAACAAATTCCTTCACCAACTGCAAAGTGTGAGGCTCAGAGGGTTCCTAAAAAACATTGTGTGGCTTTAATACCTTTCCTGCATCCACTGCTCCTGACCTCCCTCACAGGGGGAGTTATGTGAGGTACAAGGATACTCACCATCATCAGAGGACCTCTGAAAAAAATTAACTTAATAAAAACCGAGTGTTTACTATGGTAATTCCGGCTGAAATTTAAATTACCACCTCATTGCTTGGTTTTTCTTTTGGATTTTTTTTCTCCAGACAAGAGTCCTTACGTTGAATATACACAGATGGGTACCTGATTATTCCAAGCTCACTGTTGAAAAGGCTCATGAAGTTTACATGGGAGGAGGTGGAAAAAAAAGCCAAGCACCTGGAAAACACTTCATTGCTTCTTTATTTAGATGCACCCACAGTACAGAGCCTCTTGAGCATGTGCAAAAGAGGAAGATTACACATTTATAGCTGGGAGCACCATTGAGTTTGAGTTTCTTTGATACCATTTTTAAGAAAGTAAACTGTTTCCAAAGAATGACATTTGAATCCAAGAGCTTAAGACCTGCTTGTACGTTATCCAGAGGTGGAAGATATTTTTATTATTACTTGGATGTAGAGTAGAAGACATTTTCACAGTCTGGTTGGACCAGTCTTTATATTTTCATATGCACCTTTTAATATATATAAAAAATGTTTCATTTTTCCCCCTTACCCACAAATAGTTAGATGCATCTAAGTTTAAAAACAGTACTGGGACCAGAGCATTCCTATGGGGAAAAACGAACTTTTGCTGCCCTCTCCTGCTTAAACAATGAAATGCTAAAATATTAAGATCTATGGATCTAATGCTAACCTTGAAACAAAAAGCATGACAGGTCATTCACTATACTACAATCAAAAATAGGACAACAAGAAATGTATCAGTACTATTTATATTTGAAAACTCCTCGTGGCTCCATGAGGTTATGAATACAACATATTTACAGCAGGTGATCCAAGTAACAAAAACTCTTAGAGAGGTCGTGATACAAAGTGCACGCTTCTGTGGATGGGAAGCAACACTTGGATAAAAGTTTTCAATCAAAATTAGTTCCATTCTGTTTCAAGATGCTGTTTCATGGACTTCAAAATGGAAAACTGGAAAACTGGGCTACATAAAATCTGCTGCACATACCAACTAGGAATAACTAATTCATGGCTCACTCCAGAGCTGCTAAGGGAAGCACATGAGGCAAAATAAAAAAGCCACATGTAAATAAAAACATTCTCCAATCTCGAGCATCGTCACCTTTGTCTTCTTTTAGGGCAACTGCTTTGGGAGAGAGTGGTGTCACACAAATAAGAGAAAAGAGCATCTTTGTTTTCAAAGACGGAACTCAAAGGAAGTTAGGTTGGTTTTACTTGGAGGGAGAAGGATCTCATCTTCCGCACTCCTCATGAAACAGCTTTTTAGAGCTCCTAATCTATTTTCTTTTCCATCGAGTGAGACAGCCTAAGGCTGTACTTACGCACATATAATGTAAGTACAGCTGCTGCATTTCTTACTCAAGCAATTCTTGGCTCCAACACCCTTGATTTTTCCATATATGAGAACAGATAAAAAAATAAATTAAACCCTTTTACTTATGCTAACAAAACCAAGATTAAATTTACTGTAACCCTGCTAGCAAACCCTCCAATAGCATTAGAATACTTTTATTTAAAGCATTCCATCCTTTGGAAGAGAGACAAAAAACACTGGAAAGCCATGAAAGGAAAACAGTAAGGGAGACGTGCAAGATGAAGAAAGCAACGTGTGGTCAATTCAGAGGGTATGAGAGGAACTTTACTTGTACAGTTGTTACATCCCCATGACCCAATGCCCTTGCAGCTCTCTCCTGTGAGCAGACAGCACTCAACCCTTCCCCCTGAGACCAATATGGCCCAGGACACGCAGGACCAACCCAATGCCTGCCGGACGAGCAGTCAAGAACAACATTGACACAAACAAAGGTGGTTTGTGGAACTCAAGAAGCAAACAAAAGTATAATTTATGATACACTGATCACACTTAGGCCCATGGGCTGCCTTCCTCTTCCTTGTGCAGCTCCAGCGGGAGCAGTGGGAGCCCTGCGGGGCTGGACATCGCGCTGGGAGGGCGGCACATGGGGGATCCTGGCAGCAAGTGCTTCTTCAGGTGCAGCACCCAGCCTTTAGAGTCAAGTGACTTCAGAACAACAGCACATCATCTCCTCCTCCTTAAAGGAACATCCCTTCTCAGAAGTGATAAATCATCTGGAAACCTCAGACACTCCCCACTGTCCCCGTGGCAGAGGTAATGAAATATTGCAACCCAGTGGGTTCTCGTCAGTTTTGTATGACCAAGAGCAGAATGACATGGCAAAACCAAAAATAGTTATGAACAAACAACACTCACCTAAACTCTAAGTACAGGACAAGGTGCTTTTTCTAATTTCACATTGTTGTGTTTTACTCCACCAGGTGAAAAACATGAAGTTTTATTCCTCCATTCTTTCTCAGTTTTTCACAATGGAACATAGTCTTTGAGCATGAGTTTGAGTCCACACTCTTGTACTGTGAAATGATCATTTCACACAGAAATCACACTAGCAAGTTGGTGGGGTTTTTTTGTAACAGAAATAAAAGACTGTCAAAATCAATGGGCTAAGGGACATGATTTGTTATAAATTTATTTAATCTTCAGTATTT
The DNA here is from genome assembly GCF_000738735.6 of Corvus cornix cornix. Taxonomy (NCBI): domain Eukaryota; kingdom Metazoa; phylum Chordata; class Aves; order Passeriformes; family Corvidae; genus Corvus; species Corvus cornix. The sequence continues at coordinate 6,405,145 of NC_046335.1, forward strand.
CAGCTTGCACCTTTGCTTCAGCACTTTAAAATAAAATGTTTCAACTATGACAGTAACTGCCTAATTTACATTGCGTCCCAGTCAATGTTCTTAAAGAAGCTCATATTAATCCCATAAAATCATGTTGTGTTTGGTGTTGCATATGACTAGTTCCACTTTTTTTTTTTTCCCCCAGAATTAACAGTGTCAAGTTCTTACAAAACCTTGAGTTTACAACATTTGTGTGTGCAGACCCAGGAGTACAAACTGTGACCTGATAATCCTGAAACAGTCAGTAGTCTAGGAGGGAATTCTTTTTTACCTCTTTTCTGTGCCTGAAAACAAGAAAACTTCAAATTCTACTGTATATTTAAATGGTAGGAAGAAAAATATACAAGCTTGTATTTATACTGTATTTCTATCAATGGCAACAGGTCATAAATTCATGTTTGCAACTATCACAAAGACTCATGAACACCAATTCATTTTTATACTGTAAATACTGCTGGATTGATGGTTTAGGATTATCAATTCACCGTTGTCATATGTCTATAACAGTTCAAAAGCATCCTGGAGAAAAATCCTGAAACACATACCTTCCGGTATAGAATAATGCAACTGCATTAGCTAAATATATACTGTACATAAGTCTTATCAGCATTTTACCTACCAAAGATGTAAGATTCCACTTTCAAATACAAAGCAGATAGCCAATAATGTATACTTATAATACAGCCCTCTTCTTTGTTTTTGTATTTTTTTTTCTCTTTTGTTTTAAACAATTTGGTCACAATGCACCTTTGATATAAAAGCATTTTAAACTTTATTATTAATACTCAGAACATTAGGATTTCCAGAATTTTTTTTCAGTAGCATTTGTAGAACCACTTTTGGTAACAAATACAGTAGTTAGGAATGAGCATCCAGATGAGAATGCAGAAGTGTATTATCCAGAATCCTTTCCAGCTAAGACCATAGGGCTGGTACTGTGATGAGTAATAGTACTAGAACCACAAAAACACTAGAGTATGTTTCTCAGAGGCTACATCCTCTTTTGCTGGAACACTTTATAAATACATTTTAAAAAGTAAGGCAACAACTCCAAACTATCCAAACTGCAATCTCAACTCAACTTCCAATTAGACCCATGACCATTGGAGATCAATTTCACGCTTGGGTGGTTTAGCATGTGTCTTTATTCTTCCTAAATGGTCCAGTAAGAACATACTGTAATAATTTAGCCATTAGTGTTTTTAAACCAACTCTGGTACGTCTGTCCAATGCTGCATCACTAATACTGGTTAGGTATTGAAGTCCAGGGTGTTACCACTGCCCGTCTTTTTTCCCAAGGATTGTGGACACTAATTTGGATTTGCAATAAATAGGTGCACAAATCCAAAGCTCCCTTTCCTACTATGTTTATCACCTACTTGTTTTTTAACTCCTAATGTTCAAATTAAGGAAGCACCAGAGACAGCCTGGTACTAAAAAAATGCTCACACCAGTAAACAAAACTTTTATTCAGGACCACTGTTTTTCATGGCCCTGATCTGAATGGACATTCAACTTATGAAGATGTGCAAAAGGAAAAGAAAGTCAAATTACAGTAAAGTTATCCAGAGAAGGAGGATGTTACACAAACTCATAAGGAAATGACAGTCTTTTTTCTCTTTTACTATAAATACACGTAACAGTTTAGCAGAAAGACAAGCTAAATTTTAAGATTGTTCACATTTGAAAGTCGTATTATACTCTCTGCTAACGATAAATAAGGAACAGGTCCTGACAATGGAATCTGACATTGCAATTTTCATCAACAGATCTTTGAAGACTGGTTTTAAAGAAGGGTTAAAACAATGATTATGTTTGCAAAGTTCTGAGAAGTCCATCTGTTGTCCAAACTTTGGATTAAAGTCCTTATTTTTTTCCTTTACTTAGAGACAGGTATATACAGTGCTGTTGTAATAATGAAACAAATGTGAAATCTACTGTAAAGTTGCACAATACAGAAAACTGTTGCTCCATCTTCTACTACATAAATGTGTGACTCCACAGGTTAATAATGCTGTTTTGTTTTTTTGTTAAGTTGGAATTATTCCATCACGTCTAAGACCTCTCTTTAATTCCAAATCCTCCAGTTTTTTCCACAGTTCTTCACGCTCTTTCTCTTTCTTCTTCTCACTGACAGATGAAATAAAACAAAGAGTTAGCAGGAGAGAAGACTGTATAATATTTATGTTAAAAAACATACAGTTGACATTAATTAGCTGCACTAATTTTCTTGAACACAACTGCAATTTTCCTAACATACTTAATTTTTTTTTATATTTTCTTTTTTTTTCTTTGTTACCTACATAAATATAACTAAACAAAGTAGTATGAGAAGAGCTTAAAATATTAGCTGAGCAAAGTGACAGTGTTCAAAGACATTAATTTGCAATGAGAAATTAAAAAACCCAGTGGACTTTTATTACAGAATTGATCTGTAAAAATTATAAAAATTAACATTTTGGACTAAGTTGTTTAATTATTTTTATATTTATTTAAGCATATAAATAATTTTATAAATCACAGCCACTTTCTGGAAAGCATTCCCTGACTCCTTTAGAATCACTGTTTTTACTTACATTGACTGCTGGCTTCCCTATAGCTTAGGCACCAACCAAGGCAAAGTTCAACCTACAAGATGTGTCTTTTGTTCAGTGAGTTACTCTTTTTTCCACACCAAATTCCTGCAAGATCTATGTAGCATTTGCTTTATCAACAGACTTCAGTGGTTGATTTGAGGAAATTAAACAGCAAACCTAACATTTACTTTACCTGCATTGTTTGCTTTCTAAATTTCCTGTCTCTGCCATAGCTTACTGTGAATAAATCTCCTCGATACTGCAAGGCACAAAATGCTTTCAAGTTCTATTACATCACCTTGTAGGTTTAGATGAAATGGAAATCTAACAATGACAGATACACAGATTCTCTGCCAGTCACATTACACAAGTCTTGAAAAGTATTTCAGTGGATTAGAAACATTCCTACACATTTTGCTTCAGTCAAAATGCCAACATCTGGCTCATTTGTTTGGGATTTTGATTTCCCAAGAGGATTTTGAACATGTAAAAAAATACAAACAACTTTCAGATAAATCCCTGAAGAACAGTAAAGAAAAAAAAAAAAAAGAGCCTATTGTTACGAGAAAGTATTTTAAATACAAAAATAAGTGAAATAGCCTTACATTTTCAGGCTACTTACCAATATTTATCTTCTAATCACTAGGAAATACATGCCTGCTTACCTAAAGGCCTGTTAGAGGATGATCACCTCACCCCACTTACCTATTTGACCTATCCTAGCCAGTAATATTGAACGTATTTCTCCTCAAGCTTGTAGTGGTATCAAAGCTATCCTTTTGAAATGTGGCTTTATTAAATGCTAAAAATTTTCTGGAAACAGTAAGGTAAAAAAGTTTATACATTCATGTTTTAAAATTATAAGAAGTAAATAAAAATGGATAAATGGTTAGCACCAGCCTTGGTAGGAAATAATGTCAGCAGGTGCAAAATAAATTCTTCATGCAGTTCAGCCACTAAACCTCCGCCATTATCCAGACATGAGACACACCACTGCAGTGTCTGGTCCTGTTCAGAGCAAAATTCCTCATCTTAAGGGGCAAAGTGCAACCACAAATTGATTTAGGTCACCAAGCTGCCTCAGTGAACAGCTGGATTAGACCATCAGTCCTAAAACTCTCTGCCTTTTCGCTAGGAAACCACATGGTGTTGTCTCAACTGCACTAGAAGTTTGGCACTTATTTATCAATACATATTAAGAATATCTGGCTTAGTTCAAATATATCTCTAAACAAGCCTCTAAAAGTAAAACACCATATTAATGAACTAGCCTGTTATGTGCAGATTTTTTGGGGTATAGAACAAAGTGGAATGAAAGGCCAGTGTGACTCCAGTCACACAAATCAAATAACTACAACAGCCAAGAGACTTTCAAGGTTGGACTACCTAAAAAACCTCTGCTGACATGCAGTGTCCTTTGCACTGCTTGGGGGAACTGTGAGTCACAGCAAAGGTATGACTTAAATGAAGCTGCAAACTGTTCAAAGGTCCTGAAATTTCCTCCTTTTTTTCACCTAATCTTTGCATAAGGTGAAACTTTTGAGAAAAGATGTTGCACTGTAACTGAGAAATAAAGATTAAGGAAAGTAGGAGAAAAGACAAGGAGCCACTGGAGTTGAACTAATGCCTCTATGAGTGGTGTATTTAATGGATCTTGCATGCTGAAAGACTCAGATACAGCAGAACCTCTGAATAAGAACATAAAGGCTGAGAGATGTCTCTTTGCTTTAAGACCACATCCAGCCTACAAACAGCAGTTTGGAAAATCAAATCTTTGGGGTTTCCCTCATGTCTCTTTCCAAACCTCAGTGTAACTTTTTTTTTTTAAAGTCTTTAAGCAAAGTCTTATCTTTAAACCCTTGTTCTTCTTTTATTATTGAAGCTCTTGATACACCTACATCTTTTGGAATGTGGAGTCAAAAAGGAATTGCATGAGGAATGTGGATTCCCAAGCAACGCAATGGATCCTGTATTTAATAAAGGCTAAAGAACAACCTGCACACAATCTCACATCCTGCAGTGGGAAGCCTAACGAGCAGGCAAGGACAAAAATGGGGCAGTGTCTATTATGTGTGAGATTATGCAATTGCACCTGAGTGTAAGGGGAGAACTAAACTGCAGGCTGTATGCACAGCTGGCAAAAAAAAGCTTTAAAAAGTTACCGCTGACGATCTGACTTGTAAGTGGCTGTCAGCTCATCAAACATGGTGCTGTTCATTTCCATAAATGCCTTCAACACATTGTAGACTAAAGCCACAATAGCCCTGTGAAACATGGAAGAAGAAGAAAGAAAGGAATCCATTAGTTTCAGGTGAAATCAAACGTGAAATAAAAATGTCTTCTCTTCCCAGCTTTTCTGTGACCAATTCTGTTCCTGCAAGTATGGTTATGTAAATTCTTCGATTTCAGTGAAACTACTTTTGATTAACATACTTAAAGGTGAGAATCAGCTTTCATGTCCCTGCTTACTACTGAAATGGAGCAGGCCAAAACTCTAGGGTGAAAGGCAACAACAGAAAGCTATTACATATAACTACAGACTCTTCCCTCATGCTGTGGAGCAATTCTGAATGCAACTTCAGAGATTCAAATCATCAACGCTGGCAGAAGGAATAGAATTCAAACACAAAATGAGAGTGATTCATATTTCCTTATGACTCTTCTATGAAGCTGAATATTCAGTGCATCTATGCAAAATACAAAGCTGTATTTCAAGAGTGATTTCCTTGTGCTCATACAGTTCATATCCATTTTCCCTTTCACAGTTCCTGATCCACTACTCTGGCTGCCATATTCAGACCCAGGGCTGCTTAAGAAACAGCTCTTTAGCCAAGAGGCAGTGAATCAACAGTACAAGTGCCAGGAACCTTTGGAGCTAATCCTTACAGCACACAAACTATGTGCCATTTCCCACGCACCCCTGTCTCTCTCATCTCTTTAAATAAACTTTCATTTTTGTTGCCTACGTGAAAAATTTTCTTATAAATATAAAAATTCTTTAAATATCTCCTTTATTTTCGATGCATCTTTGCCTGGTTCGTATAACAAAATTTCTGTGGGTATGAAAACTTTGTGAACTGGGATACTGGAATATTCTCATTACCAGAAGCATCCCATTGCCTAATATAAAAGGTTGGAGACTGGTACTGGAATACTGTGCCATGGAAAGTGCTCTTTTGTGATCAGTGTTAAATTACAGAAGCTTTCCAGCAGCATTAGATTTGTCCTGTAAGCACACAAACTTGAGGGTTTGACTAGGTACAGAACAAAAAGACCAATGTTTGAAAAGATGAAATATTTTACAGTAAGGTCTCAAAGCAACTGGGACCTGAACATAGCATAGCTCATTAAAAATCCTGTGTTTACTAAATGGTAACCATCTTGAATTAGAAAAACTTTCTAACTAAAATATAGGATATATGTCATCTAACTGTAATAGAATTTTTCATGAAAACAATTAGGTCATTCAGTTTAAAATAAAAATACCTAATTATCAGGATATCACTATAAAGTAACTGCTCAATTATTGTAATAGAGAACAGCTGTATTTAAATAAATTTAGAAAAAACAACCCAACCTAAGAACATACTGATGTCTGTATGTTTCATGAATGTTTAAAAAAATGCCAACACCAAAAGTCTCCCAGAGGTATCAGTCTATGATACAGCCACAAAGTTTATTAATGCCAAGTGATCATCTTCTAGACAATTTACAATCAGAGCCAACCCATTTATAAAAAAAATGAGTAGGAGAAACACTTGATGAGCAACATTTTTCCTTCAATAACAATGTAACATTTAATTTCTCCTTGTTTCCAACTTGTGAGAAAGTCTATTTTTATCCCACAAGGTAACCATTTTTGTACACATAACAGTTAATTAAAAACACTGAGACAAACTCAAGTGCAGACTAATATATACTGACATTAACAGAGCTGCACTTGCTCAAAGCAGCTTTGAGCCTGGATCTCTCCCATTCAGATGTTCTTCAGCAGACATTCCCTAAGTTTATCAGTGGGATATCAAATGGTGACATAAAGCATAAATGCACAAACTTACGGATTCCAGTGTTCTTTAGAAATCCTGTAAAGGCTGGAAAACATGATGGGAAGTATAACATTTGAGTTCTCCTCTATCAAACTCATGATGTATTCATTATTCCAATAATACAGCGCTCTTTCAGCCACCTTTGAGTCAAAGAAATAAAATATTAACAGGAATTCAGATACCTGTAATTTTGTGATTTTCTGAAGGAAAAACTAATCACAGAGAAACTTCACAAAGATCAGCTAACAGGAGTCATTACTTTTGGAATTAAACAACTCTAATCAGTAGCATAACACACATTAATGGAACTAAGTTTTTATCCTGTTGTTCTGATCCCACAGCACCCACTCTCTATTTCCTGAGCCATGTGTTATATTGCTCACCAAAAACTGGGTGCAGACACAGCATCAGTGCTGCAGATGGAGAGGGAAAGGGAGAGCAGAGAGACTTCCCATTGCCCCTCTCCCTGAAAATCAGGAAGAGTGCAGTTCTCCTTCCTCTGGTATCCCAGCACTGCTGCAATACCAGAGGAAGGAGACAGGGAAAAGCCCAGCAGCTGGGCTGGATAAGAGAGGAGAAACTTTAGGTGTGGGGAAGGTCCTAAGGACAGTAATTACCCTGGAGAGGAGCTGGGGGGTAGGAGGGAGGATGCTGATCTAAATTATGACAAAAAAGACACAGTCCAAGGAAGAGCTGAAAAGTCACATCTGTCTTTGTGCCAGGACAGATCACCAGGCTTAATGTGGAGACACTACAGGCCATGAACTCTATATCCTCTTCAATATCCATTTACATCTCATTCATTCCCCTCCTTCCCATTATACAATGTGATTAAAACAGGCCACAGGTTCTGTCACCTCTAACCAGACACGTGGTTACGTGGTTAGAAGGAAGCAAGTCAGAAAACAAGAACTGCGTAATATTGCACCAAAACCACGCAGCAAATACATCCTCCATGGTCTATATGGCCAGGACCAGTCACTCACAGTGAGAAGGGCTCAAAGTCTGCCTGGACACATGTTAAGGATTTGTGAGGGGCTCAGAAGGACAAGTTCTGTGCTGTAACCCCAAACACTTCTAACAAGTCTTCAAGGAGCTCAGACTTAACCTTCCACCCCAACATATCCTCTTTGACAGAAGACAAGTATGTAAAAACATAACGTAAAATAATATTTACATTTGGGGGGTGTTATGTTTGAAACTGAAGACTATACATTCCTATCCAAACAATAACCTCTGCCACTGACCTGAAAATGAGGGCTAGAGACACACTTGGCAATTTGTTTAAACAAGGGTTCCTGGATTTTGACAAATTGTGATGGTTCAATTACATCCAAGATTTCCTCCAGCTCTCCTAGGAACATGACCTAAAGACAAAAAAGAAAGCATTGAGTATAAAACCTCCAAATCATCTTGTTCTGCAGAATGCTGGTAACCTTCAAATTCTACTGCTCCAGGGAGAAATGGAAACCTCACTAGCTCAGTAAGACCCTCTCTCAAAAAATGTCCCCTGTTCTACCTTTAGCAGCTTCTCGACTCAGTCCCTTAAAACATTTCTTCAAGTGCTGCTTTTAAAGTGCTTTTTTACAATGAAATTCAGAATTGCACCAGTATATATACCCATGCTGAAAACCTTGTCTCATACAAAGATCTGTCCAAGGCTTAAACTTTAATAACTAAGGAGATTCTCCTAATTTTACTTCATTTTTGAGAGCAATATTCAAAATAACAGTTTTGCTATTCCACAAAACCTCACTAGGGAAACTGATATGCACCTGAAACAAAAATGCACATGTTTAACTGCATCTTTTACATGTTTAGTAGGTAAACACCACAGAAAGTATCTTTCATCCTCACTGGAAAAACACTACCTTCACATATAAATAATTCCAAATCTAACAGTTTTCCAACCTATCCTCATCTGTGTTTACATTCTCCTTTCTAAAAAATTCTCTGCAGAAATACCAGTACTTATTTTGTGAATAGAAACCACAGTTATCAAACTTTTCAAAGTCAAAATTGTTCACAAAAACAGAATTAAAGTATAGAAAAATCGTAACAAGAAATAAGACCAAGATTCATTTCAGCATGTGCTATCAATGAGGAAATATTTAAAGATTCCCTGCTTATTATGTTCTAGAGCAAAATAACTTTTTTTTTTAAATACTAGCATATCACTTACCTCTTTCTGACTGCAGGTTTTTGGCCAGAATTTCATTAAACCTCTAATGACCTAAATTAGAAGGAAATAGAAGTTAGATTTTTTACTTTACTCTCAACAGGGTAAACCACTCATAGTGGAAAAAAAAGAAGTATGAAAGAAATATTTACTGGTTCTGTGAGTGAGGGGTCTTTCTCCAGAAACTGTACTATGCAATACGCCAGCTGTAAAGAGGTAAGAATTTAAGAGAACAAAATTAGAACATTTCTATAAAGAAACCACAAAACCCTAATTCTTTGAAAAAGAGACACTTAAGGCAAGATGCTATTCAGCTTTCTCAAACTGCATCAAATTTTAAACTGAGATGCAGTTTGCACTGTGCAAATCCACTCAAAGTTCAGTTTATAAGAAACAACAGAACACTTTACACAAACAATTAGTGACAAAGTAACATATAAAATAAAAATCAGAACAACCTGGAATTCTAAATACAGTCATACAGACAATGTTTTGAAGCTTCTGCTATTCTCTTTAACTGCGTCTTTTTACTAATTTTATACAGCAAAGTCGTGAGAATTCTTGCAAGATGAGTGGACACAGCTAAAACCTGGAATAACATCTTTAGAAAGCAGAGCTTTATCACCATAAGAAATACTGCACTATCTGAAAATCAGAGAGAAAGGCAACAGGTAGCAGTTATCAGAGGGAAAATTACGTCATGAAAGCTGGAGGTATAAAAAGATGTATGAGAGCATAAATGCAGTATTAAGGAATCTGTGAGGGAGAATATTAAATGCAAAAATGTGGGTATTAGTATTCAGAAGGCTGCCAGGGTGAAGAAGAGCCTTGACAGCACAAGACTAAGGAAACCCAAACATCCTCTTGGGAGAGAGGATGGGAAAGGCACACTTGTGAGAATGAGAAAAGAGTAGAGAGGAAAACCTAGTGAGAGAGTTTAACCACTAAATAAAATTTCCAAAATATTACAGATGTATGTTATTCTTTTAATTATCTCATCAGAAGAGAAGCTAGATATTTATCATACAAAGTATATTGAATGAATTTTGAAAAAATCTATTGTATTTTTTTCCACATTTCAGAACTTCCCCCCACTTTTTATGTGCAGGTAATGAAATTCACAAAGCAACCTTAAAAAATATACATATAATTCTTACTGAGCAAAAAAATATTTCTGTAATTTCTACCTGTGCATGGAAGAGTGATAAACTCCTGACAGTGTGTAAAGGGATCAGCACCTTCACCAGAAACTGTTTATGCTCTGCCTTGAGAGGTAAAGCAAAACCATTGATAATACTGAAAATCAGAAAAGAAATACTTGTTAGTGTCATCATCACAGAAAGCAATACTGAGGTCTGAACAAGCACTTCCTAGATTAAAATATATTTAGCAGTCAGCACCTGTTTACAAATAGCATTTGTAAACAGGTGCTGACTTTGGTCCTGCTGTATATTAGCAGGGCACTACATACCTAGGTAGCAATCCAGCTCCCATTAGAAATAATCACATAAACAGCTGCACAAACCTGTTGCCAAACAGATAAGACCTTGTCTATGTGGTCTGTAAATTCATGTAAGCAAGGTGGTCTTGAGTAATTAACCTACCAAAATTAGATTCACTCAAAACATTCACTCTGCTAAGTGTGCTCAGAAGAAAATAATCCTACAGCATGTAAGGATGAAGTGTGCCTTAATTAATGCACTCATACACATAAAATCAATCCAACACTTTGGCTATAACTTGCATACAGTTATATATTCTTGGCAAAGATGTGACAGAGATTTGCACATGGGCTTAAAGATGAGCATGTGCACACATCTGTTTTCAGAATCAGGGATTATCGTAATACTTCTTCTGAATCTGACACTATCCTGACGTGTCCACAAGGGAAGTCGAGTTCGATAATAAATAAAGACCCATTTACCTTCCTAAAATTTCCAACAGTTCAGCTACGCCATTGAAGTGTTCAGTTTCATAAACAAATCTAAAAAAAGAAAAGTTAAATATAAGTGATATATCAGTTTCCTAAAGTGATCATAAGCGAAAAGCACCTTCTTCCACAACTTACCGTAGAAAAATATTATTAATCTGTTTTCGGATAAATGCTCTAAGACCCAGGAACTTGCCATAAATTCTGTGCAAGACTGTTTTTAGGTAGTCTCGTTCTCGAGGGTCTTCGCTGTCAAACAGCTCCAACAGCTGCGTTTAGAGGAAAAAGAGAACTGAAACAGGAGACATTTGACAAGTACAGCACACAGACTTCTGTATGAAACTGAATTCATGAAGACTCGTGAATGAAAGAATTTGACATCCATGGTACCCAAAGAGTAGATATCCAGTATTAAAAAAAAATCTGCTGGAACCTCAGTACAACATCACAAAACTCAGAATAATAAATTTGTGATTAACTGGTTCCCAAATGCTTCCTTCTCCCGAAAAATAAACATGATAAGACAGTTTGCTTTTTACAATCCACCATTCCCTGACTCTGCAGAACCAAAACATCCTCATTTGCTCTAATACTTTGTTCTACAACATTGTGTCAAGGTCACATTTTTCTAATTGCTTGTAATTTATATGATGAGCTCTTAAGCCTTCCCAGTGATTGCATGGCCTTCACACTGTGGAAAGACTCAACAGGGAAGTCCATGCCAGCACTGGATCTGCTGTTACAGGATCTCCACCAATTGACACAAATCAAAAGCATCAGAGGGAATTAATCCTTCACTTTGAACAAAACGGTGATTTCACTATCAATGCCAATTAAAAAAAATCAAACCAAAACAATGAACAAAGAAAAAAAACCCAACAACAGAAAACCCACATTTACTAAGTAGCTCTTAAACTGCAAAATAGTTATGTGAGACTCAGTCAAGAGAGGTGTTCCAGTGTCTGGTATTGTACAAAATATATCCCAAACACTGACACCTGAAGCTGCATGAAATGAGCAGCAGGAATATCACCTGCAGATCTTTGTTTTGTTCCCCTTGAATCCTGTGCCATGAAAGATAAGCTTCCCCTTAGCTACCTTCTTCATTTTTTGTGACACCACAACATGGGCTATTCTGGTGGATGGAATAAATTCAGAGGTAAACTTTACTTAAAAGCAAAAAGCCCAACCAACTGCCACAAACATGCAGAAAACAGGGAATTTTAGGTAATTTTTAGTAATTATAAGCAACCCTATCTGTCCTGCATGAAAAAGAAACTAACTGTCAAGCAGTACCTGTCTTGCAGGAGAAATAAAGACAGTTTGTCAAACAGGTCTTACAAATGGGCAAGATGCTGTCAGAAAATCATTACAGGAGTGGCAGAAAACAAGATTATCTTAGGTTCCCAAACAGATAAATTATAAATACCTATTACAAGTAGATATGTCAGTGTATGTATGCTACACCTGATCTCTGTTAAACTGCTACACAACTTTGAGGAGGTGAAAAAGGTAAGAAAAAATATGATTAAAAGTTGTAACACTGTCTGGGATTTTGCTTTCTAACATCCAGGTCTAAGATTGATGCACACATTCTTCCTCATTGTTTTGAACATTTCTGTGGCTTGCAATGAGACCTCACTGTATTTTCCTTGCAGTAAGAATCTGTGGTGGGAATTTCATGAGGCAAGTATGAGGTTTGTCAGCTGCCCTCCAGAGGTTATAAACACATTACTTTGTTCAATTAGTTCTAGAGTTAAATAAATAAATAGTCATCTCATCCTTCCCCAAATAGCACATTTCACCCTAAGACAGCAAACAGCTGGAAGCACTTAGGTTTTTCGTTTTCTTACTGGATTGAAAAGTATTTATATTTCCAGTTCTCTTATGCAGATCCTCTCTGAAAACACTGCTAAACTAAGACTCAGTGTCTCATTAAAAAAAAAAAATAAATAAATAAGACAGTTATTCTGCTATGTCCAATTTGTTATCAGGTTTCAACAGTAAAGTCTTATTTTTATGGATGAGCTGCAAGACTTCTGTAATTTATGTTGACTATTCTAAACATACATAGAAAAGGGAAATTAATTTTCCAAAATAGCAACCTACATAACACAGAGACTTGTGGATATATTTGAATTGTATGTCTCTTAGCAACCACTGCCAACCATTTCAAACTGTACATAAGCAGGCTTTAGAAATGAACAGCTACACTGGTAAATACAGTATTTTATTAAAACATACAGCTGAAAGCCAGAAACACAGCTATACTTAAAAAAACAAATGCAAAAAGCAAGTAAACAAGCAAAAAAGTTTGAAAAAAGTCCATTAAAAAAACTGTATCTTTTTAAATATTTTTTTTCCATAAAGGCATCCTTACTGCCAAGAAACACTTCATTAAAATTTAAAAAAAAAATTTAAAAATCAGTTTTGAGAAAAAGCTGATTCCAAATACCGTCCCACTTGGGCTGTCAGTGTCATGAGACACCAAAATACTTAATTTTCTTAAGTCTCAAATTGCTTTCCTGTGTAAGTGGTCTTAGTTGCAAATACTCAGGAGTTACTCCTGACACACAACAAATAACAAGAGGAAGTGGAAGGCCACCCCAGTTCCTACAGCTCACCACAAAGTATTTACACACATGGAAATATATCTACTTGCTTGTGTGTGTATATATATACATCTCTATATATGGCTGAATAGAACTTTTTATAGAAAAATGGGCATTTTAAATTGACACACTGTGCACAGTGATATAAAAACGTGCATCACCAAACCACATGGCAAGAACATAGGAACCCTTAGAACTCCTTTGACCTCTTAATTGTCGTATCATACATTTTCTTATACGTAGGTTTTAAAATCTCATATTCACCTCTTTCAGTAGATATTATTCTTCCATTTAGTAGATTTAATGAAAACTAGCAGGATTAAAAAAAAAAAAATTAAGATCCTTGGTTTAGACCTATTCTCCTGTGCCAAACTGACAGTTTTGAAAGTCTTAAAAGGGTGTGAGTGGGATGTTGCCAGTCATGACCAAGTTCAGCAGCACAGAACAGGAGCATCTGAGAATTATTTTTACTAGATTTTGAAGGAGAGCACATGCATTCATCCTGATGCAATCGTGCTCTATCTAATCAAACTAAAACAGGCCTGCAAAAACCTGTCAGGAATGATTTACCATGCATATTCTTTTATCTCCACCAGGTACTGGATGAACACATTGGTGCACCTCCTTGTTCAAATCACTACTGAGATGAACAAAAAGGAAACCACCAGAAGTTTGATCCAGATGAAAAATTCTCTTGTATTTAGGAGGTGGATAAAATAAAAACATAACTGTATCCTATTGCTTTCATAGGGTGAAGGTGGTCTTGTGATACTGAGAAGGAAATTGAAGTCCTTTCTTCGAAACTTTGAATGTTAGGAAAGAAATTGCTCTTTTCACTACGTTTTTCAGGTATTCTTCATCCAAACAACATACATTAACAGTAAAAGCACAACTTTTATTGCCTGAGCACTAGAGGGGAAAATAAAAGCTCCACAAGTGATACGGGGCAAGAGAAAGGTCTTCAGAAATGCTGAGCATCTCCTGCCAACTCTAGTTTGTTTCTCATTCAACTGTCAGCCGGCAAGGAATTCCCTTTTCTAACTAATCTTTCTAAACTCCACTGATTTCAAAAGCAAGCTATAGACAGCAGCAAGCACAAAGTTCTTTCTGACTTTGCAGTTATACAAAAATTGATGAAGGGAAAAGAAACCTCAAGACAGGCCTGCTGTCAAATCTGAAGACAAAAAATGTATCTGTGGAGTGTCCTGGCTTATCCCAGAAAACAACTTCCTTCAACCACCTCTGTATATATAAACAATATTAAGTAAGACACATTAAAACTGGTGTTTAAGTAGTCTCTCTAGATAGAGAGAGCAGCATTTTGAAACTACTTGATAGCAAACTTTTCATTTTTCAATTACTGTTTCAGTTCCCTCTCAAAACCAGAAAGTCAAATATTTTGACTGAGGTATCAAAACTGGATCCAAATCATCTATTTTATGTATCTATAGCAACAGAGACTGACATATAAACACACACACACACCTTTTTCCACTATCTCCACAGATTGAAAACTTTCATTGTAGGTGCTGGTTTAGCCTTTTTCTGTTGCAAATAAAGTTATACTTTCAACTTCTGAACAAAACCTTTTTAAAGGAATTTTTTTTTCAAGAGCAACACTAAGCCTTTAAAGACAACACACCAGCTTACCTGCAATACAAATTTCTGATCTATGTACTTTTTGGCAATGCTGGGCTGAAATTCCTGGCTTTCCAAAAATCGTATGAAAAACTCATATACAAGCTGCAAAAGAAAAAATAAACAAAACATGGGTTTGTAGTTTATGACTTAATTGCTCTTTATATTTTTAGTGTTTCCCTAAGTTATTTTGTTAGATTAAATGCTTATTTTTCCCCAAGGGAAAATTCCTTATTTTAACCAAGGGTTAAAATAATGGAAAATATTTTTCTCCTTTATCCAATTGCCACCTTTAGTTAGAATTAATTACATGAGCTTTTTAAGCTGCCTTTGCTTATTTAACTCCAGTCAAAGACATTTCATCACCAAGAACAGGCACTGCCATCTTGTAATGCTTGTTATCATCTTGTAAAGTTTCCTAGAGTAATTGGGAAGCACATTTAAACTGCCCTCTGAACTGCTGAAGTCACATCAAATACAGACATTACAATTCTGAAAGGGTTGGTGAAACAGCTGGAAATATTTAAATTAAATTAGAAACTGCTTAGAGTAGTGTTCTAGTACAACTTGAAATACAGAAGAAGAATACAAACCAGAATTTATTCAGAAGTTCCTAACTTACTGTAAAGATTAGCCTCAGGGCTGGAGAAAATCTGCTTATTTTCATGCAATTCTATCTCTACCTAAACTATTCAGTGGGACAGCAAGACTTTTCATTTAGTGGAGAAAAAGAAGAGTATAAAAACCAGGGAACGAGGAAGTGAAGTGAAACAGAGACTGCTGTGGCCTCATAAGACAGCAACTCTGATCTGTCACTGATAATGAGCTACCAGCCAGCCATTCTCTTTGCAGAACCTTTTCATAAAGAGCAGCCATTGAAAACTTTTTCCTTTTTGTCTTTAGTGAGTATGAATATTGATACTGAAAGGAGAAAGGAAGCGTAAAAATTACATTTTAAAATCATTTTAAACTTTTCCATGACAGCAATATGCTGCAAAACTGCTGCTGCTGCTTTACGTCAGTGATCTCAGACTTCTCAAAGGAAGCAACGGGAAATCAAAAAGCAGGAGAGAGGTTTAGAAATAAGTTGTGGGCAAAGTGACAGCTTACATAATGCTAACACTAAATCATCAGGAACTCAATTCCATCGACTTCTCACAAATACTTCAGTGAATTTCTTCTTGACAATGGTAAGTCATCCACTGGATAAGAAATTCCATCATTTCCATGCAAGTAGTGACTTTTTGAACTACAGCACCAGTGTCATTGAATGTGCTGTTTCCAGGCAGACACAGCTCCTCAGAGCTGCCTTGAAGTTTTGAAGATTCTTATTTTTTGTGAAATTTAAATATAAATGGGGGATGAACCTATATTTCAACAGATTCTGAATTAGAGAGCACAGAAGAGTGAAACAAACCGCTCACAGGATTGTGCATGCAGCTGTAAAATAAAATCCTCATTTCAGGCTGAGGTCAATTGTGCTCCTTTGCTCACAGGAACTCCCAAACTCCACAAACTGTTACTCAAACAAACTTCTTGCAAATTTACCAGTGGTGTGAGTCATTATCCTGACTAATACGCACAGGATCTTCATCTATATTTTCTATAAAGAAATTTACTGTATTAGTATCAATGATGCTTTCTCCAGTATTAGCTTATGTTCTTCATTCAAAATCATAGAACAATGGAATGGTCTGGACTGGAAGGGACCTTAGAGATCATCTCATTTCACCCCACAGCCATGGGCAGGGACACCTTTCACTAGACCATGTAGCTCATCTAACCAGGACCCCATCCAACCTGGCCTTTAACACTTCCAGGGATGGGGCAGCCACAGCTTCTCCGGGCAACCTGTGCCAGGGCCTCAGCAGCCCCACAGTTAAGAACTTCTTACTAAAGTGTAATCTCAACCTCTCCTTGCCCTACCACTATCCGACCATGTAAAAAGTCAGTCTCCCCCGATTTTTTATGCGCTCCCTTTCACAAGGGCTGGAAGGCTGCAACGAGGTTTCCCTGGAGCCTCTTCTTCTCCTGGATGAGCAACCCCTGGTCTCTCAGCCTGTGCTCACAGGACAGGTGCTCCAGCCTTCTGATCATCTTTGTGCCCTCCTCACTGGACACACTCTAACAGGTCCACAATTATCTTGTGCTAGTAACTCCAGATGTGGATGCAGTGTTACTCCACATGGGGGTCTCAAATTCCCTTGTTCTAACAACTGAAATACAGAGGAAGGGATGCTACTCAGTGAGCATGCATCCTGCTACAAACACCTGGAAGCAAAACTTGACTCGGGGAGACGAAGGAGAACTTAGATAGGGATGCAGCTTCTCATTCATTTTTCTGATCAGCTGCCAACACCTGTGCACTTTCGTATGCATATTAACCACCCTCAGTAAAGAAAAACTGCCAGCAGTGTCATCCTCACAATGCTCTTGCTGAAGTTGTTGAAAAACACTTGTGCATCAAAGCAGTTGGGAAAGCAAAATAATTTTTAAATCAATGAAGGAAAACAGGAATATGAGGGACACCATCAATATAATTTTGAAAGAAAGCTCTAACATTTTGCAAATATCACGAAGTTCTCTCCCATCTCTGTAGGAACTATATTAGAATCATAAACGGTATTAATAAATGTTAGTGCCTCACAGACTAGTTCTGATTCACAGGTTTAAAAAAAAGCTGAGAAAATTATTAGATACACTAAGCAATGACAAGAATTTCTTCTGAGGTAAATAATCAAAAACCTGTAAATGCGGCCATGATGCCTCCAAGGTGGGCTCATCTTCTTCTGGATCAAATTCATTGCTGTCACTAGGTGGGAGAGTTCTGAAGATATTGCAAGATACCTGAAAAGGGAAAGAAAGGAGGATGAGATCCATTTTTCGAACAGGTAATAGATTCCAGGACTCTGTATTTCTGTACCTGCTCTATCCTCCATAACCTAAACACTATTTCCTTTTCCCGCTGTCTGACAAGGATCTTCAGCAACAGCACAGGGCTAAGGAACCTGTCATTTTACAAACCTGCCACCAGACTTGGCTCTTTTTCTTTCCTCTGGTATCTCAGCATTACCCAGTCTGCCACCATGTTCCAGAGGAGCCCACCAACATGTAATTTCCAATCCTGACGGGCATCAGCGGGAGCCAGGACTGCTTAAGAGTTGTAGCAAATACCATCAACTTGTTGTAAGTGTTGTCATACAACTCTTGGTTATTTTTGTCTGTACAGAGAAACATTAATGATTAAGGTCTCATCTGTCAGCACTTGCTAGGAGTTGCCAGTGCTACTCACACTAAATGCCTCGACACCTCATGCCAAGTACAGAACTTGGTACTAAATGAAAGCAAATAATAGTATTTGCTCGACACTTAGCCTACATTTTATTTCATGGTTGACTCGCTCTGCTTAATCTTATTTAGAGGTACTTTGGTGAGACTGCCTGGCTTTGTGAGGTTCATGCTATCAGCAAAGACTGAGCCAGAGAGCTTTCCTGGGTTAATTAGAGTGCTGAATGGAGCATACAGCTTATTATGCAGCAAATCTGATAAACTGCATACATGCTATAGGGCCCTTTCTGCACTTAGAAGGTGATGATGTGCCTTCCTTGTGCTCTGCTCCTGCGCATTTGACCCATCTCTAAGCTGGTTAATCAAACAGCTGGGAAAAGCAGCATGTTATCCCCTAATCTATACATGACCCCTTCATAGTAGTTCAGACTAACTTAAGCCATTTAAGAAACAAAACCATTGTGTTCTTCAGCGTCCTTGTTTATTTTTCCAGCTTTTTTGCCCCTGTAAATGTTTTAGTCTGTAAGACATATTTTGAATATGTTGGCAACTTAGTGACACAGGGCACTGTAAAGCCCACAGTTTAAATACAATCCAAATACTGATAAAACCAGATTGAAATAGGGTGAAGTTTTAGAATTTGCAAGATAAACAGAACGGATTCAAGCACTGCATAAAGAGAAGGACGAAAGAGGTAAGTGAAAGAAAGCACACGTGGTGCACCTGAGTGAGGGATGTTCAGTGAACACAAAAGAGTAAGCAAGGCAAACCACTGAGCACAAAAACCAAGAGGCCACACTGGTTTGTGCTGGGACTTGTCCCTTCCTGCCACAAGAGGGTGTGTGCCACTGCAGTTCCAGTCCTGCAGGCTTTCCAGAAGCCCCACTCTCTAAAGCTCGGCATTGCTTTCAGCCTGGAAAGACACAGCACTTACTCCAGCCTGTGCTGATGGATACTGAACTCCTCCTCCTGCCCTGTACCCACACCTGCCAAGTGACTGCCAGCATTCATTAGGAGAAGATCTTTTTCTCCTTCCTCCAGCCTCCTCCCCAACTCATTCACTTCTCTCAAGAGCCCCTTCACAAAAGGACATTTCTAATCTCATGAGAGGTCAAACAACTATTCCAGGAATACACACATGTTACAGTTTGTCTTTCCTCAAGGATTCCTGAGCTCCTCCTTCTATTATCCCTGATACAAAAATGCAGGGAGAGGAAGAGAGTGATCAGAATTAGCAAGACAGAGTTTCTGTGGCAGAATGCAAAAGAGGGTAGACAGCCCAAAGGATTCCAAAGTAAAAATTGGGAAATGTACCTTGAATCCAAACATCTGGGATTCTAAAATAAAACTCAAGCGTTTTTTGTTAATGCTTCACAGTCAAAAATCCAAGCTCTCTCAGGATTTGGATCAAAATAAGAAACTAAGAAAACCAAAGGCAGTTTTTGTTTTTCCTTTTCTGCTTTAAACTTCATTTGAAACAAGAAAGAAAATTTTCTGCAAATTTAACTATACATGTATTATTGAAACTTGTACCTACAGATCACTCATCAGCTGTTCTGTTTAGAAACAGGAACAAATACTGAATTATGGCACAAGCAAAACCTGCAAGGGAAAGTACATACTTTCAGAATGAAAAGCTAAACAAAGACAAATTCCTGTAAGAATTAATTTAAGTCAAACCAAGCCTCAAGCAGTTAGTGCCAGGGCCTTAGCAGCATGACAGAAGTATGAGAGGTTCAGCAACAATTAGTGAAGTGCCAGCACTGACACCTGGATCTTAAGCTTGGGACAAAATTAGTATGATTTCTGGAGAGTACCAATTAAAAAATGCCAGTCTCAAGGCAACTCAAAAGCAGGTTTTTTGCATAAGAAAATGAACATGCAGGAGTAAATGCAGTGCAAGCTAGAATATGGTCCTAGTATGCAGTTTGCTCTCTTTAATTTTCTGTTTTGCATTAGGAGTAAAGATAAACTATGTGGAGCCAAAATGCAGATATTTTCCTGAGGAGAACAGACAGAACAGGTTATCTTTAAGTGATTTCCCCAGGTTATCATAACTTTAGGAGATAATGTGTGCCATTACAGTTACATTAATCACCACAACACAGCATGATCGCTCATTTACATGCCATGTCAATTTATAGCATGCTTATCTAAATCAGTAGCCTCTGGGTAGTTAATGTTTATAAGCCTCTAAGGGAGAACTGAAGGCAACAAGTCCTTCCATGCATGAACTGCCCAGCTGTATGCTGGAGACTCTGACAGCCACCACATTAAGACAGGAATACACTACATCAGATCTGGAAAGACTTTTTCTCAGACAGGCATAAGGTAGCTATTTAGGATTTATCCCTGGGCCCAAGCAGCATGCCAAAATTCCTTCAGCTGGATAGCTGAATCACTTCTCTTCTGACCTCTCTTGGATCATCAAGCCAAAGGACATCCTTGCCAGCCTGCATACACAGTCCCCAATGATTCCTCTCCCAGAGCCAACACAAATGACTATGGATCAATACTGACTTCCGCCTGCCACTGATTAGGAACGCCTCCAAGCCCAAATGATATTTTTGGAAGGCAAACCAGAACTCCAATATTCTAGAAAGTTGTATCAAGACAGATGTCCCCTCTACGTCCTCAAAAACACCTGCACCCTCTTCTCCATGGCTGTACCTTTCAGAAGCACACACCAAACTGGGTGGACAAAAGCCCACCACAGCTCCTCCACCACGCAGAATCTGAACACCCAAGAGCCAGAAATCAATTTAAGAAAGCAGTTAAATCTACCCATTGGCACTAAATCGAAAACATCCAAGATCAAACTGGAAATGCTGAAGCAACAGATTTTTAGACTGGAGCTGCCCAAAATCTCTGAGTTCTGTGTCATTGTGTCAGTCAGGCACAACTCACAATATCACAGAATGGTTTGGGTTGGAAAGGACCTTAAAGGTCATCTCATTCCAATGCCCTGCCATGGGCAGGGATGCCAGTCCCTAGACCAGGCTGCTCCAAGCCCTGTCCAGCCTGGCTTCCAGGGATGGGGCAATCACAACTTCTCTGGGCAACATGTGCCAGGGCTTCACTTGCCCTCTTAATAACGAATTTCTTCTTAAGGTCTGATCTAACATCTAACTCCAACCAGAAGCAAGACAAAAACTCTCCCAGGCAATTACAAGTCAGCGTCAATTCATTAAAAACAAACAAGACAGGGAAGGCTGCTCTGTACCCCCCCAGAGAGTGAGCTGCAATTTCTGAACAGATCTGATGGCTGGTACTTGGCAATGCAGAACTACAAAATTATGAATATACAGCTAAAAGCATCAAGCTTCAAGAAACTTTATCACCACATTTATATCTGAAACAACTTTTAGAAAAGAAGATAGTAAGAGGCTCAAGTCTGAAGTCAAAATGCATGTTAGGAGAAGTGCTCTCTTTGTCCCTCACTGGAGTGCTATAAAAGTGACAAAACTGTAAGAGAAACACTTCACAAATTCAATTGCAGCTGAGCACTTCTCCTCTGTGCTGCTTGAAACAAAGATTTTTATCAGTAATATTCTTCCTGAATGAAACCTGAAATGAAAACAAACACACACACTGCAAAGTTTAATATATTCTCGATGTAAAACCAGGGTAAGTGGATACCCATTTAGCTTACAGGGAACACCTGTTCTTCAATTAAAAATACGTGGAGAATCATCCAAATAAATCCCATGTACATATGAAATTGAAACCCAGTATCTCAGCTCACAATGTTTAACTGCTGTGCACAATAACAACATAGAGCAGCAATAAAATGTAATTAAGTCATAACATGAAGCCATGCTAACGTGGAAACAACACTGGCCCCTGGAAAAGACACTGGACCTGTCCTTCTGAAACCTATCTGCAAATGTGGAGTTTTTAAATATTGTTTACAGATTTACATATTCTAGAGCCTGAAGCAACTACTGCAGTCACTCAGCTATAATCTCTCCATAAAACCCACTAAATTGTTCCCAGAAGTTTGACTAAAGAACATCTTACAAAATGTAGTATCTAATTCTATCTTAAAAGATTACAAACTATTCCACCAGCTCTCTTCTCCTGAAGTTTTACTACTAATTTAACTACAGCAGTCCTTCTGATCTCAAGGTTGAATCTGCCTGATTCCCCGCTGGTTCTCGTTAAACCACCAGATCACTTTCACACCCGTATATCTATTTGCATATGCAGTATGTGTCTATCTATATACAGGTATTTTTACATAGACATGACACTTCTCAACCTCTGTGTCGTTAAATGGAAAAACAAAGCTCCTAAACCCAGGCAGTTGTTGGTTTCTCTGTTTCTTTTTAATCCTGTGATTATTTTTGCTTCCTTCCTTTGACCTCCCACCTGTGCACAAGTGCACTGGGGTATACATAAAAAGCCAGACCATCTCCCTCTTTTTTCCTGCATGTTGTCGTATTAATTTATCGACATTCACTTCTTTGAACAGTGCACTGTACCAGAAATTCATATAAGATACTCACGATAGCAATCCACAATGCTAAGGTTCTCTTCTGCACCACTGCTTGCCTGAATACACTCTTTCAGGGCTTAATATTATGTGCCTTCTTTTGCCCAGCAGCATTGCTTTTGACTTGGTTGCATCAAAATGAACTACATTGGATTGTGAACACAGTCAACAACCCAGACCACAGGCTGGGGGGAAAACAATCCTTCTCATTTTCCCTTGACTTTTAAGTCTCCTAAAAATTCAATCAACAACCTGCAAGAATTTAGCTCTGGATCAGGGCTCCTAAACTTGTTATATTACCCGCACCCACTTCAGTGGTGGTAGCAACTTCCACCCATACAGATGAGGAAGCAACAAACCTGAGATCCTCAGGCAATGCTTCTCTTGGCAGGAACTGCAACAAGAGAGGGTTTGTAGGACAAAACAGCTGGTGCTCAGGTGCAGTGTCCGCACCATGTGTGTTTAGAGGGAGGAGTTTCTTTCTAGTCATCTCTTACACTGAAAAAAGCAGTAGCTGTACTCCTGCAGTAGATGTTTTGCCCAAAAGAAACCCAATTTACAAACCCTGAGACTTCTCATAGAACCACAGAATGGCTTGGGTTGGAAGGGACTCTATAGATATCTAATTCCAACCCACCCTGCCACGGGCAGAAACACTTTCCACTACCCCTGGTCACTCCAAGCCCCATCCAACCTGGCTTTGAACACTCCCAGGGATGGGGCAGCCACAGCTCCTCTGAGCAACCTGTGCTAGTGGCTCACCAACCTCACAGTCAAGAATTCCATCCTAACATGTAATCTGTCCCTGTCCTCTTCCAATTTCAAGCCATTACCCTTTGTCCTTCCCTTTCAGTTTAAAGCAACTACCCCTTGTTCTAACCTTGTTCACTATAACAAGAATCAAGGTGGATTATGACACTTAAGATCTGAATTAGAAGCGTTAGCCCAGACCCCAGCCCAGGCAGCAGCCCTGGGTACAACCTTCTCACTGCTGGAAACTGGAGCTCTGCAATTCCACTCTAGGTCACCTAGACCTGAACTATATCTGGGCACCCTACTAGTAACCCCATTCACTGCTTCCCTGTAACTAAGTTTTGAGATGATTCAATAGAACAATTATTTATTTAATGTGTGCCCAGGCAATTCTATAATACAGTCTGAAAAATCATAGCAGTAGCTCAAGGATCTTGGACAAATTAAAGCACAGTACCAGCAGAAAGAGCCCTTCACCTCTAGAGCAGGCACCAGATCACGTGAAAGCCTGCCAATGCATGAACTTGAACTCTAGACAGCATTACAAAACTCATGCTGTCTTGGACTCCACACTGAAGAACAAAACATACAACTCAGAACCCAGGAAGACAATCCCTCAGAAGAAGATTGACACTGTGCTTGTCTGTAGACAAAATACTTGAAAGGTACTTAAGAGGATGACACAGCCAAAACAGGGTGTGGGGATGTAAAGGTCCTTTCAGGAAATAAATAAATAAATAAAGACAGCTGTGGTCTACACAAGTGCTTCTTGGAACAAGAAACTGTTTTTCCAGTTTATTTCTTTGCTTTAGACCTAATCACTGAACTGTTATGCAGGTAAGGTCTGACAGATGCAAGGCGTATGTAACCAACTGCAGGAATAATGGATACGGGTAAATGTAATTACAGACTGTCCAGAAAAATTATTAGAGACAACTGCTGCAAGAGGAGCTGCCTCCAACTGACTTTCTGAGAGGAGCACAGATCATCAGAGTCTCTTCTTTTAATAAGCATTGTACGTTTAATACAAGCTAGGTGTATAAAGAATGTGAATAACAAAAATATCTGACAAAAGTATTTGGAAATAATGCATAAAAGAAATCAAAGTTAGACTCTTTTCTTGCTTCTACAGAACTGATAACCCTCACATTAAAGAAAGAAGAACAGAATTTAAAATATGATGGGATTTTTACGTATTTTTTTAACAATAGCATGCTTGCTCCATTATGGCTGCACCTACATGACAATTTTCAATCAAAAAACATTTGGGGGGGGGTGGTCAAAGGACACTGCATTTTCCTTTCAGCATTTCAGATGGCTTCAAAACAATCTGTTCCACTTCCACTGATTCAAGTTAAGTTCAAGATTAATTCCTAATATTTTACAGAATTCCTGAACTTATATAAAATTCGCATTAGAAAGGGATGCAATTTGTCAATTCTTGTGAGAGTATATGATTTCATTTATTTCCCTTAAACTCAAAATGACATTCAGTATTGTATTTTGAAATCTAATACAAGAAGCAACAGAAACATATATACAGGGTTTTTGTTAAATCAAAAGGTAAGACTGAACATAGGTGGACCTGTAGAAAAACCTCTATCCAAGAACATTTTAATACAGAAACTCAAAAGATGTCATACTTAGTCATAAGACACAGCTAAAGCTATAGAAAATATAAAAACCATGATGCCTATGAAGTCTAACAGCTAGAATGCTTCCTAAAAATAGGTTCCTCAACATGCTAAAAAAA
This sequence comes from Corvus cornix cornix, assembly GCF_000738735.6. Lineage (NCBI taxonomy): Eukaryota > Metazoa > Chordata > Aves > Passeriformes > Corvidae > Corvus > Corvus cornix. Next base: position 6,430,445 of record NC_046335.1, read on the forward strand.
TCATGGCTTAGCAAGATATTCTTTATGTTTAACAGGTCTGTCACAAACAAACTCCTGAACAGATTCTGCCTTCACATCTGTTGAGACAAACCTGCAGTAAAAAGGAATGCAATCTCTCTAGATTTATGTCAGTAGAAAGAAGAGAGGGGGGGGGGGGGGAACCAAACAAACCCAAACCAGAATCTGACCTCTAAAATGCATTTTTTGAGCTTATTTGGGTATTGCTCTAACCAAGTTTCTTTTCCCTGTGTTGCTCAACACAGCTTCTATGCCACATGACATCTCCTATGATGTTTCACTTTGGCTATATAGAAATTACAGTCTTATTTTACTTGATTTGCCATTACAGAAAAGATAAAGATGACAATGGGAAGCCAGAGGCATTTCAGCACTTGGAAAAGAGAACACAGTATCACTATTCCATTCTAAAAGATGTATCTGAAGAGAGTTTCATTAGCCATCTCCTGTGGGCTGGCAAACACACACTGCTGTTACCTAAACGTGAGGGCCTGGGTTTACAATTTCTAAAGAAGCAAGCAGGAGAGCTGAGAGGTTGCTCACCAACAAAGATTCATCCAGACTTCCCCGTTTACAGCTTGTCAATTTTTTCATCCATTTTTTTTTAATGAAATAGATCAGGTTCCTCAATCTATGTCTTAACACCCATAAAACACAAACAGCTCTACCCCACACACCCTTTAGGATACCACAGATAATAACAAACATTTATTTCATTCAACTACCACTGCTTAATCTACCAGCAAAATCAGTATCATTAGTTTAAGCCTCCACATTTTGCTCAGACAGGAAAAAATTTTAGATTAAGTGTCCAATAATTGGCTCATAAAGTCCTATTACTAGCATTTCCTTCTTAGCAGAGCGTGGCTTAATTGGCAAGGCCATTTTTCCTAGCACTTGCCTAATTCTAAAGAATGTCATCTGCCCTTCTGAACAACACATCAAACTGCAGGGGAAGCACGCTGAGCAATACCCTCCTGAATAAATCTGTTCAGCTCATGGCCATTAATGCAAATCCCAGTCACTCTTCCCATCAACTGGTATTGATGACAGGGATGAGCCCTCTGCAACTTGCTTTGGTGGTCATTAGGAAATTCCATTTTATTTTATTTTTTAAAATAACAAATAACATGCCAAACACTATATCAAGCCAGAGAGTGGTTTAAGGAAGCAGATTTGCACGCAGGTTGACAAACAGCCAAGTGGTTTCACATTTAGCTATATACAACATCATATCACATGCTCAAGAGAAGAAGATGAAAACATGTGATATTACAAGCATGCATAAAGCTTTTAATGGCATAAATTTTACATGGTTGGCATAAAAAACATCCGTAAGTTATCTGGCTACCACAAATGACTTTTTCAAACCCTTATATTTTAGAAGCAATTTAAAATCTCAGCTCTTCTGAAGAATTCTACTGGCAACCTTTTCCTAGCCCAGTATTTTGGGTCACAAACAGAGCTCATTAACATACACATACATTATAAAACCTTAAACCAAAAAAAGTCTCTTCCACAGATGCTACTTTCTTGAACATTTTAGATGATTAAGATGAGAAAACACTTTAGGTATTAATTCTTCTCTATTAGTAACTTTAAAAATACCAGTTTTAGACTGGTGCACCTTTTTTTTCCTGCTCCTGGAAAAAGTTTCCTGCTAAAACTCACAAAAGAACAACTTTTTTTCCCCTTCACCTCCAAATCACAGTAGCCCAAAGGGAAAAGCAGGAAATATTAACTCCTAGATTCATAAACACTAAACATAACAGGGAAGACACCTTTCAAAGGGACAAAGAACACCCGGGCTCCGTTTTGATCAGTTTTAAGATCCCAGTCTTTCAGTGGAAACACTCCCGTGACAATTGTGGCAGGCAGGCAGTGGGGATGCTAATTCGGTCAGGACACAGATACTGCTGTTTTCTTCACTATTATGACAGGTCTGAGACTGTCAACATGACAGCTCCCTTGTGAACACAGCTGGAGACCTTGGTGAAATCCCCAAGAGCACATGAAGGCGGTAGCTGTGCTCATGAAGTCAACTGTGCACATTTAAGTCTGTCTCGGTGTATGATTATGGGCACAAAACTGTTTCAAAAAAGAACTTGCACTTACTGTGAAGAACAAGTTACAGCAAAAACAGTGCTTCAGCACAAAGTAACTAATGCCATCTCTTCACCAGGCAGTATGTGCTGAAAACTTATTCTATGTAATATTAGAGGAACTACCTTTCCCTCTAGGGCCTTTGTAACTGTGCTCAAAGTGGTGAAGATGTCTTGCTTTTATAGGCAAAGACCAGGAGGAAAAAAAGCATTTTTTCCAGATAGCCTATGTGCAAAAAACAAAATACCTGCAAGCTTCAAAAGCCCCGGCGATGTGGTTTAGCAGAAACACTGCAACAGCATTTGTTGGGACGATCGACAGAATCATTCATGCATTTGCTATGGATTCACTCACACAAATTCGATAGCAGAGCACTGCATCCTGCTCCCATGGAATACAACCACCAAAGTGCTTTTCCAGCAGCACATGCACCAAGAACGCCGCTGGCTGTGACAGGCACAGTTAGGAGACTCCAGCTTTCAACTGCTTACACCTTCCCCAAAGCTGAGGTGGCTGTTGCAGGCTGGAGTTCATCCAAAATCTAAGTAATACTATTTTCTACGGAAATTCTTTAGGAAAAAAAATCATGTTCACTTCCCTAAATACTTGGGCATCTTTTTATTTATAAAAAAAATCCAGGTTTGGACAGTCAGGGGGCACTGGGTAGCCAAACACACAGGACATGAGAGTATTCACAGTCCTCCCCTGCTTCAGTACCCCGGCACTGAAAACAGCCTGGGTTCAACAACACAAATGGAAAGTAGAAGAAAGTAGAATAAAGAAGGGCATGATGCAATGAAAGGAAAAGATGAGACAACAGTTTTCTATGAAAAAGGAGCTAAGCTGAAACTGGAACTTCTTAAGCTCCATTAGTAAACCTCTATGAAATCCACTGGAAAGATTCAAGCTGTATCTTTCTTTCCAATAACTCCTCCATATCATAGATACAGACTGTATTTAGAGAAATTATTTTAAACCATGCTTTTTAAACTCTTTAGGCAATACATAATTTCCTTAAGATAAAAACTGTTGTGTGAATCAACACAAGTGACTGTGGGGACAGCAGGACATGATGCCAAAGGGGTTTTGCACGTCTTCCATAGTTCAAGATCACCTTGTTTCATAGACTTTGATTTATGATTCAAATTGAACTTCATAAGCAATTACCAATCAAATTCTTCTTGTTTCTTAGGGCCCAAGCAAAGGCAAGACTAAATTGCGGAGTTTTTATTCACGAGATATTGCTGCAGTAAACAACTATAACCGAAGTCGACACAAGAATACAACCTCAGTAACAAAAATGCTAAAAAAAATTACCAAGTTCTCTGAGGGGTGAGTTTGGAGGCATCTGCTACACACAGAAGAAGCCCCCCATTTTATTGAAGTTATCTGTGCATCAACATCCTTTCCATGCAAAGGGTATGATACACTTTGCTCATCACAAGGGGTACACATTAGATTAAACTAACATTTGCAAACCATTTAGAACTACAGTGCAGCACCAGCAGAAAAATTGAGGAAAAAAAAAAAAATAGTCATTCTGTATTCAGGTTGGTATTTGAATGGTGCATGAAATCACATACTGAAGAAATAACACAGCAAGCAGTTCATTCACAAGACTGGTCCAGTGCAGAAGGGGGATAGAGAGAGGGAGAAGGATTTCTGACAATGCATACACACAAAGAAGCCGTATTAGGATTTTTTCATACACACTTAATTCTGTTTTTTTCCTTCATGATTAACTGCTTGATGGTGCTGTCACAATTTACAGCTATTTTTAAGTATTACAGACAAGCAACACAGCATGTATCTGTGTGTCAGAAAAGAAGTGAGAAACATACACAATGCAGTGCAAAAGCTATTCATGTTCTTCTTCCAGCACATAGGCCATGGATTCCACAATCACACAGTATCATTAGGAAACTGACATCCCCAAATCTATATTTAATTAATTGTTTTCTCATTTAGAGAACAGGTTTAAGGGTTCTGTACAGTAGTCCAGAACAAACATTTTATAGCAGTGATTGATTTTGCCAGTTGCAATGAACATTCCTCACCGTGCAGCATCTGGTACTGTTTCCATTTTTACATTGAAAATGCTATTATTTGACCATTTATATATACAAGGTATGGCTTTATTGTTGAGCAATCTTGCTCACTCTAACAGCACCTGCTACGAATCCACATAACCCAACCAGGAAATTTTCACAACAATTCTATATATCTTTAGCATTTATTATTTTTAAAATATTACCCATGCATACTTTAAGCTATCTCCACCTAAAGTAGACACCCAAGAGCTTGGAGAAAGTTCAAAGAAAGATAAGAAACTTGCAAAAATTATTCCATTATTTATACTGGGGAGGAGAGGCAAGGTAGATTGCAGGAAACATGAGGGACTCTGATTTTATGGCTGCTGTCTTTCTCCATCGGGAAACAATCCAGGTTTCCTTTCATACATTTGTGACACTATAATAACCAAAATCTACTTGACTTTAATTAAAAAAATATAAAAATTAATCTTTTTGTCTTTAAAGAATTATCCCCAAGCAATGTGTATTAGCAAATACAAGCCAAAGGCATAATTTAATCCACCTACTCCAGGGTTCAATTTCGCCCACAGTGTGTAACTGGAATTGCAAGTGTATTTAAAGAGATACCACGAGAAAGAAGGAACTCACCATTCTAACTACTTCAGGGTAAGTCTGCTCTGTCAAACAGCCTCTGCTTATTGTAATGTAGTCCACCAGTTCATTAAGAGTGGAGCGCTTGTATTCTTTCATTTTAAGGTCTGAAAGCGTGTCCATGAAGTCAAAAATGACACAGCACTGTTGAAGTTTCTTTAGGAACAGTTCAGGCTGCTCTGAAGATGGAACGTCTATGAAACAAGAAAGGAAATCTTTGTGAGTCTGGCATCCTATTACACAAAACAGGATTTCTTTTTGAAGATCAATTTCAAAGGAAAGCAGCATTCATAGAAATCTTGTAGAACAGAGCTCAGATTAACAAATGAACCACTTATAGGAACTGTATTACTATTGTGTGTTTGAGATCTTGAACGTATTGTAGAAGGAATTTAATCATCACCTGCTATTAGGAAAATAAAGTTCACCAAGAAAGTCCAGGCTGAAGTAGAGAATGGAAACGCACCAGCATTCAAGACTTAATTTTACAATAAACCACTACTTTGACTGGAGGCTGGTATTCACCATTGTTAACTTACACTCCAAAGAAGGATGAAAAAACTGTCAAACACATTGAGCTTGATTAATTTATATTTCTAGAAACACTGTGTCATTTATAACCCTGCATGAATATACATTAATGCATACATATGAAATACACAGCAAGACCGCAATTCCACAAGCAACTTTTGAGTTTCAATCATTACCTCCATGTTGACACTCCCCACAGCAAAATCAATTTCACTGAAATACAGTGAGGATTTTTTTGCTGCACTATGAACACATAACATGCATCAACTGGAACATTTTCACAAAAAATAATATGTGCTTGACCAATAAAGTAAGCAGAACTCACTACTTTTGCTCTGTTTGCTTAATTCTCAGCAAACAAAAAGACTTACTATAATAATAAAAGGAATTTCAACTTCTTAGTTGTTGGTTACTTTACCAAATGCATCGAAAGAATACACAGACAGCTTCATTTATCCAATATTCATGTACACAATAGGATATCAATAGTGAAAGTTGCAGAAATGAAATCCACATTTTTATTCTGAAAGTCTGCCCTCAGACTAGTGAGCACTTCACCTCCTTTGAGCTACCTTGTTTTATTTAATGCACCAATGCCTGCCTCAGCACCAAAATCCATTGGTTAACCTTCCTGATCTCCCTTAAAAAAACTTTAATAGTAAAGAATTTATGTTTATTTCTTAAAACCTGGACTTCTAAAAGGCCAATTTAAGATGGAACTTCTTATTACTGACACAAGAATAAGTCCTAGTAAGGAATACTTGGCAAATGCTGGAAGCTGTTAGTAATTGTGTGGTAGTTTACGTAGTTTTAAGGCTTAAGTACCATGAATCTGTTTTGCTTAAACACAGTGCTTCAATTTAATTAAAACCAGTGCTTAAACACTAAAAAGAATAAACATGGATTGCAGTACAAATAAAGATGCAGCCATTTATTGAACCTGTTTCTGTTTACAGCACTAAAGTAGTGACAGAATTCAAAAAGGAATCTACACGGGAGAAGAATCCTCCCCAAACACCTCTGGAATACTGACAGTCCCAAAACCAGGCACCCTAAAACCATTCCACTGGCCAGGTCTCTCTCACACGTTCAAACACCTCAGAGCAGGCAGAGCTGAAACCTAAGATGAGCCAAGGAGACAGAGACTCATTAGCCTTCACCCATTACAAAAAAGATCATTTCTATACACGACCTTTCTAAGGTTACAGCCCTACAGGACATAAAGGGCCTGGGGAAGCAGAGTTCTGTGACTGCTTTCTTGACTACCTGCCTTCAAATCATAGAGAGAATGAGAATGGACTTCAGAATTCACTGTTATTAACAAGCAGGCAACAGTCAAATGATGAAAAATTTCTTCCAAAGACAGCCTTATATACAGGCTGAGAAAAAGAAAACAAAAATAAAAAGTGCAATTGGTTACTTTTCAAAAGTATTATTTTTAAAACTTCCACTCCTTCTTATACTACCTATAATTCACCACAGACCTTGAAAATATTTAAAAGGTATCAATACAATCTATGTTGTTACATGACTATAACGGGGTTTTGGTTGCACTGTTCTACATGACTTTTACATGTTTGCTTTGACCAACAAGGACATTACAGTCAAAGAAAAACAGGCTGAAATCAAGTGGGAATCCATTAAGATACAATTCAGCACAAGTTAAAACCAGACTCACATATATGACCCAAGATTACACTAATTTTAAGCAGGGTTTGTATTAAATAAAAATTTTAAAATTACTAAAGCATTAAAATAAGTCATAAAAGTTTGTTTTCTTTTCTCCAGTTAAATATCTGGAGGTGTGGGAACAAAACAAAAAATATAATTAAGTTCTTCTCAAGAAAAACCACTCTAAAACACTACGTGAAATTCATGCCAGTCTGACTACATCAACAGGCCATACGAACCATAGGGGCAAGCTAAGAAAACACAAACCACAGCCAACCAAAAAACCTACAAACAAACAACAAAAGAACCTTAAAGCCCCACAGAATAAAACCCCATAATCTAATTGTTCAGGTCATATCTGCTTTTCTTTATTGAGCAAGTTGCCACTCACACTAGGGAACACAGCTCTTAAGAAGTTCCGCTCAGTAATTTTTCTCAATGTTCCTGGGAATTTGGGGTGCCTTGGGAATAGGGTAACACATAATACCTGAGGTTTTTTGTACTTGGAAACAGGAAAAGTGTATGAGAGTAAATATACTTGAAAAATTAGGGGGTCCTAAGATAAGAAAAGGGCAGTATAAATAAACAAAATCAGTATTCCACGTTCCCAGCCTTCCCACACAGACCATGGCATTAGCCAGTTTGAAATTTTGGGGTGGGGAAGTTCTTTTTCTGGTATTTGGGGCACAGACCTACAGACCCCACAGCAGAACTCCTGAACTCCTTAATGCAACAACTTGGAATGAAACACACAGTCCCTTACAGATTTTCACAGCCGGCTGATGAAAGACAGCAAACCCTTTTCTTCTCAGCAGATACTCAAGAGCTTTCAAATGAATTTTACTCCTGTGCTAACACACAGCCAAACATTTAGGTCCCAAATTTTAATAACCTACAATATTACCATTGTATCTACTTTCACATAAAAGAACTGAAAATCGCTCTAATAAATCTGTGTAAATACACCTAATACTTTAATAACCATAAAATAAAATCGAAGTGACACTATTAAGTGGCATGCATGCTTTCTGTCAAATGCACAGAGGAGTATACATTTATTAAAACCAAAATTTAAAGCACGGTAAGTTACTGTCTAGATGACTGTGAGAACTCTCCTCATTTTCAGGTCTTTGCTACAATTTAATTTTCAGGCTTGTCAGTTTTCTCTTTAGCCATTCAAAACTGTACAGAGCTTTTGAAATACAGTGAGTATTCACAGATTCAAAAGAAATCGGCTTAGTGAAAGCAAGCACTACTACATCTGAATGCTCACAATCAAGACAGAATCAGAGCCTTGAAGTCAAGTTTTTATAAAGTTATCAGAAAAACTGACAGAAAGTACTATAATTTTTATTAGACATGGACCAACAATTGTTACTGCAAGAACTGAAATACTAATTCCTAAATGGCTAAAGCAATTCTGTTTCTCTCTTAATAGCCTTTTCCCAAAATAATCCTAATCCAACCAGCCCATCCCTTCTCATCAGTCTCTGACTCTGCATCCTTTTATCAACTAAAGACATAAAATCTGATAGCACACTTTTATTTCAAGTCTCTAACATCGATAAAAACATATTAATCTTTATACTACATTCATGTTTCAACTAAAGTAATTTACAAGTAACTCATTTTCGATTATAAGAAACAAACCATGCACCAGAGAAACTGCATCCAGAGAAGTGAGCTATGGCTCTCCTCTCCCTGGCAAGTGAACAACCAGGAAGGGGGAGCACGTGGATCAGTTCCCTGATCCACTCCTGCCTGTCCTTTCACAATGAAGGATACAACGCTGGAAGTGAAGAAGTGAAGATGAAGGGAGGGATTGAGGTGCTTAAAGCAGCATGGCAACTGTGAGGAAAGCCAAGGGATTGCTGATACAGGGCAGTATAGGGCCCAAAATCAGAATAAAACAAGACAAAAGATGTAATAACATATGAAGTATTAAGCAGAACTAGAGTATGCTCGCACATGCTACCCTTCACCCACACAGGCACTATCAGAACGTTTATGAATCATTAAAATCAAAATGCTCTCAGAATAACTACTGCTTCCAGTATATACATCACTGGTATTCATTAGCTTGAAGACGACATTTGCATGGAGAATTAGCATCATCTTCTTGTATGACAGTAAAAGCGAACACCACACTAAACATGAAAAATAAAAACACATACTAAAACCAATGTAAATCTGAAATGGGGACGAGAGACTAATAACATTTTCACTCACATTAATTTTAAGAACTTCCTTATAATGTCCCAACATCTGAGAACTCTGCATTCACTCCACCTCTGAGATTGTTTCCTCTTTCAACTAAACCGCAAAATTTCAACTTTCCCTTTAGACTTAAGGGCAAAATAATTCCTCAATTCTTCTTTAGTTTTCATATCTTCCAGTTTCTAAGTAAACCTAGGACAATTCTTTTTCTATTTAAGTAAGATCTCCCTGTGATATAAAAAGCTCCGAAACCCCAAACTGCTCATGCTTTGCTGCCAGTCACCAAATAACATTGAATATAACCAAGTACTGCATCAAGGACACACCTGCACAAAGCGGGCAGTGGTGCATAAACCTCTTACATCTAACTCTCACAAATCATTATGACGATTTTATTTTGGAAGAAGTTACCTTTCATTCCAATAAAACTTGCAAATTTGAAATTGAAAGCTTTTTGGTTTTCTTTGAGAAGTTCACTTCAAGAGAAGGTCTAGCAACACCCAGCTCAAAACTTTCCCTAACTTATAGTCCTGAAATACAGAACAACCATGTTTCTACAGTTCACTTTTCACAGTAGAATACTGGTGTTAACATTCCAAGAAGTACAAATGTTTGCTCTCTTTCTTACACATACACTTCCCAAGAAAAATAATCACTATCCTGATTGCATTGATTTAATTTTCCTAACTGGCTGTCAATATTATGAATGCTTTGCCAAGTCAGTAATCATTCATTTATAAGAGGCGCTTTTCTCAAAGCTGTTTCCCCAACCCATTCTCTAGACTTAATAATTATACAGGCAGGGCAGCAGTTACGCACTGTGTTCCAAATATGTGAAACCTAACTAGTACAATTATTCACACAGCAATAAATACAGTGGGACAAACTCAAGCTGACTCTCCTGAGTGAACACACGCAGAAAGAAAAAGCACAACATTAACATACTATTTCCAGCACATTCAAACTGCATGATTAGAAGTGCAACACAGGACATAATCCACCAATTTCCTGATAATCAGTGTCTCTTCAAATAATCTGTCACAAAACTGAGAATTATTTCCCTGGCCATAAATTTGCCCCTAATCAAACTGAGCAAATTCTCACCAAGTGGGAGTCTCCTGGGTAGTTCCACAGGGATCCCGGATCTGCAAATCCCTCCACTGCTTACAACACCCCCCAATCATCTCACAGACATTCAACAAACATCATTTACTAGGGTGGGTATTCTAAACGCAGTGTACCTCTACCATATCATTTGAGTGCCTTGAGTGCAGATGGGGCAGCATTACAAACAACATGGAGTACTCCTCAATAGATGTATTCTTAGTCATATAAACTGCCAAAATCTGTAATGTAGCTGTATTAATCAAAATTCTGCTTTTACTCATATAGTAGTATTAGCTCGAGTTTCAGCCCCTGAATAGAATAATAAATGGACGAAGGGCTAAAAATTGACAATAAAAACAATGTAATAAACCATATTTTTAAAAACTATACTTTTACACTTTATGAAGTTTCACTTGAACCTTTTGCCTACTTCCACTGCAGGCATAGTGCACGCAATAATTTAAATCTCTTTATTTTCATACAGCTCAATCCAGAGCCACGGCAGTCAAAGTTTCAAGGAAGAGACTCCTTTAGGCTACGCTTTGTTAATCTGTGACCAACACTTGCTCATTCTCCCCAGTGACGTCTGTGCTGTGAACATCTTTCAACTTGGAAGGGAACCAAGACCACAAGTCTGGTTGTCAAAGCTATTTATGAGCCATAACAAAACATTATTACATGAATACTCGCTGAAAAGGCTCTATATTAGTGCAAACTGGCATTGATGATGTGCACCCTCAACTGAGGGGAGAGCTTCCAGGGCGCCCTAGGTTTTATAAGTTTGGGCACTCTCACTACTCACTGACCTACACGAGGAATCTGTTATGAAACAGTTACATCAAACGTCTTGGATAATATGTAATCAAGGAAATACATGGAGGATAGTGAGAATTCCCGAGCAATTAATGGAAGACAATTGCCAGGGTATTTTAGTACACTGCTTGCTGTCCCACAAAAAGACAGACTCATGACATATTTGGCCTATATAGCATCCCTTATGCTTGGACTGATAATCCCCACTCAGCAGAACAGTGTCTCTTCATAATCAACCAGCAATACCTTCTTGCTTAGGTAAAATTGACAAAATTTTAAACACTTCCACATTAGTTCTTCAAGAAATGGGATGAGTTTAATGAAATAACCCCAAGACAGTCAAAGTTTACCCATTCTACCTGCAAGCACATTCAAGCCAAAAACGATCCAGGTTAAAGGAGGTAAAAAAGAAGGTAAGGAAAAGGATTCAAATGACAAGATTTTAGAGCAAAATTGATGGAAAAAGAGCAGGTAGATAAATGTAACAAAACATTTCACTAGATACAGAGGAACAGCAAAGTAGCTGTGAATATTATGAGAAGGGTACACAGTGGGAAACTAAAGGAGACAGGGAAACAACGTAAAAAATTATTAAAAGACCAAAAGAGAGAGGATGAGGCAGAGCACGAGACTTGGAAGACAGAGAAAAAACTGTTTGGAGAATATGAACACAATGAAAATAGCAGAATATTTTAAAAGGAAAAAAAGTAGTAGCTCAAAGTGTTTAAGCAAAACAAGAACGAAAGAGTTAGAGGTTAGGGGCTAGATTTGATTAAGCAGCCACATATCTGGAGGTTCTTGACACTGACATGTTAATGTATCCAATTACATTACTTACGGTGAGTTTGCCTAGACATCAAATTAACACTTATATTTTAGCCCCAGGCTAATCAAAGGTTTTGTAGGTTACTTTCGCTCCCTCCACCCAATTTTTACTAATATTTCAGAAACAATTATTGGTGATTTCTCTTTTTTTTCAGGGAAGCAAGAAAGCTGGCAAAAATACATATAAGTACTATTTCAATTCCCTAAATTAAACACATGGCAAAAAGTCCCAAAATAAGACAAACATACTTTGCTGAAACACAGAGTTACTGTGGCCAATTTCTTGGAGTGACTCAAGTTTCTTTTATGCTGGTTCAGAAAGCTCATGCCAGTTGTTTTAAGTAGGTTTTTACTGAATGGCACTTTCAAAGTACAAGCTACCCTTCACTCAGAGAGCTGAAGTCACTGAGTTTGCTGAGCAGTCACTAAAGAGAGCTTTCTGTCTGGCCACTTGAAAACACTGACCTGTGAAGAAGTTATCAGGATACTTTTGCCACATACTTTCTGCCTAACACCATCTAGCATTACATATGAAACACTTAATTGTTACTTTTCAAGTCTTCTCCAAGAAGGAAAAAAAAAGCAATGGATTGTAAATGTTCTTTATAAAAAGAAAGAAAAAGACAAAAAAAAAAAATCCCCATTCTTTGTTTTCTAATTTGTACATTTACATAACCATAAGCACCTCTCCACTTTGGTTTTTTGTTTGTTTGTTGGACAGTTTATTGTTTCTGGTTCTTTTCTGACATAAACCTGTTAATTTACCCAGTTGTATTAAAAAAAAAAACCAAACAAACCTGGGAGACAACACTAAAAATACAGTACAATCAGCTCATGCTTCGCAACTCCCAGAGCTGTTAGAACATTCTCAGTGTAAGAATCAAAATATCCACAAACTTAAAAGATCTCCCAAATTTTAGCGTCATGCTCCATTACAAACACAAGACTGACTTTACATTAAAAATCCTTGCAGCTGGGTTTCATGAGACCCCAGGATTAGTCACTAAGTGTTACTCCTTACAACTTTGCTCAGTTCTAGCTGGTAATGCCTCCAGTGCAGAGCCCTCCACCAGCTCCTTTTAGCCCTTACCAGGAGGAGCTGCACACCAGAATTAGTCAGGTTTTTCTGTAGGCATTTGAATAGCAAAAGCAGCTACAGGTAGAGCAAATGGAAAGCAAGCTGAACTTACCTATGTGCTCAGCTCCTGTACTCTAAATCACATCCCAAAGACCAGAGGCAAGAACACCATATAAACAAAGCCACCTTGTTCTCCAAGGGATTTCTCAAACACCCAATACAGAGCAAAGCTGCACAATGGTAGCTTAATGCTCCATGGAGATCACCCTACTGCTGTCTTCCTTTCCTTTAAAATCTCTAACAGTTCTTCAGGGTGCTTGGTAGTGTATTTGTAATTGCCTGGCTGTTCTCTAGGACCCCGCCATCCTCCTTCCATTCACAAATTCTTAGGAGAGCACTGGAACTCAAAACATCAATAGACACCAAGTCTCAGCTCCTTATTTCAACTTGGTCATGCTATGCTCAAATCTCTTTTATATCATACTTGTTTTCTGTTAATTTTAGAAAGAATGATGGATTACATTGCAGCCTCAGCTTTATCTTGCTACAACGTGTACAATTTAATTTATTTTTTGCATTGTAAATTGATGGCGATATTAGGCAAGACCAACCATTTATATTGAACAGTACATTGTTTCCAGGTTCCTTGGATGGCAGAAAAATCTAAAAGTGTTTACAACTTCCAGGACACTAAGAAACACCTTTGCAAAAAACCCCATGATGTCCTCCTGACCTAAGACAGAAGAATCCTTAAGAGGATTATTGTCTTTCTTTTGATAAGATTCTTACCAGATCACAATTTTTTTTTGCATGACATGAGAGGCCTGTGCTCTGTAATGATCATTAAACATAAGAACACAAACACGCCACAGCAATCTTACTGTTACCTTCCACTTTAAATGCAGTCACAAGGCAGTCCAGGATTTGCATTGCAATTCATTTCTTCAATGCATTAAGTACATAATGAAATAATGATAAAATTATATATCTGTACACGCTTCCTGTAAGAATGCAGAAATTGTATCTTGCTTAGTAAGAGCTCTGAAACTGCCATCTGTCCAAATAAAATATGCAATATTCATTTTGCTCCAACTACAGAGCTGCTCTGTGAAATTTATATAGAAATTCTCAGACACTTGCAAAAAAGCTTGAACCAAGAGCACAGGAAACCCAAAACATAACTCTTATCCAAGCAGGCTCAGAGCAAGTGCCAGAATTGCTACTTTGCTTGATACTGACCCACTAATTTATCCCAGAAGTCACAGGAATACTTCATTCTCAAGTGAAACAAATAATTATGTGAGAGCTGTTCTACATATATAACCCACTGTCTAAGAGATCAGGTTTATACTTTAAAATATTCACATTTATTAGCTTAAATAATATACATACATATAAAATATACATTTCTATAGCCCTGTTTATACATTGAGAAGAGTTTAATTGAACCCTGAAAACACAACTTCCATTCCCTTCTCATCTGGCAGTATGAATTCAGTCAGCAACACATTATACTTTATGCTAATTTACCACAATAGTCTCCCAACATTTTCCAGTAACGTGCTACACAATCCAACTGTTTGCTCTCTCACTCCCTCCACAGAGGGGACAACATGTGTAATGAAGTAAGGACTTTATGGAACTGCACATGTTTAAGATACTATGTTTGTGTAAGAAAAAAACCCCAGTATTTAGTAAACATACCCCAAAGTTATGACAGAAGATGCAGAAATAAGCTGGGAATTCATTTGAAAGTCCCCAAATGGACACACTGAAAGCTCAACTTCTTATACATTCTTATTCCTCTCTCCTCTTTCCTGCATGAGGTCCAGCATGGCACAACAACTAAATTATGGGGTTTGGCTTTCATTATTAATTTAGTTTCTTTAAATACTAGTTTCAGCCCACTGAGATGTCCAAGATGAGAACCAACACCTCAAGTTGGATTTAATGTTATGCCAAAAGCAAGCTGGGGTTGCAGGGGATGCTCCATCTGCAGCAGCAAGTCCCTCAGGGAACCAGCCACTGTGTTTCCTGAGCACAAGACCATAATTCCTGCTACATCCCAGCCACGGGAAAACACAGGAAAACCTGAAGGTAATCCTGATCTGCACACTGGGATAACAGCTCCTTGCCAGCTAAGAAACTCAAAAGCATTACTCAGAAGATGCTACGTGAGGACTCTGCATCCACAAACAATCCATGTGGTTTCCTTGTCAAGAAGGGCGGTTACAACACCAGCCCCTCCTTCCACGTACACTCCTTGCAAAAGGCGTTCCAGCACTCAGGCTCCACCAGCCGTCCTGAGACACAGTCATTTGTGAGGCTCACACTCTGTTATTCAACACCTTGTGACAATAACTCCAATCAGCCAAGCCGGTAGTTAAGGGAACACCCTTTTTCACATTGCCAAGCCCAGTACATATGTCTAAATGACAGGAAATAAATATATAAATCTACTTTATTTTGCTTTTGTAATTACCGTAGAGCTTGCTCACATTCCTAGGTGCACAGAAACACATTGTCATTCTATACCACTTCTACAGCAACTTTTTAATCTTCAGATTATTCAGGATCTGGAACAACTCAGCAATAGAAGGCAAAAACATGACATTTATATAATACTCGTCTGTAACCTGTCAAGTTAATATGTGTTATGCTGGGTATTTTATGTTATTATGTATTATCATTACATATGTCTATGCAAAAATAACAGCTATTCCTTTAGAAATAGGATCTTGTCCATCACAGAACAGCTCAGCTCAAAGCAGTGTAAATGAGAAACTCATCTACTAGTAATTACCCACCTTTAGAGTCTATTGCTCTGTTATACCTAAACCAGGTATTTTTGCTAAAACTTGTAAAATTGACTGACAGAATATTAGGCCACTTTTCTCTTTTGAACAGAAACTTTTTATTATGCTTCTTGAACCCTAAATGGGGTAGGCATTTTATCTCCCTAACATGGTTCTAGACACCAAAGACCTAATTTCAGAATACTTATAATTGTCTAAAGAACAACTTTTATCATAACCTCACACTAGCACAAGGTACATAGACTTTTTTTCAGAAGATCTTTACCTCTAACCTCTTCAAAAACACTAAATAAAATAATGCAGGATTTTTAAGGCAGAATATTATCTACCTGCTTGTGTGCAAATCCATTATAGGCGTTTTTGTTCTTCAGAAACGCTGTCTGCTCCTGGACAGACAAATATATCTGATGACCACTGGGAGTTGGCACCTGAATTTCTCTAGAAATTACTTAGACCCTCTGCAATATCACTATCAGTCTACAACAGCATATTGCTTTTAAAAATAAATATTTGACCCATAACAAATTAAAAGTTCTCTATTAAGTTCTCAAGAACAAGTCTGGGAAAATTAGAAACTATACAGACACGGTTATGTCATGCAAGTAACATAACCAAAGGTATAGCTCTGCTGGGCTTTGAGTCACTTTGCAAAGCCTTCTCAATTTGGACTGTTACAAACATTAACCAGACGTAACAGTTTGGGCATTAAATATCATTAAAACATTTCCTCTGTGGTTACCAAACAATGCCCTTCCTCATCAACTGTTACCCTCTCTACCTCTTCCAAGCTACTCATTAGTTAAGCTGCTTCTCTGTTGAAGATGATAAACTGAAATTAGATTTCCAGCAATATTTATCCCCAGCTGTGCTGAGGTCACAAACTTCATCTTGAAGTGGCACCCTGGCCAAACTGAAGTCAAGAAGTGTTACTCTGGTTCATTACAACTGTGATTACACCTTTGCTCCAATTGGCAGAAAGCTCATTGCTTACTAATGAAAAAATAAAAAGGAAGAGCAGTCTCATCAGTTATGTATTCCACAAAAAATTAATGGAGAAAAACTCAGCAGGAAAAGTTTGTGGTTTGCAGATTTATACAAATACAGATAACTCTAAAAGTGAGGTGATCTAAACACACTACCAGTGAATTAGTGTAACATTCTGAAAGCATTTTTATAGAGCCTTTGCAGGTACAGATCAGCAAACATGCTTTGTATCTGTCCAAGAGAATACACAGATCACACCTTCCCTGGCTTGCCTATACTTTTTAAGAAGCAGCCAGCTCATTACTAGACCACTAGTAAGAAGTCTTTAACTTACACACATCCTTTGTATTTAAAGATAGGACTTCAGGTGCATCCCTCATGCCTTCTCTTTCTTCCATCAAATTCACTAATACATTATTAAATGCCGAGTGAAGCAAGCCACTCACAATAAAATCGAGTATTTTAAGTAATTGCTTCCACTGGACTGAGGTTTATCAAGAGAAGGCAGACAGCATCCTATGTTCTCTTTACACTCAGGCTGTACCAACGGGCATGTATACAGATGGCCCTTTCCCAATCCAAGAGCTAACGCACAGCCAAAGTAGGTCAGTGAGCAACAAAAGAGTTTTTAACTATACTAATCCAGCAGCTTCAGTATCCTATGAAAACGGCAGAGAAGAACCATTGAAGCTGCTGTGGTCACAGGACTAAGTTGTAACTGTAAAGGCTAGAAAGCAAAATCCCAGCCCATCCAGTTCTCCTCCCTGTACCTTGCATGTTAATTATTTAGTCTAAGAGATGCCAGCAGTAGTCAACTAATTGCCTTCAAGCAAATCAACTGAAGCATCACTCGTGTGTGACTTACTCCTGCCTCTGACAGAGGCACTAATGTATCAATCCTGAACATAAGAGCTAACAATCTAGCGAGCTGTACACCCACACCTCTGGTTCCTGTCATTTTCAGAGGATGCTACAGCTTGTTTCATTTTCACATCAATGCCAGCCTTATCGCTCTTGTCAGATGGGAGTAAGAGCCCAGCTCAGGAATTCCTTTGGCAGCAGAGGCCTGCTGGTTTGAGGGTCTAACTTGGTATTGCTTTTTGCCATTCCTCTGGGCTGCTTGTACATTTGCTTGTTGATGGAATTTCTCACACACACACTCCTATAACACTCCTTTCTGAAGGGTGCCTCTTTCTCTTGTTTCTCTCAGTCTACAGCTGAAGACCTCCTCCAAGCCTGCCCCCAGCTTCTCCAAATGCCATCTATTTTTACCTAGGCGCTGCCGTCTCATTCCGGATGCTGCTAATTGGCCCCTTAGTCACAACTGGAAAAGTAACCTGGTTGAGTAACTCTTTCTGAGCTGCTGCATTGAGGAATCTGTATGTCTCACATTCATTCAGACAAGGAAGCTTCCAGTAAATTTGTTCCAGGGTTTAACACAAATTAACCGGAATCTAGCTTCTAAGATTTTACAGCAGTTTCCCTCATACGTGCTGGTTTTTTTAAGTAATGGCCTTCCTGCACAAGACATTTAAAGTTCTAAATCCTGCAAGAAAGCACCATATCAAACAGGAGATAACTGCAGCACTAGAGATCAACTGTACCCTATCTATTCACCAGCCTTTTTTTCCCCCAACTTATTACCTACACCAACCTGCAAACATGCAAGGATTACTCAAAAGAAATGACAGAAAACCCATGTAAATTTAGATTTTTAAAGACTGAAACAAGCAAAGACAATACACACATAAAAGCAACCCATTCTGGAGAGAGTGCTTTTCCACACAGATTTCTTTCTCATGAACGTGACAGCAAGCCCAGCTTGCTACACAGCTACAAAATGATGTTTCAGACATCTCAGTGAACCCTCCTTGTTTCTCAATCACTTTGCTAATGAAAAGTTGAAACATCTTGGAATTTCCTCCCAACTATTCTGCTTCTGTATAGTTATCAACCAAATTTATACAAACAGGAAAAACAGATCATGAGAAAGACAGACTAGTTAGGCATCTTTTACTAGGAAAACACTGAGAAAAATAACTAAATTATCTGAATTAATCCTAAATTACTTGACAGCCTTTGTAATACTTTATTATTCCACTAAAAAGCCAAATTTAAATACTTGGTATTTAAAAGCCATTACTTTAGAAATACAGTATGTAATTAGAAAATTACCATTTTATTACGAGAACTTGACTCATTTTTACTAATAAAGACTGCAGTCATTTAATAGTAATATAACGAATCCCTTCTAGAAATTCTGAGGTTACCACAGACAAACACATCACGTGTTTTTGACAACATGAATGCAACTCTCAAATATCGTGAGTATCATCTGTAATAACTAAAAGTAGTGTTTTGACAGATTAGTAATTCTGGATTCAGTTCAAGACTGGCAGGATTAATACTATTTCCTAGGACGGAAGAGAGATCCTGTTCCACCTTATGAAGACAGCTCAGGCTGCCAAGAGTAAAGGAAAGAACCTTCAGCTGTGGATCATTAAGAAACAGCCATTTAAAAAAAGGGATGTTTTGGAGAACACAGCATCCAGTAAAACGATGGAGTACTTTTTCCATGCTGGACTTGAGAGAACTTAAAATCATTTATTCTGCAAATGAGAAATTGAATGCTTCTATGATGGTTTGTTTTGCTGAGAAAGGAACTTCTTTTCACTTGAAATGAAGGCTAAAAGGATCTGCTTTAAATGTGATTCTGCTAAAAAGAAAGAACACATACAACAGACTGCAAAATCCTTGCCCAGCAAACCACCACCACCACCATTAGCTGGCACATCCCTACTTCCCACTCTCACATTAGTGTGGTTTGGCTGGGGTTCTTTCTCTTTTTAAAGAGACATTTCCATGTGGCTGTGTACAACCTTGGTCCTGACTGAGGACTCAAGTTAATTACAGAACAAGTGTGCACATCTCTTTGGGTTCAAACACATGGTACCTCAAAACCAACGGGGAATCCCTGCTTCCCACGACACAGCACTGTGAGGGACATCCAGTGCCTGGAGAGAGCAAGGAGCGAGCAGAAGGAGAACAAGACCCCACAGGGGACACAGAGCCCATCACAAGAGCACCAGGCAACCTGGGCCCTAGAACCCAGCTCAACAGCATCCCTCTCTCACTTCAACTCCCAAACCTTGTGGTCGCTCATCCAAAACGTTGGAAAAAAATGTTTGGGAGTTTCTAGCTCTGGACACAACTCTGATGGGACAGACATGGTTACTCCTAGTTACACACTCCAACTCTCCAAGAGATGGTTCAGGCGTACCCAAGTAGTTTTTGCCCAGGCAAAGGCCTGACGGTTTTACAGGAGACTCCTCTCATCCAGTATCTGAGGCAGACATCCTCTCTCACTGCACACAGCCCTACCTGGGCACCCAGGCTGCCCTGGCCTAATGCAAGGTTTCAATCAGGATTCAGCAAGGCAGAGGAAATTTAAAAGGCTGCTTGTGTAATGAAGAGGAAAATGACAGGTTCTTCTGCTTTGGGCATTACTCTTCCCATTCTGAGATAATCCTTCCCTGAGGCATCAGCACCACCTAAGGGCACTCATGGGGCAAGTATTTACTCTTGGCCCTCCCTTCAATATCTCAGATACCTAAGAAAAAAATTAAATTATTCCAAAATTCAACTAGTTTGTAGACAGATGTAGCCTTATGCATCGGTGTTTTGATTAAAGTCATTGTAAGGCAAACAAAATTGTATTATTTTACAACAGTGTACTTTTACCTGTTCAGGAATAAAATTTTTTTATTATTTCTCCACATCCTCACCATGTTCAAGGAACAGCAGATCAAGTAAGCCTTGAATTTTCTTCTGTTTCCAATGTTACAAAGTGCTGAGAGTTTAAAAGGCTGAGGGAAAAGTTGAGCTCTCAGAGCAAGCTCAGCCACCGCAGTTTGCCAGCAGCAGCACTTCCCCCCTCTCCCCTGCAGGATAAATGGGCTGGAGCAGAGCTCCCTCTGCTCCTCTGTGCTGGACCCAACTCGTGCCGGTTTCAGGGAGCTCCAGTTCCCTGCCCCGCACCTGATACAGCTCCTCTTATACAACAGGTCTGGCCAGTTCCTCTCTGCCTCCTCATTCTGTGACTGAGCAACAAACTTCCCTCGGTTTTCCCCCTTCCCTGATCATCCCACCTTTCCTTGGCACCACCTCGAGAGCTGCCATTAACCCTTAACTTTCAGGTAGGTCTAAGACAACAATCATTGGTCATTTTCTGGTTTTGGGCTTCCTGAGCTCCTAAAAGAAACAAAAAGCAACCCACCAAAAAACAACAACAACAAAAACCAGGAAGTTTATTTTCTCACTGTATGTAATGAACTCATTGAAATCTGTAGGAAGAAGTTTATAACTACTTGAAAATGTTTAGGGGGGACAAAAGAAAAACAAAACAAAACAAAACTGTGACCACAGTAAATGTCTGACTTACAGTACCTGAAACTCCTAATGTTTTCTGAATGTCCATGGGGGAGAATACACAGGAGGTGTACAAAATTCCCACTGGACTGGTATTTCAAAACTAAGCTACTTTTTTATTATGCCTAATAAGCAATGCTGATGTCCTTTCTTAAACCAAACTGAAACACAGTATTTCACTCCTATGAAAATATTTAAGAACATTACTGGTACAAAAACTTCTGGATTTATAACTTTCACATATAAACTTTGAAAACTGTAATTCTAGTTTGGTTTTAAAAGTAAATTTTACCTTTATTCTGAGCATAATTCCCTACCTGTAGCTGGAGGAGAACCAACTCAGGCCCTAGCATGTTCAATGGTGACTTCAAAACTTGTCTTAACTTCAGCAAAAAGATGGGCAAAAAATAAACTGAAAATCTCTTTTGAATTAGAATACAAATACAGTCCTTCTGAACATCCTTCAACACAGCAATCAGCCCTTGCTTTTATTAAAATGTTACCACAAAACACACCAGCCAGAGTAACAAAAACACTAACACTCATCTCCCTTCACCTCTCAAACACTGAACCTGATTCAGCAATCCTTACTTAATCAGGCAAAGTGCTAATATAATCAAATGAGAATTATTTCTGAGCATCACAGAACCTGGTCTTAATTCTGAAATGCAAGAAACACTGTTACAACATGGGGACTGATCCTACACTTCTTCAAATTTTGGGCCTCTCAAGCCTAGAAGAACTCTGCAGATAGGATCAGGTTATATGTTGATCTGATTTCCACCCACTGTCTCAAAGCTCTAAAACCCAGCAACAAAAGTATCATTTAAAAAAATAAGGATCAGCTTTTCTCTGACTCCACTGCTTTGCTACAGCAAGCACAGACAAAATATTCTGATATGGTCTATGGTAAATGGTGTCAGTTGCTTAAGTAGTCAACTTAAGTTATAAACCAAACCAAAAAGGATCCTACTTGAAACTTAAGAGCCTAAACATAGGTCACTAGAAAAAGCAAACATAAACAACATCCCACCAAAAAGGAAACCCTAACACCTTATCCCTTGCTTAGGAATGAAAATTTCACAATTAGTCACTCAAAACTGTATCTCAGAAAATACACCTTTTAACTATGTAAGAAACTATAATAAAAATTTCTTATTTTTACAGACCTCTCCAACTTGACGAGTGTTCCCTTCATTACATCCACAAGATATTTCCACAAGATGAATATGAAATTTCCATCAACACAGCACTTCAAATAACATCCTTCCTTTTAACCTGAGTGTTTACTGAAGGTATGTTTAGAAGTCCAGCACCAGCGTACAGTCTAATTCACTTGTCTAACGAGTGAATTATATTCATAACTGGATGGTGATTAACACTAAACAACCCAACACTCACACAAACAGCACAGCAAATCATTCTTTTCAAACTGCCAATCGCTGAGGTCAAAACATTCATGCTTTTAAGTCAAATTACAATCAACTTCCTCCCCACCCATTCTACTATTTCTTATTCATGCATTGACAAAAGCATGGAAGCCACTTCACAAAAAATCATGGGTCTCTTGGAAGAACCTACATTATTTAAAGATCAAACTACTTAAAAACCAAGAGAGGGACAGAGGTTCTTGATTTTTAAAAACAAAATAAAGAGAAAAAAACAACAACCAAAAAACCCTAACCAAACAAAACCCAATCAAATTTAGTTTCCCTTTGTTTTAGATACTTCCTTTTATCCTCTCATAATTTTATCCTTTACAGCACCCCTCAACTAAACCACCTTTAGGTTCAAGCCAAACATTTGTTTTCTATTCCACATTTTTTTCAGAAGTTATCCAGACTAATATAGCGACACTTTGAATTATAAGCAATTTACAGGGGTCAGTTCTAGCCTCTGAGGAAATGTTAGGTTTAGATTTTAAAACTGTAGTTGTAAAAAAAAAAATTAAAACAAAAAAAAAGAAGTACTGCTTTTCCCTTCCACTGGAATTCAGATTCATGCTAGAGCCCCTCTTTATCTTTCCAAACTATGTTAACGTAATCAAGTATTTCCCAACAAAATATTATCAGCCTCCTTGACACACCACTTCTGACAGCAGCAACAGCACAGGGAAGACAACATTATGAAGGACTTGTAAGAGCTAGGGTTTTTTGGTGGAAGAACCTTGCAGCAATCCTGCTGACACAATCTCTGAGCCTGGCAGTGCTCCTGATTTCTGCTTACCCACCCTGGATCCTCAAGGCAGCCGTGACACAGGAGCCACGGCCATGGTCCGGCAAGGGAGGCGGCTCTGCAGCTCCTCGCTGGCTAAAACTTCACTCCAGTTTTCCTGGATAAACACACGCCGGCCAGTCCTTTCATTATCTGCATAATCCCAGCCTCCTTGATTGCTGCACTGTAATACCAGTGCCCCAGTGAGTTTTCTTTCCTGAATTATGGCCACACAGAACATGACCGGGGGTGTGCCAAACAAGATGATTAAGCAGCAAAATACGACAAGGCGTGAGTTGTATTATTAATATTCCTATCTAGCGTTAGCCACAGAAACGAAGGGTTTGTGCAGCCAATAGCAGCTGTGCACAAAGCAAGCTCCTCCACTCCGACTCACTTTCAAAATAAGAGCAACTATTTTTTTTGAGTCATTTTATTCTTCGGTTGCTTCGACACTGAGCTGTATTTCAGCAGTTTACAAATTGCTTCCTTTTTCAAACTCTACCTTGAGACAACGTTGGAGGAAACTCTTAAAAAGGCAGACTCGAATTAGAAGCCTGTATTTTCAGAGAACAAGAGCATAACCATTTTTCAACAAGATATATTGAACAGCGATTCACTGATATAAACATTTCATATATTTAAGAATAGATATAGATAGATATACATATCAAATCTCCATAAATTCCAGATTCATCAGCAAACTGTTTCATTTTTACAAACTCATTGAAAGATAAATCAAAAAGCAAGATTTAAGGAGGTCATATAAAATAATAAAACAGGCAGGAAACCTTAATTTGCTTTCCATTTTTTTTGGATGTATGAATAGGTAACATATGACAATAAATTATTGCATGCCACACTACCAAATTAGTACAATAAACACTGAAAGCTCACACAGATGAACTTTTTGATGCCATAAAAGATCACTTCCCAGTGTAGGGATGTGTTGTTCAATACTCCTTAAGACAAGGCATTTGCTCCTGAACTCCTTTCAGCTGGCAATGAGGATCTCCAATGCATGTGGTATCAGCCCTGTCCTCAGCAGTAAACAAAAGAAGGGAGAAAGGGCAGGCAAAGATAGCTGTACTCAGTCAGGAAGTGAGAAAATAGAAGAGCTTAAGCAGGATCACAGTTTAAAAATATTTTAACTCTATGGCCTTTCTTTAACCTGGGGAGGCTTGCTAAAATGTGCTAAGAGAAGAAAAAAGATCTGGTGAAGCAACAAAATGAACTATGGATTTCAGTTAAAAGTCTTTAAAAAAACCCGAAGTACACTACTCTTAGGAGAAAAAATTAATTTTGCATAATGACATCAGGAATTACTGTAATATATTAAAACCCAGAATAATTAATTTAAAAATTTTATTCCTAAAAAAAAATAGAATCTGATTGAAAAGCAAGACTTCATGCTAAAGACAAACCAATGAAGCAACACTGCTCCAGTCTGGATACTTAAATTTCACTAGGCACTTCATCACCTCTAATCAAGACCTTTTTAAATGTTTGTGATAGTCTCATTTTTGAAAACAAAAACAGAAATTATTCAATCAGATTTGTTTCTATTAAAATAAAATTAGAGCAATCTTTCAGTTACTTAGCTGTAATAAAAGCAGTGAATCTTAAAGAGTTTGCATAATGTTGTAATTTTTATCTTGTTTTTCCGCAAACCTGACAATAGTAATTTTTTTTAAGACTGTCATTTTTATGCTGTATTACTCACAAGATACCAATTTAAAGGAATGCTGAGAAATAAAAAGAGTCAGATTAAAAGCATCCATTAATTCTCAATGCCCAGCTGGAGACATCCCAATTTTTCTGAATGTTTACTTAGTGCTGGGTGGTGTTTAGGACTAGCTCCCACCAAGTTCACTTGCACTTTGAGTCATCATCCATTCTGTAATTCACCACCCCGTGTCTCAGGCTGAGCAGCAAAAGCAGCAAGCGAGCAGTTCTCAACAACTAGCAGCGATTCACCCAACATATACAGAGCAGAGGAAACAGCAGAGGCTAATTCCTCCAAGGAAACATCCCACTAGTCTAACTCATGAAAGCCTCACTTTTCTTCCCAAATTCCTTACTGCCTTTCCAACAACTTTCACAGCTTCTAAAGTGGGAAAAGCTAGGGTCTTAGAGCTGCAGATTTAGGAAACTGCAAGCTGAAAGGGGCTACAAAAGCAGGCAGTTTAACCTGAATGAAAACAGTCCCTAAGATATCCTACAGAAGCAACCCTCCACGAATTAATCTGGTAATGCGTGCTCAGCTACAATGTAACTTTCCAAATCAAGTCACGACTTTTAGGAAACTCACAGAGAATTTATCATCCATTTCAACAGCTCCTGCCAGCACAGACTTTTCCTCACTATTAAAACCACATGGTTCCTGCCTTAGCTGACAGCATCAGTTCTTCTATTTAACCAGTATTTTCTCCCCATAAGACACTATGACCATATCTGTCCAGAAGCCTTTTAATAAACTATTCAAACTGATTTTTGTATTGCATAAGGCATTTTCTCTGGGTCTTCGATCATTTAATGGGTCTGCATCTCTCTTATCCTCCTACTGCTCCTGCAAGTATGGCTATGATGCATCCTCATATTGATTTTACCAGAGCCCCAGCCAGAACTAACAACGATGCCTCCATCACACCTCAGAGGAAACAAATCACCCTCATCTGCTCCGTGAGAATGACACATGTACACTCTGGTTAATAACAGGTGCTAAAATGCCTGATCATTCTTAATTATGATAACCCTATCTAGCTGTTACACATAGAGTAATCTTCTGCTGTCTCAGAACTCAGCCTAATTTGGGCTGGTGTTCACAGACAAAGCAAAAAGCTGACTTAGGGCACAAACACTACCCCTGACAAACAGCATGGGACCACTGGGGGAGTTCTAAAGCAACCAGTTCATGTGGGCAAACATGCACACTTTTAGAAATAGATTTTTAAAAATTCTGAAAAAAACCCCTGAAATTTAAGAAACTGTATACAGCAATTTTAGTCACATTACTGTATAGTACAGTAGCAAAAGAAAAAAGTAAGCAAACAACCAAGAATGTATTTGTGAAAACTGAAAACTGCTTTCTCTCAGAAGCAGAACTAGCAAGCAAGATAGATCACCACAGACCCTCTGAAAAATCTCTTGTCACTTCTTTGCCTCACCTTAAAAGTGAATAATATTTTTTTTCCTTTCATGTAATTTTGAAGAAGTCTCCTAGGTTTTAGTTAAATTTGCCTACAATGAAATGATCATTTCTAGAATAAGTAGGCCATGGAAAACTCAATTTTCCATTTAGATTCAAACAAGAGATTGTCATTCATTTGAATATTATTTTGTGGCTCAATGTGAACTTTGAGTGCGACATGCTGAAAAGATAATGTTTTTCCCTGGTTTCTATAGCACCTGCTAGAAGCTTCAGGCACACAAAATCAAACCTATTCCAAAGGTACAAAACATTAATCACCTCTTTTGACATTTTTCAGGTTAAGTATCAAATGTGCTCTACTGGAAATGCTTTGTTACCCACACGTGCGCAAACCTCTGCTTCTGAAGGAAAACTATCTCCCTTGAAGTTAACTATTTAGTAACCTGGCACAGAGATCCTCTCATCAACTCTCCCCATGGAACAGGTCATAAAGGCAGCCCCACTTAGAAATTAATTTGAAGTTCATACTCCCTGTTTAAATCAACTACCCTGGTCCTGAGCAATGGATTCCTTAGGCCTTTTCTCTGTTTCACTCAGGCTGCACAACAGCTTCTCACAACTTTTATCTCCCCTCTCCATCGCTAAAAGAGAGAAAAAAAAAAACCAAAAAAAAAAGCCAGGATAGCTCATTTCATGTGTCCCACATAGCATCTCACAGGTCAGAAATGAAACAGCTAAAGAACTTTTAAACTCTGGCTCAGCAACAAGGTGAGAAACCAGAGCAGCTCCCAGGACTATCCAACCTGCAGAGGAGGCTTGTGCAGGGATGAAGAAAACTTCCCCTCTTTGGATCACCCAGGGAGTGCTACACACACCCAAGAGAAATCCAGGCCCAGTCCTACCACCTCAGTTATGGTGCTCCCAAAGGCTGCAGCACAAAATAAAGCCTTAAGGTAAATTTTCATTGTGTTATAGCCTTGAAAAACATTAGTAGTAACCCTGAGTTTTCTGAAAACTTCAGAAAACAACACTCCACAGCTTTCAGCTTAACTTACATAATCACAATCAGAAACGGTATTGCTCTCTTTGAAAATCAAGCTCAAAATGTTGCATAAACTGGCATAAAAAAAAACAAAAAAAAATTTAAGACAGGTGGGAAGACAAAGTAGGGCTTGGGGTTGGATTTCTTTTGCCCTCCCATCAAGATTAGCAGATTTTTTTACTCAACATGAACAGCAAATCACATCCAGACAGTAAGTACATTTTTAAACTGAACAACCTCTGTCATATTTGTCCCAGTAATTCTTCCAGTCATTAAATGTCTCTTTTTTTCAGGCAAACCTACTAAACAGCTGCTTAATATTTTCAAGTAGTTTTGGTCCAGGTAGCATCTGCCAACCTCTGAGCTACATTTAGCATCCTCCCACAGTTGAAGCCTAACAGACTTCTCTATTGAGACTTAAATCAGCAGCCTCTTTGTCTCCATGCAACTGCTCTTTTACTGAAAATGGTATGGCAGCACAGAGAGCACAATATGAATCTAAGCAGTGAAGCTGGGAGAAAACTTCTTGTTGCCTGAAAGGAAAAAAAAAAGTGAAATCCCACTTACTTCCTCACTGGAAAAAATAAAATGCAGGCCCTCCCTCCCTGCAGCCATATGGATGCCATCACAGTGGTAAATGCAGGTGGCAAAACAGACATTTCAGTGTTCAGAATCACTCACAGCCCTGT
Source organism: Corvus cornix cornix (assembly GCF_000738735.6). NCBI lineage: Eukaryota > Metazoa > Chordata > Aves > Passeriformes > Corvidae > Corvus > Corvus cornix. Next base: position 6,458,816 of record NC_046335.1, read on the forward strand.
CAGCCAGTTCCCATCCCTTCCCAGGAATGGATCAGATGGAATAATTTTTAAGGGCCTGTACCAGACAGGGCCATGTTTTACATGGTACCTTTTTTTTCCCCCTATAAAGGAAATCTCTACTCAGGCAAATAAGCTTCCCTGCAATTTACATCTCCTCACAGGATTCTCCTAAATTTTACACGTATATTACACTGAAATTCCACACTAACTTTTTTCTTCTGTTTAGTATTAGAAGAATGTGGGTTTTTTCAGTATTATGCATGTTGTTGTAAGAACAAACATTGGGACTGATGAGCTGGATTTACTTAATATTGCAGATCATCTTGCTTCTTCTAAAATACGAAACCAGGAATATTTGTGTTTAATGCCAACTACTTAAAACAAAACAAACAAAAGACCCAGAAATACCTGTGGACTTTGAACCCAGGCCTGCTATGCAGTGTGGCTTCTTTAAAAAAAAGACTGTTCTGTGCAAGCTTGCCATTTGAAATGGTAATTATCCTCACTCCCCAAACACCTTATAAAATCAGATTATTTATTACTAGGTGAAATGACAAATCCATCATCCCCTAACAAATGGTACCTAATACCTTTATTAGACAAACACAGGCACCTGACCTTTGATAATTTGTTCTATTTAAGGATCTTCAAGTGCTGTCAGTTACCAAAACATACAAAAGCAACACTTATGGGGGGGGGGGGGGGGGGGGGAGGGAAATAATCAGCTGTATTTACATCTAACACTCCAGTACCTAATACTCTATCCAAAATTCACACACAAAAACAACCAGTCTGTGGTTAAATAAATAAAACAAAAACCATACAAAAATCAAACAACTCCTGAGACTTTTGATATCTGACCGCTGATGACTGGTCTTCCCTATTCTCCTACCTTAAAATATATAGTTTATCAAGTCCATCAAAAGTCCGACCCCGAATAATTTTGTTAATTTTGCCTATTAATACATGTAGACTACAGACAGTTTTTTTCAGGGGTTTTTCTCCTTCCATTACTCTAAGGAAGCAATCCCACAGAAGCTCTTTGTGCAATCCTTGAGAAAACCAGCATCCCAAAGTGTCAAAGCCACACTAAACAATCCCAGGACACGCTCATTTCTCTCAGGACAGGCTTCAAGACACGTGTGTGAATGCACACACCCCCTCCTTGAACCCAAGGCTAAATTTGCTCACGTTAATGCATCCACTCACTCCCAAGTGGTCAGTGCTGAGAAATGTGCACTCTGGTTTCTGCCTTAGTCATGCACACAAAGGTAAACATTTTGAAGTTCAATTCAACTTCACACAAGAACAATAAAGAATTAAGAGAAAATAAATCAATTCCTTTCGCTTAATACTACACTGCATGTTTAAGATTAGCCAAGTGGGAAATTTCATCTTTATCTTATTTCTAGAGATGAAATGCTACAAAACCTCTTTGTTACTTATTATTTGTTCATTCCATAGGCATGAAAATATGAGTAGTGTTTATTTTTTTAACTAGTCATTTCTTTTATCTGTTATTTGCCAAAATCTAGCAATACCGACCTCAGAAGCAAATTTAATCTTCCCAAACTTTATAACCTTAGATGCTATCTATCACACTATATTATTCCCTATTCCAAAGATTTAGTTCTATAGGAGAGAAAGTGGATTAAAGACATATTGAGGATTATAGATTATGCAGTTAGAACAAACACGGGCAAGTATTTCAAATAGCTGACCCTCCAGAAAGGAATCACATTCTGTTCTCAAGATGATATACAAAAATAGAAAGCACATTCCACTAGGAAAATATTTACTTAATAATTTATCATTTACGAACTACTACTGTACAAATGAAAGTACAAAAGACAGCATATTGAAATCCACATGAAGATATATATGCAATGATTACAACACAGCTTCAATTTCAATTGCGATTGGATTTACAAAGTTTACTCTACTCCAGCATGAATCACACTTCAGTTTTCCCTCAAAGTCCTACGTTCAAAACGGATTCCAATTTTTTTGGATAGAAGAGGCTGACACACACAGTGCTGCCAAAAAGTCTAGAAATAAAAGGATAAAAATCTCCAAGTATCCAACTGGAAAGAAATGCCAGTGAGATATAAGAATCAATTTAGTCCAGACATTAATAACTTCCTTAATGATCCGATGATTAAAATAGCATATAGATAACATCTTCTGAGGATATTAAATAGAGAACTTTGAGTAGCAGTGAAGTCAGAAATAATACAAAGGAACCTAAGCAAATTCCTTACACAGCCAGAAAATAATGTGAGGTTCAGTGTGGAAAAACATCAGCTAATACATCTGGGAAAAATAATCCCAAATATAGATACTCAATATGGACAAGAAACCTGGGAAACAACAATGCAGAAAAAACTGCATTAACCACAAATGCAGCAAGAGTGAAAAAAAAAAAGAGAGGGAGGGAGCATCTGTCCAGCCACTGAATCTAGTAATGGGGGGAAGGCTGAATTACTTCCATTCACCCATTTGACAGCTCTCCCAAAATGAAGTACACGGGGGTGGATGCTCTGTTCCACTCTTGGCTGCAGCTCTGGACATGAGATAGGTCCTGTTCCTTGAGATATTTAAAACTACAGGGGCAAAAAATACTATCAAGTACTGAGTGCTTTAGCCTAAAAGACCAACTGCAAACAAAAAAAAAAGACTCTGAATTTTTTATTGTATATGATGTGGTGTTATAGAGCTTTTTTGTTATATTTGATATATCAGAGCTCTTTAATCCAGAAGTATAATACTTCTCCAAAAGCAAATAAACATGAAAAAATGCTCATTTCCAAACCATTTGCTTTTTATTGACCATGAAGTTTTGGCACATCTCACCACAACTGAAATCACTTTGACGATTTTGGCTCTCAAATGAATTTTTGCCATAGTGCAATGCCTGTTCACATTGGGAACAACTGTACAAAACAAGGGAAGACAAACCAACACTGCACTCGTGTCAAATGAGGTCATCTCAGAATCTATATGAAGGGAATGGCAATTCTCCTCTCTGCAAAGTCCTTGATTAGTAGTTTCTGCAACAGGAATGATTGTTCCTTACCAAGGAGGAAATAAGAGAAACTTGCTTAGGGATACTTCAAAACCTGCTTCTAGCCATTTACCTGTTTTTCCAGTTATTATGGCATTTTTCATTATAAGAACATCCCAAAAACTTAAGAAAAATAGTTTTACATTGCTAATGGAAATTAGAATATCCCCAATTCCATTACACTCTCTCAGAATCAGCTCAGAAGCATATACAGAAATTCTAGGTATTATTTGGGTTTGTAGGTTGCTTTTTCTGCTGTGAGTGTGGGGATGTTCCCATCAAGAGCATTAACTGGAAAATTCTGTCCCACTTGAGATTATGGGATACCTGAACCAAAGCTTAAACTCAGCCCTTCTTGCCCATGAAGAAAGAGCTTCAAATGCTGTTTGTTGAACTTGACTGAGCACATTATGGATGTGGTAGTTAGGGACAAACAGGACAGTAAAAGAACAGGAAGAGGAACAGACTTGTCCTGAGAAATTCAACACATTTCTCTTGCCACTGGAATCTCCTACAGTTAAAAAGAGACAAAATATTAAAAGAGAGATTCTGACAAGATCATTGATTCTGTGGCTTTTAAGAAAAAGACAGAATCTGTTTTATTTATTACTTGGGACACATGTTTGTTCTTCCTGAAATTAAAGAAGAGTGAGAAATTTCACTCTGTGACCTGGAATTTCACAGTTAATGGGAGAATGGAGTAAACATAACCTCAAGTACTTTGCTCCTCTCTCCTTCCTTGCCATGATTCCCGCTGACTCACGGCAATGAAGTGTTTAGAATTTTTCCAGGAGCTTTTTCACTGCCTGGCTTATGCCTAACCCATAAGTATAGAACTCATTTGCTCATTTCTCTAATATTAGGAGACTCACAGCAGCTCTTTTTACTTGTGACTAAAGAGATTTAATCTGGCAGCTCAGACCATGTACTAAAGCAATTTACAGCAATGGACACTTCTTCTGAGATTATGGTATCCAAAATATAGGCTAACAACCACCCTGAAATGCTGACTTCTTGAAGATCTTCTAAAAAGCCCTGCATCCCAACCCTCTCCCACATATATAATGGATCTGGCTCCCATATCTTTGTCATCCAACCACACCACACTTCTGTTCCAAGAGCCAAGCCCAGGTGCCAGAACTCCAGTAACAGTCTCCATCACTTAAGGCACACAATTTTGGAGCTGCTCTTGTCAGAGGGACTAATAACCACTTATTTCCATCATCCTTCCTAGTCCTAAAAAGAGAAACTGGAGCAGCATCGAGTCCTGAGTAAAATACTTTTACAAGTCTGGGTTTAGTCAAAAACAGATAGAGATTTTTACTAAGATTCCCTATTAAAGACAAATTGCAGCAGTGGCTATTTTTCTCTCTCTCTGCCTCACCTTTTCATCCCTTCTGCACTTTTTGAAGATGAGTAGAAATTTCAACCACTGCAGTTTCTTAGGACCGGTGAAGAAGAAGGTTTTGTTTCCTAACAAGCAGGAGAGGGGGGGAAAAAGCAAGAAATACTCACAAGAGTGCATGGGGGAGAAAGGAAAAGGAAAATTATTGCATGAATAACAGCTATGAAAGACTGTCTTGCAACAAGGTCTGATTACTGCAACAGAGGCAGGATGGAGCTAGTGTGTTCTTCCCAGGGTGGATCTCAGCCCTGACAGGTCTAGTCTTGTCTCCAGAAGTGCACACAACCAACCACTGTAACACATGGATGGAGCTGAAGATGAGCAGACTATATTTTTCTGTATAAATACAGCTAATTTTATTTTATTGAGTTTGTCAATAACCTCTGCAATCCCCTCCACCCAGGACACGTGAGTTTTATCACCCTCGTGTGGAAAAATACATAATCATAGCCATCAGAGGGTGCAAGAAGAAAAAGAAGTGGGAGTAAGGAAGGCAGTGATAAGGAACAAGCAAAGAAGAAAACAGGAGAAGTATGGGCTGGGTGAAATAAAGGGAAAGTAAAGGAGAACCAAGATGACACAGTACCACCTCAACTTCTTCAAAAAGCTATCCCAAAAATGTTATTTGAAAACACCAAGAGAGCAAGCTGCCAAATTTACTCTCCCTTGGTAACACTGACAATATTCAACAAGTAAGTTTTGTTCTCTACAGCTTTGATTCAAGTACTGTCTCAGCTGTAATCACCATCTTTTGCATTTTTGTTTCCACATAGATGGGAAAACATATTCTCTATAAACAGTTTTGAGCAGTTAACCTTACGTGAAATCAGAAAACACTAAATAGGCTTTTTAATTTATACGGAGACTGCATATAACATCTATGTCCTGCTGTTGGAATGTGAAAGTGGAGAGCACGTGAGTGAAACATGCCAAGAAAACTAACAAAAGTTTATGCATTCACAGTACATCCTACTGGGTAATATAAAGGAAAAATAAAAACATTTAATTCCTCTAAAATCTGAAATCATCCTTCCCTCAGTTTCTGATTATCCACGGTATCAATGTGTAATATGAGAAATTTAACTTGCAGTAGATTTCCTTTGCAACATAATCTATATGACGAAAGCATTGAAAGCAACAAACAAATTCGCTATCACCTACATTGTAAAACTTGAAAATACAACTTCAGTACAAGCACATGCAAAAAAAAAAAAAGCCAAGGAAGTCATAACAACACTAAACTCATGACACTGCAAAGAAGCACAGAAATCCCAAAAAACAAAAGCACAACTCAGACTAGGTAGATATATCACAAGCACTATGAAAAGATACATTACACACAAGGTATCCCTAAAGCTTCCTGAAAACCTTCCAGGAATCCCACAGAAAACTACAGACCACATCCAACACAAACTACAGATACTTCTTCTTAATGACACTAAACATTTTTTCTGATACTCCTCAAAGAGTTAGAAACTCATTAACAATTCTAATGACAGATCTCCTTAACCTTATGATAAAAGAATATTCAAAGAAATGCTTCCTCCATTACCCAAACTACATTCATGCCCAGCCACCCTTCACAATGAAAAGCATAAAATGGATAACCATGCAACTTACATTCATTTCATTGTTTTAATCAAAATCTGACAGCAAAGAACTTCTCCAGACAACACACAATTTCAACTTAACCTTATTCTTCATGATGGTACCTGATTTTTCAGAATAAAAATTGCTGTAACTAAGTGCTTTATCGTATCTCCTACTGGCAGTCAAGTTCTCAAACTGGTACTTTTACCAGCAGGGGCACACGGGAGTCAGCATTTATTTATCACCCCTGAGGTACCACTGATGGTTTACTTCAGCTCCTACAAAATACCATCAAGTAAGGACAGCTGAATCTGCAATTCATGATTTGCAGGAGATACACCTTTTTCAATTCATAAAAATCTTTAGAAACACCCCAATTCTGCACAAACTTTTGTAATCCTAACAGCAGACTGCTTGTCTCCACATCTCTTCTAACTCAGTCAGTTCTGAAGTCCAACATTAAGGTATTAAAACAAGCTCTTCAGCTCAGGGAACACAAGAAGCTGCTGTTACAGAAGAGCTGGCACCATGTCCAACAATGTAAAACAGACTTTACAGCAATCTGATATTCTAATTTTTCTTTTAGGAAGCTACCCAGAAACGATCCATTTCACTTTTTTGCTTTCTGCCCATTTAACCAGTTACAGCAACTCTGCTATGTTATCTTCCTTCTCTGCCTCAGATTCTTGCAGATGCTACAGGAAGGACCTTGCACTTCACACACAAGGAAAATACCACAGTTAAGAATCTGTCATACATATTGGAAAGGAAGACAGCAGTAAACACCAATAAAGGGAATAAATACAAAATAATGATCCTTTTTAATAAAATGTATTAAAAATGTTGAAGTGTTTTAAAATAAAATCTTATATACTTTGTTTTCAAGCAAAAAAATAGTTAATATCAGACATATTGTGACTTGAAAAATAAACTTCATACAGGAAATTCAAAAATACACGAATACTGACATGTATAATTTTGAAAATATACATACTCTTAGATTTGTTTAATATAACAATTAGAAAAAATTACTGCTGAAAAACCTTCCATAACCGTGGATGATTATTACTCCTGATCCCCTTTTAGTCTGACTTCAAGACTTCGTTGAAAACAGATGAAGTTTACAATAACTAAGGGCAGAAAAGTATTTTACACTGATTCTTTGGACAGCTGCCTTATCTTTCGAAATGCTTGATTAAGATCCTCAGACTGTAGCTGCACTATTTTTTACTTTAAGCAGAAAACCACAGACACAGAAACTATCAACCCTACATGAATATCCACCAGCATTTCAGATCTGCTGAATTACTGTTTGAGAGGACACAGGATCAAGCACATCACTAAAATCAGAAGGAGGTGGAATGTTTCTAACAATCTGTTTTACACTGTGGCCCCACAGACACTTGTCTCAGCAGATGAGAGGCTGCACTTGGCTCGAGAACTTCTCAAAGAAGTTTTGCCACCAGAAAAAACCCTCCTGTCACTGCACCTGCAACCAGACTGACACAACCAGGGAGGTTTCAAAGGAAGAGGAATCCGATCCTGCTGGAAGAAGATTCTAGAATTTTTCTAATGGGTTTACCTTAACCTTTTATGAAGCAAAGCGTGCCCATTTGCTGATGCTTGTGAATTATACAGTTACCAAGATCACAGTAATCCATAAATACCCACCCTACCAAAACTCACTGAACTTCCCAAGTCCTCTCCTCTGTTACTAAGGATTTTTGCCTGATTAAGCCAAAGAAACAGTAATAACTTGAATGAAAAAACTGTAGGTGAAAGGAAGTTACCCTGAACCTAAAAATAGTTGTGTGTCCTCCTCCCACTCCCCAGAAAGCATTAATGAAAGTGCTCTTTTCTCAAGGAGGCAGTAGCTTACAATGGATGAATGTGAAAGGATTGCTGCCTTACTATAAAGCTCTACCAGTAGAAGCAATATCCCATTTTAAAAACAGAAGAGAAAATTAAATAAACTCAAAATGTAAACTTTATATAAGACATTAAATATATCTATAGCTTATTTATATATATAGATATATTCTACACATGTATTATACACAAACACAGATAAATACACACATAATTCCAGAGATATGGTAAATGTGCTCTTTCCCAACAGTAAAGCTCCATAACATAATCAATTATAAAGGCAGCACTATACTTCAACAATCATGTGCACTATACAGAAATAATTGCTTGGCTGAACCAGAACTTGTATTTGTTGAAGGTACTTCAGGAAAGGAATATAAAGGAGGTACTTATTACAGAAACAGGAGGTTTTATTACAGACCCATAGGGTTACAGTTGGGCACAGAAAGGAAAATGGCAATATTATTAGAGCGATAAGTATTAATGGGAAATGTTATAAAGACATACTGTACAAGTAGACCGAAACCAAAAGTTTTTCAGGATTATGGCCAGATTGGATGGGGCTTTGAGCAACCTGGTCTGTGGAAGGTGTCCCTGTCCATGGCAGGGGGTTGGAATGAGATGATCTTTAAGGTCCCTTCCAACCCAAACCATTCTGTGACTCTGTGATTCTATGATAAAGTCTAAACATCCTGCAGAAAATTATCAAGTTTTAGACTCAGTCTTGTGAATAATACAGAAAGACGTTTTATGTCATTACAAATTACTTCACTTTAAAAATTATTTTAAAAAAAAAAGAAAGAAAAGGAAAAGGTGGGAATCATCATCATTGAACACTTCCAGAAGCCAGACTGAGACATTCCGGAAGTAAAACAATTACACTGGAGGCTTCAAAAGCAAAGCAAAGCAAAACAAAACAAAACGACCTTCCCCCAAAAACAGAAAAAATAACCCACCACTATCCTGACCACAGGAAAACTGCCAGTCCTGGAGAGACTCAGAAATGAATGCAGGGCACTGACTGGAAACATTTGAAGATAGGGGGTAAAGCTGAGAGAATTCCTCACCAACTACACTTTCACTCAAGGAAAGATAGTTAAGTTAAAGAAAGTTAAGATGGGAGGGTATTTCTTTCACTTAACTTGAAGTCAGCATTTCTAAGCCTGCCCATTCTCTACAAATGTTGCCCTACAAAACTACATTCTTCCAAATGCTGGAGACAGTAACAAGCAACCAAAAGAAAAAAAAAAAAAAAAAAAAAGGCCAGAATGTAATTAGTGTATTGGCCTTTCTAAAACACCATCAAACAAATACTTTTTAGAAACAACCAGAAACCTTCAAGATTACTGGAAAAAAAATACTCTACAACCAACGAATGTTAACAAATTAAAATGAAAGTGTATAGTCAAAAACCTACTGACAAGAGCACAAAGAAAGTGAAGAAATTTATTACTTATGACTACAACATCGTACATATTCATAAAAGAAATACTAAATGGGCTAAGTCCTTCCTTTTGAGATTGTGGCCCTGTTCCCAAATCTTATACAGAGATGGCCTATTAAGTCCAGATTTATATCAAGCAGAATGGGCACAAAATTCCTAGAAGTAGTTCCAAGATTCATCACTGATTATGTACGTGCAGCACAAACCAAGTTCCAGTGTTTCTTCCATGCAATAAATTAGGAGTCCTAAGATCTATTTCTAATTCTGTAAATAAAGCTGAATTTTATTTTGGGAAATCATAACCACTATGACCCTAAATTCCTGTTTATATATTAGGAGAAAGCATTTAGCTTAGTGATCTTATTAACAGTTTACTGATATTTCTATAACTGATATCTGTAAAACATTCCAAATTTCTCAAATGAAGAGCAGCATAGACAAGATAAACAGGCAGCTCCCATAGAAGCCCACAGAAAACAGAAGCTCTTTCTTCTTCTACAATTCAAATCATAACTATTTGCCATATGAACAGTTTTAGGTGCCATCTATAGGTCTGAAAAGGCCAGACTTTGTTAGGATAAAGGAATATTTTAAAATTCAAAAGTAACTGCATTTGAACAAGAAGGTGCACATCTTGCAGTTCTCAGTCAAGAGTCTTTTCAAATTGTTTGGATTTTTTACTATTTAGGAACTTCAACATTTGACCTATAGATAAGACTCATAAGAAAAGCTTATAATAAAATCCCAGCTATAGGGAAATAATTTAATGATCAAAAGCAAATAGCAAGTGGAAAGAGATTTTTCCTTTTTTGACTATGCAATGCTCTTTTGTTGCCACTACACCAATTCTTTAATGCCATGGAAACTATCTGATAAATGTATTAGAAGCTCAATAAACTTCATAATACCGAGGTAGCAAAGCAATTGGTATTGTTGACAAAGAACTTCTGCTCTGAGCGCTTATTTTAAGGAGGAAAAATAATCTAAAAATAAAAATCATACTTTGAAATGTTTTCAACAAAAACATAAAATAGTTGCAGAGAACATGAAAGTAACCTACACTAATTATATTAAATCATCGGAAAATGTGGAAGGATGACGGGAAAGAAAACACACCTTGAATTACAAAAATGGGATACAAATGATTTAACAATTAACAGTCTCGCTTTTGTATGGTTTGCTTTGCCTAACTTCTGTATTTGTAACGAGGGCAAGGGGGTGGTGCGATGCTCTGGGTTACATGCAAGCTTTCTGTGCCATTTCTCAGGATGCTAAATGTCCATTCATAAGGCCCATGATGTTTTTAATCATCTATGTGTATGTTTTCATCCTCTGAACACTCCTCTACCTCTACAGACACCAGGCAGAAACACAAATGAACTCCCCCTCCCCCTTTCGCAGGTAATACTGAAATTGCTCTGTTTCATATGTCCAGCACTACAATATACTCTTTTTCCAGCCAAATGCTTTCTAACATTGCACTCCTGCTGATCCACCTCTAGAGACTTCTAAGTAAAAAGAGCAGCCATACAAAATGAAAGCAAAATAGCCCTCCAATAAATAATACACCTATCCAATGTATCTACAATCCTATTTTCCTCTACAGAACAAACACGATTTCAGGCACACCACAAACCTGGCTAGCAAACCTGGGAAGGATCTGACTAGGGCACTCAGATGGAAGTGCTCAATCCCACAAAAGGACCCTTCACCAGGACTGCTCTGCCACAAGCCAGTTACTCAAGGCACCTGTCAGCCTGGGTGATATCAACAGCTTCTTCAAAGTAAAGCCAAAATCCATCATGCACTGCAGGATACAGCAGGGAAAAGCATGCAACCTTCCAAAAAATGCATGTGAGAAACATACAGAAGAGCACACCTATGCAAAATGCAGCTGTATCACAACTCCCATGTGCACTTCTCATCCCATTCCTCTATGCTTGAAACAAAGGAGAAAACACTGGGTTTAAAGCATTATATTGGACACTATATATATTAGCCATATTTACAAAGATAACTTCAAATGAGATTTAGTCACAACGCCATAAAAAAATACAATGAAACCATCTAAAAATTTAAGTCTTTACTCTAGGCAGTTTTTTGACTTGTGCCTTTTGAAAGCCTGAACTCAGCCCAGCAGAGCCTCAGAAAGAACACCTTACTTTCTAAATACATTAAATGTTTGTTTACAAACTGATGCCATACACACACTTTTTTAAAAAATACAAGAGCAACAACTTCATTCCTCTATTTTTTTTCTGAAATGAGCAATACTGAAAATTCCAGTTGTTCTTACAACATTTCCTAAAAAGCAGCTTATCCTTCAGACTTGCACACAGCATCAAAACATAGCATCTCTTCTATTTTTCTTTCCCAAAATATTTTTATTGCCAAATGAACAACAACAAGGCTGACTTACCTATCTGTTTTTGCAATACAGGCTTGTATGCTCACAGAAGGCAACAGACTGCATTAAAACACTACCAAAACAAGCCATTTCACTATATGTGACTCTGCCCCCAGGGAAAGGAAGGAGAACAGATAAGATGTGACAGATGTGTAGTCACGTCACTTAATACACTACTGGAAGGTGCTCAAATCATTATGGTGACAGGCAGAGTATAAAAACTTGCAAGGAATGGACCAAGCAGTTACCCAGTTTTCTGCATACTTGATTCTTGTAATCACAGAAGATACTGAAGGCCGTAAAGTGCTGTTTGAGATAAGGCAGACTGCCAATGTCAGTATGCAATATATTCATAAAAAAACCAACAAAACAAAACAAAACAGAAGGGAGCATAGCATGTTATGTTTTTGTAAGCAAAACTGCTCCACCATGAATATGAAATACACCTGATGAATATGAATTTGAGGTCTGTCCTCGAAAAATTTCCCATACTGAAATAGTTCTGAAGAGGCTTAATTAAACTTGAAATTTACCCAAACCAGGAAGCTTATCAATTGTACATCTCCAAACTAAGTTCAGTTTTGTGAGACTTTAAAAAGCTATTTTGCTGGTATCTCTTCTCTATCTTGGTTTAAAAGACAAAATTTTCCAGGATAAAACTGGAAATCATATGGCTAGTGGACAGAAGTAATAGGACTGGTCACTTGTTTAAAGGCAAGTGTAAACCTAAGAGTTAAAAAAAAATCAGGACTTTCATTAAATTGGTCAAGGAAAGTATGAAAAACACAGGAGAAAATAATTTCCTCGCTTCTTCCAGACTTAACAATCCTGAATGTTACAAATATTAATGTAGGTCAAGAATATTTCCAAACAGCAGCATGATTTTTAGCTGCCAGTGTCTCTTCATGCCACTGCTGTTTAGATAGACTGTTAGGCCCAAATCCTACAAATTAATCTGCACAGGTAGATCCCCGCACCTCTGGGAATCCGCATTAAGGCAAAGAGGGAAAACTAACTTGCAGGATTTGAGTCTTAATTTGAAGCTGGACCACTATAACTCATTATGACACTAATCATAAATGTCTCACCAACACACTCTGCTCCCCATCTGTTTGTTGTATTACAGTTTTATATCTCAATCCTCAGGACTGGCTACAGTAGTCAAATTAAGCACCTGGACACGCCTGTGTTTCTGCAACTCCAGGTTCTCACTGTTTTACTTATGCTTGTGCCCATGCCTGGTTTACTCCCTGAATGGGACTACAAAATAAGAATGAAATAATTACAACATCAATTTCTTCATTTGTACAAATATAAATCTCAATGTTTTGCACTAATCCCATCACTTAAGCCAAAGGATAAACTCCAGTCACCTTCTGAAGCGCAGCAACTGGTATAAAATAACCTGCGTATCGAAAATTACCTGGGAAAGTGTAAAACTGAGCTTTAAAATTATTACAAAGAAGTATTTACTACTTTATCATATTGTCACAAAATAACAAAGAGTTCAACAACAAAGAGGAAAAAAAAATTCATAGAATCATAGAATATCCTGAGTTGAAAGGAATCCACAGGATCCTTGAAGTCCAACTCCTGGCCGTGCACAGGATCACCCAAAGAATCACAAAGAATATTCACTGCGGGCTACAAAGTCAAATCCAGTGGCACCAACCAACCCTAAACTGAACAATACTGAATCCAAGTCAGTCCCCACCAGGCACAGTGCAGGGGGGCTGGGTGCACCTTTCCTTTGACTCAGGATATTCCATTTGTGCATTCTTACAGGGAGCCCACAGAAAGAAGCCCACAATATTTTAATGACAACTCCACTAGAACTAATACTGGAATCCTACTTTTAATTAAATTTAAAGACACACATTAAGATGAGAGATTTTTTGGGAGGCTGGTTTAGGGTTTTTGGGGGGTGTTTTTTTGCAACTACTGTATCCTTATGAAGTGGGGTTGAGAACTAACAAAGTGCAGTTCCACATTTATTACATATTTCAATACTCTGATTAACAAATTTGTCAAACAAGGTAGATGAGAGAATATGGAAAATATACTTGCCCAAAAAGGAAGAAAAGGGACAGAGGATTAAACCTATTAAACTTCCTATTTTCCAGGATTATCAGCACCAGCCATGCCTATTTTAACTACTTACAGCAGAAATGAAGAATAGCAATGAAAAAAATACACAGAATAAATCATTTGAGAAGCTAGTGTTGAAGACTTCTGAAAGGTGATTTCCCCTTCCTCACCAGACAGACATTCTGAGAGGTGCTTTTGACCCCTGGATTTGTACCGAAATTCAGTGACAACTAGAATTCAGGGGAAGCATTCAAGATATCACAGAGATATTGGCATCCTTTTAAGAGTAGTACGCTGGATCATTATTTTCCCTCTCAAATTAGAGGTTAAATATGCCAGGAGAAACTGTACCAGAGTTGGGATATGCAAGCTCTCAAAACAGTAGGGCCTTGCCTAAGACCAGATTGGCAGCATCTTTTCCCCAGGAGGCTGCAGCTCATGGGACCTTTCCATTTCAAAATCCAGCAGAAGGCAGGACCTGGGAGCTATCCATGCACAAATGGTATGAGAGGGGATCCCACCTCCTCTCTTGCTGTGGGGGCTGCAGTTGGCACCACTGCCACAGGGTGCAGATGCACACACCAAGGAAAGATACTAAAAACCAGCTTCCTTCTGCTCACGAGTCCATTTACCCTTACCAAAATTACTGCTGATTTATGTCAGCTGCTGAGGAATCACAAACCAAAACACTCTCAAGCAAAGCCTGAGTGCCTTGAAGACTCAAGTCATGGTACAGGTTAACATCAGCATTTAAAACTTTCAAAAGTATTGCAAACAATTACCACACCCTCAAGTCACAGATAAAATATTTTGTAGAGTTTAAATACATATATTTTTGGCATGAAACATTTCTCAATGCTGGCGAAATTTCCCTGCAATTTCTGATGACAGAATACTTGGATTTTAGAAATTAGCTGTAGAGCAAAAATTGTTTTATTTATTAAAAAAAAGTGTTTGATCTTACCTTTTAGCAGAGGCAGGGGAGTTAACTCGATAGGCTTGCCCTGAGACCTAAACTGGGAGGAGCTTTGTGACCTCTTCTGTCTGGCTTTTCTGACGGACTTCCGAGAAAATCCGTCTACTTTATCCACTGATGGAGGAGTAGTTGGTGCTGAGGACATATCCCTACTGAAGGAAAGCACAAGTTAAAAATGTATTCCAAATGAGTGAAACAGGTAAAGATTAACCCAAATTTTCCAAATATCTTCTTTCTGCACTACTCTCCTGTTGACAACTCACATAGATAAACTGTTAAGAGATCTAACCCATCTTACGGATGGAATAAACTTAATGGAACTTAATTATTAGGGTAGTAATTCCTCTTGCCTACTTTTTCATCTGTGTCTCCCATTTGCCAAAAATTTCAGACTTAATGCTGACATCACTGCATTCAAAACTTTGTCAGAACAGAACTTCGTACACCTGTAGACCTGGCTGTAACTTTAAATTATGTATTCTTTGGGATGAAGTCATTTCAACTCACTCTGCAAAGGACCAAGCATGCTAAAGAATGGATACACAAAAAGGTACAGATGGTTTTTTGGTGTTAAGGTCACTCACATGCACAGGACAAAAAACACAAGACAGAACAAAAATTCCATTTATTTGCCACACCTACATACAGGATTTTATAGAAATTCAATAAAGTATAGTAAAAAGCACTGCTATGTTTCACAATTTCACTAACACTGACAAATTGTACATATTACTTCTTTATTCTCCATTCAGAAATACTCAGTTATCTTCCTGTGAGTCCCTTTATATGTAGTTATTCCATGTCCTGGCATTTCTGGACGACTAGCAGTGTGGTAACTGCTCTAAGGGCATGAGACAGGCAAGGTTTGCAAGGAGAGGCAGAGAGCCAAAAAAGGCTTCTGCAAGCAAAAGTTTGTGTGTTTCCCAACTTCAGCTGGCCTAAGCAATAGGCATTGCTTCTTCCTACAAAACCTGCCTTGGTGGTACTCCTGTAGCTGATTCTGTACCACTAGCAAACACTGAATTAATGCACCCAGCTAATTTATTTACCAGTCTGGTCCTGTCTGTTAAAAAGGCCCATCAGAGCTTGATGAAATACATGAGTAATACTCAAGGGAAAGGAGACAGGAGGAATTCAGGCCTACACGTTACAAGCAGTTCGGTGCACAGTTAACTTCACCAGCATGTGCAGCTCCACTGAAATCAGCAGCCTCATCTGCATTAATGACATGACCATTAACGAGAGCAGCCCTGTTGATTTCGGCCAGGACAGACACTCGTGCAGAGTTAAGCATCGGCGTAAGCATGTGCAGGATCAGGGTCTTAGAACATGTCCTTGGAAAGCATTACTCATCCCCAGTGTCTGTTGACTTCAATTACCAAAGTGACTCGTGTGCTACAAGAAGTTGATTCCACAACATACAGAACACTTTCGAGTACTTATTATTTTTACTGAAATATCTGGTTACTCATGTGCTTCATAGGTTACTAAATCCACTGAAACAGGCATTATTTGGGTTTGTCTTTTGTAAGAAAAGCTTTCGAAAGCATGCTTTGTTGCAACAGTGTAAACAAGCTCCAGAAGATAAGAACTATTTAATGCAAAATTACATATAGGTACACTAAATCTATCAAAAATGGAGAATAAACTCCATAGGTTCTTCAAGGAAGCATGTGCAGCACCCAGAAACTGAACTGTGCAGCTGGCATTACAATAATGAAAAACCCTTATTCCATCTTTTTGATTTCTCCTGAGGTATTCTTTCACTACCAGCTTAGGCTTTCTAAATATAATATACTATCAGCAACATGAACCCGTACCTTAAACTGGTCCTGTTTATCATCCGGGCAAAAAAAAAAATGCCACCATCACCAGGGCATTCAGGCCCCAGCAAAGATTAATAAATAAAAAAGTGAGATAAACTGGAATAGAATGCCTTGTACTTTAGTAACCCACTTCTAAGATTTCAACAGTCCGCCAAAAAACACACAAAGTTACCTGTTACATAAACCAAATTCCGAAAATATCAGCAAAAATATATTCCCTAAACGTGAATCGGTTTGGCCCTATTTCATCTCATCAGAAAGCTTCCCCTTCTCATCATGTGCATCATTAAAGTGTAACCATTCCTGCAGAAATGTTTGCATGCTCTCTCCAAATTAAATTGCAAAAAAAAAAAAAAATAATAATAATGGACAGCGACTAAAGTAGATCACTTAAACTGCAGGATCATTGTGTCAGCAAGGCGCTTTACTGACACTTCTCTGCTGTAAATTTAGTAACAGTTTCCCTAACCTGCTTTATAAATTATTAAAATCTAATTCTAATTCAACAAGACTACATCCAGCCTAACAACCTTACAGTAAACACTGATCTTTTTTTCGTCTCTCCAAATGAACATTCGCTGCCCTGCATACACTATCATAGGGAAATACTCTGTTTCCACCAACAGTGGGGGGAGGGGGGGCGGGGGAATAAAGCCCGAGATTATTTATTGTGTGCGAGGGGGAAAGCTGCAAACCCGGCCACCGCTCCCTGCTTCCTCCGCTCTATTCCCCGAGTATTTTGGTAAATACGAAGCCACGCTCATCAGATCCGCCGGTCCCGGGGGCGGGGGCGGGGGGGGTGAACTGAAAATACCGACGGATATCGGCGGGGAAGGGAGCAGAGGCGCAATTATCCGCTCTCGGCTGTCATTTCCAGACGGGATCTCCGCAGCTGGAACATGTCCTCCCGCAGCCCCCCGCGCCTCCTCCCGCACCGCCGGGCCGGCGATGGAGTTACCTTGACGCTCCTGGTAGAGAAGCCGGAGACGGAGGGAGGCGGCGGCGGCCTTGGCGGAGCGCGGCCGATGCCTGGCGGCGGCGGCGGCCCGAGTGCGGTTCTCGCCGGGCTCGGTCGCTGCCGCGGCGGCGCAGGAGCCCTGTAGGCCTCGGCCTCGGCGGCGGCGGCAGCGCGGCCTCCCCGGCGCAGGGCGGCGTCGGCGGCGGGTTCAGGCGCGGGCGGCTCCGCTCAGTCCCGTGCACTCCCCGCTGCCTGCGGTGCTGCTGCCTCTTCACATTCCCGGAGAAGGGCCCTGCGAGGCGGGAGGGAGCCGAGCCGAGCCGAGGGGGAGCGGCGGGCGCGGAGGGGGGCAGTGCCGGGCAGGGCGGGGAGCGCTGCTGTTCCGCCGGCGGCTGGCGCGGGGGAGAGAGAGCGGGGGGTCCCGGTGGGCGTCGGGGTCTCGCTCCTATTGTGGCTCTCAGCGGGCTCCAGCCATGGCACTCGCTCGCACGCACTCGCTCTCGCTCACAACCGAGCGCGCTGCTGCCACCGCCCCCCGCCCGCGGACCGCCCCCGACCGCCCACCGGAGCCGCCGCCGGGACGCGCCGCCTCAGTGGCGCCCGGAGCCGCCTTGGCCGCCGGGACCGCCGGGAAAGGGCCGCCCCCTCCCCGGCAGCGCGGCCCCGCAGCCCCGCGCATCCCTCGCTTCTCTCGCCCGCGCGTCGCTCGCATCCCTCGCCCGGGAGAGCGGCGGGGCTCGTCGGCTGAGCTGTAAAACCCGGCGCTGCTGAGGGAAAACCGCGCTCAGGCTGAGGTAAAGCCCTGTCGGAGCCTCTCGGGGGGCACCGAGCCGCTTCCCGGGGCGGGCTGCGGACGAGGGGCCGTGCTGGGTGCAGCCGGAGGGACCGACCTGGCAGTTCCCTCCTTTGGGAAGCGGCGGCTGCAGCCCCTCGCTCCTCCCTGCTGCACCCTTGGGTTTCTTAGCCCAGTGTGTGATCGCTGTCTGCATCGCCTTTTTTTTTCATCCCCCAAATATATATACTTGGAATCAGGGACCAGCTCAACGACTGCTTGTAGATAGTATGGTTAAATACCATAAATTTTGTTTAAATTTATCTACCCGATGGCTTGGTGTTTGTTGGTTTTGGTTTGTTTGGTTTTGTTGGAGGTTTTCCCAAAATACATCTAATGGCTACAGGGTAATGAAGCTGGGAAAGGGTCTGGAGCACACAAGTCCTATGAGGAGCAGCTGAGGGAGCAGGGGATGTTTTGTCTGGAGAAGAGGAGGCTCAGGGGTGATTTTAGTGCTCTGCAAATCCCTGAAAGGAGGTTGTAGCCAGGGCTTAGTTTGTTCTCTCTCAGAAAAGTGACAGGATGAAGGGACACAGTATGGGATGTCAGGGAACATCCCTGCTGAGCCAGGGGAGGTTTAGGTTGGATATTAGAAAGAATTTCTGCACAGGAAGGGTGATTAGACATTGGAACAGGCTGCCCACGGAGGTGGTGGAGTTACTGTCCCTGGAGGTGTTCAAGGAAAGACTGGATGTGCCATGGTCTGGTTGACGAGGTGGTGTGGAGTCATAGGTTGGATTTTATGTCAGAGGTCTCTTCCAACATAACTGATTGTGTGATTCTGTAAATGGTGTTAATATGAATGTTATGCTTTAAAATAGGCTCCACCGCTTCACCTGTATTTCTGGCAGGAAAAAAAAGTTGACGTCTATGAGCAGCAGCCCTCCTGTGTTGATACGACCAAGTCCCTCTGACGTTTTTTTGGGAAATGAGCTCAAAGGCAGTTTGAAAGCTGGTTGCTTTGGTGGGTCAGTCACATCCCTCCTGTTTGTGCAGGTACTGAATCCTCTCAACATTACTAATCCTGCAAACGATATCTAATTGTTGTCCCACTCAGCTTCCTGACTCAGCTTTTGGCATAACAGAGGAAGTGAGACTGTGTCAGACTTGATTTAAAGTGATTTAAGCTGTTGTCAAACTACTTTCAAAATTGCTAATTTTCAGCCAGTTCCCTGGTCCAGCTCCCACTGAGGAACCTGGAACACTGGTTAAAAGCTCTTGGCCACTGCAGTATAACTGTAATGGATGTGAGCGGTTTTGCCTCTCACCTCTCAAAATGCCTCTTCGTATCTTAAGATATATGTCTCCCCTATTTTTTATTTACCTATAGTCAAAGCAATTTCACTTCCTTTCAATCCTTCCTGGTGTGGCATAGTTTTAAACCTTTTAAGATGCTTATTTCTTCTCCCTGTGTCATCTCAAAATCATTCACATCTTTTTTTTTAAACTGTAGCACCCAAGACTGGACATTACTACAATTAAGGCCTCAACAACGCCAGCATCTGCTGTGCTGCCTGTCACAGATCCCATTCCTATTTACACGTGCCAGTACAAATGCTTTTGAGTCAGTCTGATCTATTCACAATCTTGCTGACCTGTTTTACCCCCGCATCCATTTCTGCTGACCTCCCAAGCCAGTTATTTCTCCCTCAAGTAGACAGTAATGCTGCTTGAGAAATTATTTCCTGCAACAGCCCTAATGCTATGCCTTCATTTTTATTTTATAATCAAGCAGTCAAGACATCTTTTAAAATGAAATTCCACATGATGTTAAGTCAGAGAACTGTAGAATTTGTCATCCTTTGTAAATCGATTGTACTTCTCGGAAGAATTGTATTTTAAAAAGCAAAACTAAGATTGAACTGTGCCACGGTTACAGAAGGGTTGTGTAACTCTAAATTTAGAAGAGAGATTTGTATGTATTTGTAGACACTTTAAATTTGCTTAAACCAAGCCAGCTAAAATAATCTAAATGCAAACAAGGGTGGATAACAAAGAATGTAGGTTGGGGTTATACCAATATAAGGTAAAATTTGGCAAAAACAGTGTAACTTCCCATTAGTGAGGGACAGAACCTGTATTTGTATATGTTTTGCTGTTACCTGTGCTTAATTCTGTTAGCTCAGAATTCCTCAGTTCTGTTCACTGTCCTGTGTGCTGCTTTTGATCTGAACAGTGCAATGAGCAGCTTATAGAGGTACTGGCAGCACACTCTGCAGAAAGGAGGTTCTAGCACAGCCTGATGGCTACACTGGCACTTTAGGTGCAGTTGAGCAAGTAATTTTACATGATTGTACTTCAGTTTTCCTAGTATGGGACTAATCCATCTTTGTAAAACACTAAAAAATCTAAAACTGAAGCCTGTGATGTGGGTGTCTATTAAAATAACTGCCATAGAAGGGATAAAAATCAACACTGCTGTCCAAGTCCACTGTCCAGTGCACACAGATGTTTTTACTCTTCAGTGTGACTTTG
Source organism: Corvus cornix cornix (assembly GCF_000738735.6). Classification (NCBI taxonomy): domain Eukaryota; kingdom Metazoa; phylum Chordata; class Aves; order Passeriformes; family Corvidae; genus Corvus; species Corvus cornix. Next base: position 6,479,750 of record NC_046335.1, read on the forward strand.
TGTAATAGCTACAGAATTAGTTCTTCAGTACAGCTGAACAGGCTGGTAAATAATGCATTCAGCTAATTCGTTTCTTAGATGGTCATCATGTGGTCTGTTTGGTCCATTTTGGCTGTGTAAAGCATTTTTATGGTGTGTTTTATATCGGGTAATGTTTGGACAGTAACAATTCAAGAAAAAATACAGGCTTTATCAGGGAATAAACAGAAATCTTACCTTTTCTTTATCCCATGGCCATCAGATTTTATGGAGTAGGCTTCCCATTTATCGCCTGGTCGCTTTCTTTTTTCTACTTTAATCTGTGAAGTCCTCATCTGTGATGAGATTTCAGAGCACAACATAAGATATGAATGTAAAACTGCTGATGTTTCAAAGGGGCATTGTTACTTGTCCTTCTCCCATTCTCTGTTTCGCCTGTATTTTGTAAAAATTGCTACTTTGAAAATGGTTGCGTGAATCCCAAGCAGAGATGGAGAAGAACTGAGTACTACAAGTGTTTTACATAGATGTGTATCTGTATATGTTTATGTATGTGTTTGTATAAATACATGTAATACCAATTTGCAAGAATAAAGATTAATTTTTGTCAGATAAAAGTTCACATGACCAACATTTCCCATGCAAGTGTGTGAGCATCTATATAAAAATATGTGCACATTCAGTACCTGCAGTCCATCCTGAAGATCTACAGACAACAATAAATTCTTTTAACCAGTATTTCTCCATTTCTATCAAAGGTACAAGACAAGCCTATCCTTTTAAAAAGTTACACTGCCTCACTCTCTTACAAAAGGGCTTTTTAAAAATAGCTGGAAAGGAATTTTCAGGGCCAGCTCCTCACCAGTTCAGCTCTGCTTTTTAGCACCCAGACAGTCGGAACAGCAGTCAAGAGCCCTCCAGAACAGAGATTTTTGTACCAGTGACTCAGATTTGTGCCACTTCACTTTTTTTTGTGTGATTGGAGTTCCACTATAGACCATCTGTTATGGCCACCCAGGCAGGAATACGGAGCTCTCATCCACATTGGCATTCTGCTCTTTGCAGAGCAGCTTATCAAACAGGATTGCTGCAGAGATTGCACTGTGGAAGTCCTGCTGTATTGAGTGATAAACATAAATGGATCTAGCTGGAGCTTGTTTCACCTGGCACATGTGACATGTGTTTGTCTACAGGAAAGATCATGTAATGCTCCATAAAGGATCTCCTGTATGTCAAAAGGAGCATTATCAGAGTACCATGGGATTAGTCCCGATATTCCCTGTTCCAATACTAGGAAGCAAGAAAAGACTTGATCTCCCCAGAGAACTAATTATTCAGACCATCAGGAAAAAGACCAGCAAGAGCAACTGTTATGGAGGAAGCAGCAGAGCTGTTTGAAGAGGCAAATCAGCATGTGAACAAGGCTTTTCTGGTGCATCTTTTAACAAAAATGAACACAGTGGAATGCCACATCAAAGTAACTGTCCTGCTCCATCACTGTGATTGAAAGGGTACAATTTGAGATTTTTCTTTTGTTTACTTTTGAATCCAATTCACATGTAACAAGAAAGCATTCTACTTAAGTCTCTTTACCCTGCAGTTGACTCCTGATTCATGTTTTTGGTCTTGGGGAGGAATGGTGTGGCTTTTAGGCAGTGTTTGCAATTGCCATACCAAGTTTCTCTAATCATAAGCAAGTGCTTGTTACTCCTTCCTCCTGCTCCTCCTTGTATCCGCTGTGAGATGGCACTGTCAGTGCCCTTAGGAACTGAATTCCTGGTGCGTGTGGGGTAAGCATTTTAGGGTCATAGACACAACTACCAGAATGGGAACTAATTCTTCCTCTCTGTTTATAGACACTGTGTCATTTGAAGTCTGTTTCTGTAGTCAACATGGCAAGATAAGTAGGAGCTTGCTTGCCTCGGCAGCTGGCTAGCTGCCTCCTCCAGCACAACACTGCTCTCACTTATTCCCCAATTCATGGGTTTGTTCCTTCTTTGTTCCCCTCCCCCAGCGTCTTAACTTGCCTCCAGGCCCCGGGCACTCCTTTAAGCCAAGTTTTCTGAATTCTTTGTTCGCTTTCCTTCGCTGCCTGTTTACCTCTTGCCCTCCTTGGGCTTTGCGCTGCACTGCTGGGCCAACTCCCCTCCCCAGCTGTCCCTGCCCACCTCAACTGTCACCTACAACTGCCTCAGAAGGTTCTGGTGCTCCCCCTTGTCCCAGGGCAGCACCCACAGAGCAGCCTCTGGCACCTGAAACTGCCTGGAAACAGCCACGTGTGTTACGTGGTCCCCTGTGCCGATGGGGGATGTCTGAGTCCCAAGTGAAATGAGCTCGGCTTCTGCTCCTTGCTTTGTGATCAAGTCTCCTTCAAGTACCTGAAGGGAGCCTACAAGAAAGATGGAGAGGAATTTTTTGAAGAGCGTGTAGTGGCAGGACAAGGGGGAATGGCTTCAAACTGAGAGTACGTTGAGATTACGTATTGCGAAAAAATTCTTTACTGTGAGGGTGCTGGCACAGGTTGCCCAGAGAAGCTGTGGATGCCCCATCCCTGGCAGTGTTCAAGGCCAAGTTGGATGGGGCTTGGAACAACCTGGCCTAGTGGAAGGTGTCCCTGCCCATGGCAGGGTGGGTTGGAACAAGATGATCTTTCAGGTCTCTCTCAACCCAACCCATTCCTTGGTTCTGTCTCCTCGGTTATCTCTGCATTTAATGCGTTACAAACTAATATATACACTGCCATAAAACCATCCTCTTCAGGTGAGCACCTTCTGCTGTGGCCCAGCTTCCTACCTGCCACTGCACACCCTGGAGAGAACAGATGAATAAAATACCTGTGTGTGCGTGTGTGTGTGTGTGGTGAAGGTGCCCAGAAAGTGTGTGAACTGTAGCACTTCCCAGTCTCCATTGAAGAACTACCAGCTCCCTGCCAAGCTTGGTGCATCTCTCGTGATCACAGCAGCAGTTGATAAAACTCTTGGATTTTTCTGCAAGCACAGAGACCCTGAGGATGGACGAGGCTGAGACAGATAATCTTGTTCTCTTTGTTGTAAAAGAGAAAAACAAGTATTCATGTTGTATTTTTTTAACCTGCTTTATCTCTATTTTGTGGTACAGCTTTAGCCTATTAGATCCTTTTTAATTTTTCAAATTAAGGCAAATGAAAGTGTTCTATAGTCAGTTGCTCAGCTCAGCATTGTAAGGAATGCTTAACATCAGAGGGGGTCTAGCAGCCCTTAAGTTTAAAATACAAGTCTGAATGGGTTCCAAGTTTTGCAGTAGGAATGAATAGATACGTAGGAATACTGCCAAAATGGGAAGGATGGAAAAAGAAAGGTTATAAGAGCATTTTCTAGAGTCTTCCATCATCCACTGTCAGGATTAAACAAATAGGATAATTTTGCCTGAGAAAAATTACGTGAATAAGGAGGTTGTAGTTCTGTCATGACCCTGTACAGGAATTTCAGATACCCTATAAATGACCAGTAAGAACTGACTTCATGTGAGACAGGAACTGGAGCTGAAATCCAAAAGCTATAAATCCTAGAAAAAGGCAGAAATTGATTCGATTTAGACAGAACATAGCAAAGAAACACCTAAACAATCTCCTGACTAAGCAGACCACACAAAAATAGATAACTGGAACAAGAACAAAACTGGTGTTCTGTGCAAGTGCTGGAAGTTTAAAAACTTGGTTGAAGAGATGAGGCTGTCTCACTTTAAAGGAGCACACTGATAGAACTGATTTTTAGGAAGCACTGAAAAGGAACAGCATTAAAGCCTCTCCTGTTCCTGATGGCCAAAAGAGATGTGGATGCCAAGGTTAGGAAAAGAATAGCAAATAAACAGGAAATATCCTTATACCACTGTACAAATCCATTGTGCATCCTTCCTTATCTTTATCTCTGTGTCATTTAGAGAAAACCAAGAAATAAGATGGCTTGGTACAATCCCTACAGAAGGAGGGGATTCACACACTGGTGGTCTTGATCTCAGAATTTAAAAAACTTCATGCTGAATTTAACAGAGGTTTGTCAAGATCTTCAATGGAGCCGGCACTGCTCCATTGGTGAATGAGTGACTTATTTATCAAAACTGCTTTGTATTATTTGTTCTTGTGTTACCTGGCAAGATGGAATATTGCAAGCTTCCACATCCTGTTAGAGAGGCAAAAGGTTTGAACAGGTTCAATAAAGCAAAATTTTAAAAACCAGATGCTCAAGGGCACCAAGGAGATTAAATTGTCCTTGTACTTTAATGGGCTGCCTTAATTACAACATACATGACACATACAACACATTAATGAGTGGAGAAGCCAGTCTAATAATAAAAATGCACCACTATCAGCTTTAAAAATCTGCTCTATAGAGAAGTCTAGACACCAGATTTAGGGTAAGATAGCTCAGTAAATACAGAAGAATTTGAGCCAATATAAAATCTGTGATGTGGTAATATTTGGCATATTACCATTATTGAGTGGCTTCTTTGGCATGCTGTGCAGTCCCCACACTTGGGGAATTTTCAACATTATCCAGTGTCAGGTGGGACCTGGAAGAATTTATAGCTAGAATCAATAGCCAAGGATTGAGTAAGAGCTGATCAAAAACAGAGTTGAGATTTCCCTTTTTAAGAAGAAGCAAGGAGAAGTTAAAACCAGTTTGCTGGGGCACCAAGTAGCACCAGAAGGACACCTGGAAAATTCGTCTTAGGCTATATTTAGTACATCCAAATAAATTGTAGCTCCCACATGAGCCATTTCAGCTCAAATACAGATAAATAAAGAAGTGTTTTAGAGAGTTGTGTGCTTCTGAGTCATGTTTAGTTCTAATATGTGCCTTTCTAGGTGAGCTCCTACCTTGGAGCAGACTCATTTCTAACTGCAATTCTACAGGGGTGCACCTGTACTTCGTGTGTTAAAGTCCATCAAAAATGCACTAGACACTGAAATTCTAATACTAAAAGCTTTTAGTACACAAATGGCTAATGAGAGCCCTTCAGACAAGGACTTCCCAGCAAGTTTGTTTTAGAATAATTATAGTTTCTTGCCATTACTGGGTTTTAATGACAGGCTGTTAAGACATTTTTTTAGTTCCATAATCTCTGTAGAGCCTTTTGTTCTTGAAATTTTATCACCATCTTGTAGCATGTGTGTGAGATACTCCAGGGAAATGCTGTTTAATGCCTGCTTGAGTACAATTCTGAAATGTAGGTTTTTGTCTTTTCTCTGATTTATACCTAGGTCAAATTCATATTACGATCTTGGGTTCCTTCTTGAAAACTCACTGCAGCTTCATTCAGGATCTTAAAATATTATGTAAGTCACATCCTGGAAGATGTGAAAATAGGTTTTTTTCATCTTCTACATAAAGCATCCTTTCTGAGTTACTCAACTTTCCTCCAAAGTACACTGGTTTTGATCCAGAATTTCATTCAAACTGTTCCGATCGCATCCAATGTAATTCCACCCCCACTGAAACCCACCTCAGGCCTTCTCCCAGTGTGACCCAGTGATTTTTCTTTGGGATGTTACAGGAAGTTACACACTACCATTCTAATACATGACAGTGAATACACTTTGGAGACTTTTTTTCATAATTCCTGGTACCATTGCAACTCAGCAAACTGGTTTAATCCATCCATGTAAGCAATTTAACTTGTCCCCTGTTCCCCACTGCAACTCACTGCTTTGCTTTAGACAAATTGACAGAATTCTGACAAATACACTCACCCAAGCTTTCATGCAGTGCCTATCATCCCATTCAAATTGTTTCTTTACAAAAAATACCAGTAGTGTTAGTCCTGCTGGTGATCATCTACAGGATATTTCAACCTCAATGCCATGTATGTAGAAATTTTCGTTTTATTTTAGTTGCAAAAATATTTGCCACCTGAAATATTCTCTACTTTCTCAAGCCATTAGACAGAAATATAAGCAAGGTTGTCTGCTTTCAACAGAGATTTACAGAAATTCTCATTACCTCCTGGGGAAAAAAGGGTAAAAGACATTTGCAGAGAAAAGTGGGGCATCCATTGTTGCTGCATGTTTAATTTTATTTGATTTACTATACTTAACTTTTTCCCTTGTTGGCAAAAACAACCTTAGCTGCTGCTCATGCTGTTTGCCAGCGTCTCCATCTGCATCTTTGGTTACTCCTTGGATTCGTTCTCCTCCTGCATTTGCAGAATGCTGCTTGCATCCTCTGCACTCCCGTGGGAATGTTTCCCCTTTGTGGCTAACATTCACAGCAGCTCGGAGTTACTCTCATTGGGGATGACATTTTCCTGCAGCTGCAGACACCTGAGCCCAGTTCCCTCTCAAGTCTCTTATGTGGCCTTGATGATCACTGCCAGTGATAAGGGAATGCCTCTTGTCTCGCCCTCGGAAGTCTTGGATTCACGCTGTGAATCCACACCCACATTTCAGTTCTGTCAGTAATCCCAAATCCCCCGTGGGAGAGTTTATCTGAATTAATCTCATCTTGTAATTTTGCCATGTACATTTATTTTGCAACTGGACCATTCTTTATCTTACCTTTTGTAGATTCTTTCTTTGGTTTCCATAAAACACCTCAGAAAGCATTTTATTCAGTCTCCAAGTTAGTGCTGCATTTGCTTGGAATTTCTGTCTGGCCTGTTTTCTGCTGACCTTTACTTAAATGATTATGTATATGCATGTGTGCATGTATATTTGTAGTGCTTTCCATCTTGCTCAAGTTTAATTTTACCCCGTAAGGCAAGCTTTCCTCTTGAGTGTGATGTCCCAGTTGTTCTATTAGGATTGTGACAAGTCTGCTCACACGAGGCACATCCACGGCACCTCTGAACGAAAGCAAACATCCTGTGTTCCTCAGCCTTCTCTAAACCCCAGCAGATGGCTGCTGCTTCGGCAAACCATGCAGAATAGGATGGATCACATTTCCCATGCAGTAGACTTATTTCTGGAATCCAAATCCAGTATACTTCCAGAAGGTGGGAACATGGATCCAGCCACAAAGCAGTTTAGCCCAAATCAGTCCTGTGTGGTGACTCTCCATAGCTCAGCCCCTCTTGCTTTTTGGGATGGATGTACAGTGGGGCTGACCCAGCCAAAGCTGCAGGTGGGCTGGTAACAGCTTCCACATGGAAGTCTTTAAATACCAAGCCTGAAGGACCTTTGTGCAATACTAAAGGAATCTTTGTGCAATACTTCTGTTTGTTAGAGTCTGCGTAGGTTTATTTTTTCTCCCTGTGATTAAGTGTCTTGGGGAGATAAATGGTGTTTTTTGGAATGACTGGGTTTCCTTGATGGTCAGAGCCAGTCCCTGCTCACGATCCTGGCAGGATCTGCAGGAGGTGATGCATATTTTCTCTACCTCAGGTAACACTCAGGGGACATGTGCCACAGACAAATGTCCTTACCCTGGTTCCCTGCAGCAGCAGTACCCTGATGTGTCTGTGCTTAACCCCAGGTCTGGCATCAGGGGCACTTCAATGCCTGGGTGAATTAGCAGGAATCACAGAATCCTGGAATGGGCTGGGAGAGACCTCAAAGATCATCTCATCCCACCCCCTGCTGTGGACGGGAGCACCTTTGTCTGGACCAGGTTGCTCCAAGGATCATCCAGCCTGGGCCTGACCAGGGATGGGGCATCCACAACTTCTCTGGGCAACCTTTCTCAGCCTGAAACTTGACCCTGCTTGTGTGTGGTGTGTTCAGGAACCCATTCCCACTCATTTTTTTCCTAAAAGGAGGCAACAAAGGAGTTTTTTTGGGCTGGAAGTCCAGGCAAATAGTCTCTGCTAGGTCTGCTGAGGATGTTGTGTTCTGAGGAAAGGGCAGTTTGGGAGGGGGCTTCATCTTTTCTTGCTTAAAATTTTTCTCCACTGAGCAACAGGCTCAGTCTGAGCCATTTGTGCCCACTTTCCATCACATGTTAGAGTATTTAGCATCAAAGGAGAAGGCTTTTGAAAGAACACCTGCATTCTTCTACAACTTGTGTACTGATTTCTTTGCATGGATGATCTTCAATGAGCTACACATCTGTTCTGTTGCATTCAGAGGCCCTAAAAATGATGCCATTTGTTTAGAATCATAGAATCATTAGGGCTGGAAAATACCTCCAAGATCATCAAATCCAGGAAGTAATTTTGAACAATTAAGACATTTCTGATGTTTCTCCTCCAAATATACTGATTACAAAAATGTCTGAGTGCAAGCCAGTCTAGCATTAACTATCCTTGTGTGCCTTCATCAGCCAGAACCTCTCTGGTCATGCAAACCCAATACACAATTAATGTATATCATGGGATATTTTCCTCCATCATGCCAATGTAGAAAGCTCCCAGTGGCTCCTGAGTGCCTATTTCCATTAAGGATTCAGTCACAGTCACAGTCCGAAATGGTCTTCTTTATTTCCTAAATCGAAGTTATTCACAGTTCCAATTTCCTTTACAATTCATTGGGGTTTTTTAAACAAACTGTTGTTAAGCCCAACACACTTGGTCAAAACCTCTGACTAGTTGGAGTAAGAGATGAGATTGTTGATCCTGTCTTCCAACAGCTGCTTCTGTACTTGAAGAGACACTGCCTAGATGGTTATGTCTTTTTTCCCACTAATGGGACTAAGTCTCATTGACTGGGGTGTGCAGCCAAAGACTTTCTTGAGATGCTTTTTTGTTACAAAGGATTGTGCTCAGAAAAATCAATATTACAGAAAAAAGCAACCTATCAACATTTCCCCTTATAAAGAGAGGAGTTTCCATTTGTTTTATTTTATTATGTATCCTGGGCACAGAAGGATGGGCACTGAAATCAGGGGAATAACCTGCAGCCATGGAATTCTGCCAATAATTGAGTATATTTTGCGAATTGCAATATTTCTGCTCTTGTTTTGGTTCTTTAATCAAGAAAAAAGATTTTACAACTGGTTGTACTGACCCACTCAAAGGTGTTTGTAAATAAAGTATGAACCACAAAGCTGTATCTATTTCTTGCCCTTTTTCTTGCAGTTTTTCCCCACATCAGTGCCTCTTGGGCTTTTCCACTGAGTTTTTCTAATGTAAAAAAAGCATCTGTGAACCATTTTGCCTGCTGCAGTGAGCCACGTGGTTGTGCATCTGGGAAGAGGGACAACAGTATAAACAATGCAAAATGAGACAAGCTTAAAGTCATAGAATCATTTTGGTTGGAAAAGCCCTCTAAGATCACTGATTGCAACCACTAATCCAGCATGCCAAGCCCACCACTAAAGCATGTCCCCAAGTGCCACATCTACACATTTTTTGAATGCTTGCAGGGATGGTGACTCTACCACTTCCCTGAGCAGCCTGTTCCAGTGGCTGTCAACCCTTTCAGTGAAGAAATTTTTCTTAATACTTTTCCACCTCTACAAAAGTTTATGGTTCTGGCACAAGTGGGCTTGAGTAAAATCATCGTGAGTGATACCAGTGGTCAAACAAGGCATCAAAATCAGTTACTGCTCAACAAGAAAGGTGGAATCAAGTGTAAGTACCTGAAGGGAGCCTACAAGAAAGATGGAGAGGGACTTTTTACAAGAGCCTGGAGTGACAGGACAAGGGGGAATGGCTTCAAAATAAAAGACAGTAGGTTTAGATTGGATATTAGTAAAAAAAAATCTTTAATGTGAGGGTGAGGCCCTGGCACAGGCTGCCCAGAGAAGCTGTGGCTGCCCCATCCCTGGAAGTGTTTAAGGCCAGCTTGGATGTGGCTTTGAGCAACCTGTCCTGGTGGAAGGTGTCCCTGCCCATGGCAGGGGCTTGGAACGAGGTTTCAGGTCTCTTCCAGCCCAAACCATTCTGTTGATCCATTTCTACTGATGTTTGCTATAATCAGAAGCAAAGGGCCATGTGCACAGCCTTGCAAATTTTAAGTGGGAGAGAAGCTTCCTATGAAAATCCTGATCAGAGTCACAGCCTCAAACACACTCAGCCATCAGCCTTTGTTAAACACACTCAGCTTCTCACCTTCCTGCTCCGTACTCATCCCACACCCAATGTATATCCTACATCCAACTCATGGTTTTCCCCCTGTAACTGCTGTGGGTGCCTTACACTGCCCAAAATATCTTCTACCCAGTCAGGGGCTCCAGCACTGCCACAGAGGACAACAAGGTCCAGCTCATCAAGCCCTTGAGGAGGGCAGTGGCCTGTGTGGTAATTAAAGAAGGTAACAGTAGGCTTAAGCTGTTCAGGAGAGAAATACAAGTAACTCCCCACAAGCACAAATAAGGCACATTCAAATGTGTTTAATTGTGCGTGCCTGTCTGAAAATCTGGCTCATCATTCCTCTTTCCATTTCTCACTCAGAGGGTCACCAGTGCCTGAAAACACTGATGTGCCAAGGAAGCCAATTCCTTGTGGGGGCATGACTCTGCTCCACGCAGACATTTTCCCTTCTGTCACTTGGCATAATTCAGTATGTGACTTGAAAATTCAAAATATAAACAAGAGAGATGAACCAGGGCCAGTCGTGTTGCAAGCAGAATTCTCAGACCTTCCCAGTAAGTGAAAAATACCTCTCCTCTAGAAATACCACCCATTTCTCCATTATTTTTAGCTTAACCGGGATGATTTCTTTGCAGCTTTTAACCTGTGGGGAAATTGGGGCAAAAATACCACGGTCAAACACACATGTATGAGACTATAAAACCACTCAATGCCTCACAATACAGAATTTATCAGGCAAATTTCTCCCATCTCCTACTTCTCCTATTCCTGTGAATTGCTTATTGCTTTTCTTTCTTTCTCAGAATGATTTTCTCTCATAACTTTGTTGTTCTTTAACACCATTCAAATACAACTATGAAATACATAAGTATGTATTTGAATATATCTTCATTCCTGCTGCTCTCATCTGTGTTACAAATTCAAGTTAAAAGGCTTCAGGGTATTTAGGCATCATTCTAAGAATGACAGAACTGTCCCCTGATTGTCCTTTAGTGGCTTCTGGTAATCCCCTTGTTCAAGGATGCGCCAAGTTACTGCAGCTTTTTCCTGAAAATTGGTAAATGATACATCTGAGCTAAACAAATAGAAAAAAAGCCAAGAATTTATGGGAGTGCAGAGGGCATGATCCTTTCAGAGAATTATTAAATTTAATTAACAAGAGTGACAATTTCTTAGCTGGGAGGGAAAGAAGTGAGAAGAATTCAATGGAAGTTAATACTCCTGGCTAAAGAGCTGAAAGATCCATTCTGCAGTTTGTCCGGGAAATTATTTTGAGGAGAAAAAAAAAGAAAATTTTATAAGTATATGAAAGTTTCAAATATATGAAATATATGAAAAGTATATATGAGTATGAAAATATTTTATGATACTTTAGTAAATGAGGAGTTGTCATCTCTTGTGAAGGAAACCCAATCTTAATTTTAGTATTTCCTGTGCTGTGGTCTTGTATGGGTGAAGGCAAGTTGCTGAATGGTTAATTTGGGTCTCTGCCATTATAATGTACCTGATTTCTAATTATGTCCAGTTTTGGCTCCCAGGCATTCACCCTGTCATATGTTGATTACTGTAATAAATATTGTCATTACTCTATTTATTCCTATATGGAAACTGAAGATCAGAGTTTGCAGTGCTCACAGGCTGTTTCAAGCAGGATAAGCAGCTCTTAAAACCTTCTGTTTTCTCTCCTGTGGTTTTGCCAGCCCAGGACAGGGGAAGGACTGCAGGGTCAGTGGAGGAGAAGTCCTGAAGCCAGGCTTGTACTTTTGGGGGTTGCTTTTTTTCCCTGTACATTGTGACCTCTGCAAGAAAATTACTGATGAGATTAAGCATCCCACTCTGGGTAGTCATCCCACCAAACCTGAATTCAGCAGTTCTCACAGGTGTGTGGCCGGATTAGATACTTATATTCTTGACTGTTATTTAATTTTACCACTAATTGTGATGTCTTCACAGAAGCCTCTGTTGCAAAAGAAATTTTAAACATGGCTGAAGTCTGGATGTTTCTCACATGTAAACAGATCTCAGTGGCACACAGGCTCTATTAAACACTGTACTCTAGTTACAGCTCTTAGAGAAAGGACAATTCCTTGTGGTGGGCTGAAACCAGGTGCCCACCAAGCCACTCTGTGAGTCCCCTCCTTCAGCAGGACGGGGAGCTAAGATGGAAAAAACCTCATGGGTCAAGATAAAGTTAGTTAAATAAAGCAAAAGCAAAGGCCATGCATGGAAGCAAAGGAAAACAATGTATTTATTCTCTACTTCCCACCAGCAGGCAGGGTCCAGCCACTTCCCGGGAAGTGCTTCAGCATGGAGCAGGGGTAAGGACAGAATGCCCTCCCTCCTTCTCCTGTCTCAGCTTTTATTGATGACCGGCCATCAATAATGGTTTTGGTCAGTTGGGGTCAGCTGTCCTGGCTGTGCCCCCTCCCAAATCCTTGTCCACCCCCAGCCTCCTGGTGAGGGGAGGATGCTGGAAAGGCAGCTTGATGCTGTGGAGTGCTGGGCAGCAGCAGCCGAAACACTGGTGTGTTATTTATCAACACCTTCCCAGCTACCACTACACAGCACAGCCCTGTCAGGGTTGCTGTGGGGATAATTAACACCATCCCAGCCAGACCCAGCACAGTACAAAAAACATCTTCAGCCTTCCCGTGGTCGAGGCTGGCTGTGAACACTCACAGCCATTTCAGATCTGTCCTGGTTTCCAAGAGTGATGATTTTAAAGGGATTGTCAGTGCCCTTAGGGCAGTAAATACAACACTGCTAAAGTGTTGGTAACCAAGCAGAGCCACAGGAGAGACTCATGGGTTTTTCAGACTAAAGTGAAATGAAACAGAGTTGGTTTATCATCTCTTCCTACATAATGCACAATGGCACTAAGCACAGACGGGCTCCCGCACACACTTCATGCTGTATCCCAAGTGTGTGTGGTGTTAAGAGCTCCCACAATTTCTAAAATCCACTCAGGAGCAACAGCAGGCAAGTCAAGCCACTGCAGCAGAGGGCAGGCAGAAGGCAACAGTCCCTGTGTGCCCCATGGCCTCTCACCTCACACCGTCTCCTCCATACCAGCCTCAGCCTCGCTGCTCTTGTTCTCCCATCCAGCTCCTTAGGGACAAAACACACAAAAGAAAACACCAATCGATTGCTGTAGTGCCACCCATGGCAAAAAGCCTCCATTCAGCTTTATCTTGAGGCTACAGAGGATCACAGCCTGGACTTTTCAGAGGGCAGAGCTTGGTAAAAGTCCTTGCTCGAGGAGAGGAGTTGGGCTAAGCACAAACTTCAGCCCCACTCCCCTCAGCCCCAGGCCCAGCTCCTGCCGGACTGGCACAAGCGGTTCCCTGCCTGTGTTTCCCTTCCCCTCACGCTCATTAGCAAGGAAAACAGAGCTGGCAGCAATCCCAGCACTGCGTTTGCTTAATGGATCTATTAAAATGTAAACAGAGATCACGTTGCAGGGCATCATCATAAAATGCCATGGGTGACAGCTCAGCTGGTTCCCAAACACTGGCTGTGCTGTGCCGAGCCCCTCTCGCACATCTCGGTCACAGCTACCCTGACTCTTCCTCCTCTCTCCAAACATTTGCCCACTGGGTTTTTTGAAGGCTTATCATTATCTGTCAGTGCCCTGCAGCCTCACACCAACAGGAGCCTCGCTGCATCTCCAGCACATTTTGGAGCCACACAAGCTGAGGCTTTCTTCTTTAGGAAAACAGGACTTTGGGGCCTCAGAGGCCCTTTGCCATCCCTACAGAAGCCCTTGAGTTTGGAATTTAGCACTGATGGAGCACAGGACAGGCCACACGGGTTACACCTGTCTTACTCCTGCCTGATACACATCTTGGAGGAGTTTTATCACCTCCTTGTCTGACTTCCAAATTAATGTTTTCCTGCTCTCCCCCCTGCTGCCCCTCCTCACTCTTCCCAGGGGCTCTCAGGGGAACACCAAGCCATTGCTTTATTCTCTTTCAAGAATTCTTTAAAGTCATGTGTTCATTCACCTCCCTGCCACCTGGTCCACAAAAGCTTGACAGAAATTGGGAAGGGGCTGGGGAAAGGTTTGGGGTTTCTGGTTTGATGTCCATGATGGGGTTTGGGGTTTCTGGTTTGATGTCGCCTTCCTTAAGTGGTTTATTCCCTGGGTACCTGGGCTGTGAGCTTCTTGTCCCTCTGCCTTCTGGGGTTCCAGACCTCAAGCTTCAAATCTTTAAATTAAGAAAATTAATTACCCCTGGTGGTGACATTATGGACTCCACAAGAGGCCAAAGCAGCAGCAGCCTCGAGCAGCAGAGGAATGGGAGAGAGGCTGGAGTTCTTGACTCTGGTCAGCTCTGGCACATGCAGCTGGGGAGGTTTTTGCCTCACTTTCCCTCTCTAAAATGAAAAATACAACATCCACTCCCTGTTTGAGACACTCAAAGGACAAACTCTCTGGCAGGACAATCCACTGTTTATCCATGAAACACCACATGCAGCATGTACGGAGCTGTTCATCCGTGCAGGAAAACCTTGGGCTCTGCTGGTCACAATGAATACCACGAGCAGGTGGGAACACATCAGACAAAAGTTGGTGGCACTCAGAGAAGAGTTTCTCAAAGAAGCTAAAGGGAGATGCTGTTTTGTACCATTTTTTATTAACGGGTTTCAAGACCATTCTGCTCATGAAATATATAGTAATTAAACCCTCCTGATGGAACAAAATGTGTATTTTTTATGTTAAAAAAAAAAAATCTGTGCTTTCAGAAACTTAGATTCCACTTGGGTTCTACAGTGTAGAGGTTTTTTAAATTTCACTGCTTGACAATAACTATGTAACATACCTTTAAAAATTAGCTGGCTCATTTTAGTTATACTGGAGATAATGGGGGGGGGTGGGGGGGGTGCAGAACCCAGCTTAAATCTGGTCTAAAATCTGGGGAAAATAATCTTTTGAGTGACAGAGCGCCATTTCCTTCCAGGAGATTAGCAAAAGTTTATTATTCCAAGTATATATTTTAGACTATTCCACTTACACAGTTGCTTTAGTATCAACCCTATTAAAACCTTTCTGATAGCTGATTGCATTCATAAGCAATTCCCAGCTCCACAAAGTGGAGCAAAGTGTCTCTCAGACCACCATTTGAGCAGGGGTGCACACACCTGATCCCTCTGCACATTCCAACAGGTAACAGGGCAGGTGGGCACAATGCCCTGCAATTCCCACTCTTCTTTCAATATCCTGCACAAAGCCCTACAGCCCAAAACATCAGCAAGCAAGAGAGTGCTCTGAGAGCACTTAGTAACAGTCTTGCAGTTTGGGATTACAAGTACTTACTTTAGAACAGCATGTTTCCTGTTTCTTTGGTGTTGTCCCAGTGCTTGTGTGGTGAGACAAGAGAGTTGGAATTTTCCTGTTAACTGTCAAGTTCACCTTTGCCTAAAGAACAGAAATTGTTTGAGATCAAGCAGAGCAAGGCAGGGAACAGGAGGTTCTTAGACAATCACAGAACCACAGAATCACTAAGGCTGGAAGAGACCTCTAACATTGAGTCTGACATTAACCCAGCACTGCCAAGGCCACCACTAAACCACGTCCCCAAGTGCCACATCTACACCTTTTAAAGCCCTCCAGGGATGGTGACTCCCCCACTGCCCTGGGCAGCCTGTTCCAATGCTTGATAATCTTTTCCATGAAGAAACTTTTCCTAATGTTCCATCTAAACCTCGCCTGGTCCAGTGTGAGGCCATTTCCTCTTATCCTGTCCCTTGTTACCTGGCAGAAGAGCCTGATCCCCACCTGGCTGCACCCTCCTGTCAAGGAGCTGTGAGAACATCTCCCCTGAGTCTCCTTTTGTCCAGGCTGAACCCCCCCAGCTACCTCAGCTGCTCCTCATCAGACTTGTGCTCCAGACCCTTCCCCAGCTCCCTTCCCTTCTCTGGATACACCCCAGCCCCTCAGTGTCTTTCTTGAACTGAGGGGCCAGAACTGAACACAGGATGTGAGGTGTGGCCTCACCAGTGCCCAGCACAAAGGGGATGATCACTGCCCTGACAAAGGCCAGGTGCCACTGGCCTTCTTGGCTACCTGGATTCTGCTGTCTCAAGTGTTAGTTCAGTAACCCTCTCTGTTTGTAGTAAGACAACACCAGCTTGCATTGGAAGTTAATGTTTAAAAAAAATAGGGAAAAGAATGGCAGGACACAAGCAGCAGCAACTGCTCTCAGCTCTTGCTTCTCTAGGCCAGGCACACGTGCAGGCTTTATTCTCCCAGAACCTTGGATTCTGACCCAGCAGAATGCTCTGGTTTGCACCCACATAAGCTGGGTAGAGCTCCCTGTGGCCTCTCCCCCAGGTTCCTGACCGTGGTACAGGTGGAAACCCAGGATCCACACGGAAAAGCTGCGCCGGGGCTGAACTCGCCCGGCGGGGTGGAAAAAACGTTAAGAACTGGAGGGGTTTTGTATTTTGCAAACAAAAGGAAGTTCATTTCCTCTATTAGCTCACCATAGCACTGTGTGCAAAAACACGCCTGGAGCTCTTGAAATACCTTCACTTCTGCATCTACCAAATTTATTTATAGAGCCATCTGGAAAACACTGGCTCTTCATTTACAAGATACTATGGAGCTTTTCAGAATTGTTTCATCAACAAAACTCTCTAAAAACACCCCCACCTACAGAAATTGTCAACTATAATCAAGTCTCAGGAGATTTTTTGTGTGTATGTATTTAAAGAGTATTGACAAGTCAGTTAAAACTGCTGTATTAATGCATAAATAGGTAATTCTCCAGGTGCTAACTAGTAAATCTATTAAATGTGCCTAATAATAAATCAGCAAATGGGTCTAATGCACACCCCTGGAAGAAACCACAAATACTTCAGCTATGTCCCATTTAAATGCAGTCTTGGGGCATTGTAACAGTTTGGAAAACAAATGGGAGCAAATTCTTCTATGAAATAGAATAAATCTGCAGACTTAGAACATCTAAAATAAAAGTGAGGTGAAACCTGGGAGACAGGAGTGTCCTGGCTGGCAGGTGGGGACAGAGAGGGAAGAGCAGCTCTCACTCCCTGCACGTGGCCCTGAGCTCGCTTGGAACAACTGAGTTACAGCTCACTCACTGTCTAGGCATCCAGGCAATAAACCACAACAGAAATGTTAAAATAATAACACTATTAAGAATAAATAAGGATTTGGACTTATTTTAGCCAAAATGTTTTAACAAAGCACCACTATTCATTCCTTGGCAGCTGGTGGGATGCCTGTGTGCTCCTATTACTCCATTCCTGACTTGCCTTCATACTTTCTCCTGTTTGCAACAGTTAGGACTCCATAAATTCAACCCAACTATAAAAATTAATTCCAACAATCATTTAATGTACCTGTGGCTCTAATACCACACACATCTAGAAAGCTACACGAGATCTTTATTACTGCCTTGTTGATGGGTTGCTATCTAGAGGTATCCTTCTGACCCCAGCATTATGTGTCTTCATTTATCAAAACAAGACTGTTTTATTAAATGCTCATTCATTTCTAATGAACACTAGGTTGTGCAGTGCTGGTCTCAGCCAGTCTTTGATTTTTGGGGTGTGAAGCATACCACCATCCTAGTTGATCCAAGGAACATCCCCCTGTTTATCCTGATCCCTCATGTATCAGTCCTAAACTGAGACAGATCACCCAGATCATTGCTAGGGTGAAGCCCTGAGCATCCTTTCTTCAAATTATGCCCAAATTACTGCTAGAAAACAGTGCACTCTATTCTCTAAGTGTCTGAGGAAAAACTTTTAAAGGAACCTTTGAGATCTCCATGTGCCAGTCAGAGTTCCCAACACCAAGTGTGTCAGCCTCAGTTTTTTCAAGACAGGGTCATCAGCTCACATAACATCTAAGACACCGTTACAAACATTTTACCAGCCTGCCTTTCTGCCTTCATTTTTCATATATCTGCATTACTGAAATCAACGACATAAATCAGAACCACTGTGCTTGGTTTATGGGCATTGCTCTCCAGAAGTCCCAGTAAGTTAAGGGAGCCACTTCCAGCTCTTTGGCCTGCTGTGTGCATATTCAATATTTTAATTTGGACCTGAAGTAGAGAGGGCTGACAGACATTGTACTTCCAAGTATTCAATTCCTTTAGTAATCAAGAACTCCTGTATTAAAAACATCCAGAAAAGTGGACTCTCAGTCTCTAAAAGTGCTTCAGCTTTTATCTAATATACTCTCCAAATCAGTAATATCAAATATATTACCTGGGATGCAGCAGTCCTTCAGTGCCCTACTGTGTATTTTGAGTTATTGGACCTTCTTTTTCCCCACTTTCAGGACATTTCTCAAAATGATCATTTTAAATCAGTACTGAGAGCTCTCCTGAACTCCTCCCAGCATTTCTCACTGCCAGTTCTGAGTTCTTGCAGCCACAGGCTGCTCAAGTACCACCTTTATGGGATTTAGAGCACCATCAAATCTTTAGTCAGAGCACAAGCGAGTAAGACTGAAATTGCTATTGAAAATGTAATCTATTTCCTTAAAAACACTGGTGCCAAGATTGCAGGAAGAGTATACAGAATAGTATTTTCTGACATTCTATTTCCAGAAAAGTAGATAACGTCCAAAATATAGATTTCAAAGTATCCAAAGGCATGAGGAGGAAGGCTGGAAGAAAATACACGTGTAGAAATCCCAGCAGGAAAGAACACCCTGTCAGGAAGCTGAGGCCACACAGGCAGTGGCAGTAACTGCAGGTAACCCCTCTCCCCTCAGCCATACCAGGTCACAAACTGGTGCAGAAAAAGGAAACAGAAACCAAGAAGTTATCAAAGATCCTCAGAACTGGTTGATAGGTTATCAGCAAATAACTCTGATAAGCAATCAGGGAACTGTGTAATCACCCAACAGCAGCAAGTTCACAGACTGAATTGCTGCCTTTAGCTGTCATCTCCACACTGACTCCTGCCCTCCTGTTTTTTCACGGCACCTGGAATCCCCAAATCCATTGGTTCCTGCAGAGCAGGGAGAGCAAGAGTGGCTCCACCAGTGGCTGTGCTCACTGCTCCTGGAGTAAAGAACACCCAGCCTGGGTGAGTGAACACCTTCTGCCTCTCACACGCTTCACTGCCAAATTGTTCATCTCACAGACAAACAGGAACTGGCTTTTATGCTTGAAGGGTGTTTATGTCTTGCATAATTTATTTGAGGTCCTATCCAGCTTACATCAAGCTCAAGAATAAACTCTCACATGTATTTCAAAAATTAGAGGGTCCAGCTCCTTATCAAGCTTCCCTGGAGAGATGCCCTGTCAGAGGGTCAGCTGGGGCCAACCTCCCCTTTTTCTTCCCTCCGTTTCCCACCCTCCATTTGGTGAGGTATGGAAGTGCAGAGTCCAGCAGCCCATGCACAGGGCAGGAGAGCTCCCAGAGGAAAGGAACAGGACTCATCTCTTCAGAAAAGCAGGTACCAACACAACTCACTACCACCCCATCCAAAAAGAGACCGAGAAGCCAAACAACAGAAGATCATTTTGAAGCAGTGGAGAGAAACAATTCCAAATTAACCATGGCAAATGCAGATGAGCTTTAGGAGATGGGCAAGTTCTTTCAAGAGTACAAAAGCTTTGCTAATAAACTGACACTGCAATTAACTGCATCCATACCCAACCCCTTCCTGACAGAAGGGACCCTCCCCAAAACCCAAATATTTAAGGGTGAGTGCCAAGAGGATGAGACCAGGCTCTTTTCAGTGACAGGACAGGGGCAACAGGAAGAAACTGATGCACAGGAAGTTCCATCAAAATATGAGGAAAAACTTGTTTATTGTGAGGGTGGCAGAGCACTGGAACAGCTGCCCAGAGAGGCTGTGGAGTCTCCTTCCTTGGAGATATTCAAACCCTGCCTGAACACAATCCTGTGCAACCTACTCTAGGTGAACCTGCTTGAGCGGGGGGTTGGACCAGATGATCTCCAGAGGTCCCTTCCAACCCCAACCAGTCTGGGATCCTGTAAAACACAAGATACAGCTCCAGGAATGTGCAGGGGCCGAGTCAGCACTTCCCATGACAAAATGTATTGCTTCACACAACACTCTGACCTACAGAGCCACAGCACACTAGAAGCCAAGAGAAAGCTGTCATTTGAAACAGTATAAAGCTTGCTCTTCATGTCTTTAAAATGTTTTACTGTATCAGGTTCTCTGCTAAGGGATATTTGAATGTAGATATATGGTTTGAATACATAGGACACGTTCCATATACAATCTGGCCACAGAATAGCTTATGGCTGGCAACTGGCCAAATAACTTCCACCCAGAAATGAATTCACAACTTTAGATTTGTCAAATAAATTTCCACCTCAACCCCAAAGTGTGGGTAAAATTCCTACACTCAAGTAATTGCTGAAGTTGTCCACCAACTGTGGGATGTTATCTTCATACATCTTTTTTTTTTTTTTGAAAAACAGTGTCGAGCATGCAAGTATTGCATTTTAATTACAGAGAAAAGAAAAAGAAACGAAGAGTAAATTTCAGAATGTGCAAACTGCAAGTAAGTTAATTTTCACGTGTTTACAGCAGGATAATCTCCTTCTGCTCAGATACATCATACAACAGGTTTACTATAAACTCTGAATAAAGATGGACACTGTTTTTTGCATTTAAGTAGGCTATCTGGATTTCTGCTTTTCATTTACTGGAACAAATCTGATACTGCTTCCGGAATTAAAGCTTCCCTTGGGGTTAAACAATTCACACAGTGATGATTTCCGAAAGTTACTTGCACATACTTCCAATTATGTAAGTTTTATAAAGGTCAGGTCGGGATTCCTGCAAGGCCTTTGACACAGTCCCCTACTGCATGCTTCTGAATTGGAGGGTGGTAAAACACTGGCACAGGTTTCCCAGAGAGGTGGTGGATGCCCCATCCCTGGAAACACTCAAGGCCTGTTGGACGGGGCTCTGAGCAACCTGGATGAGTTGAAGATGTCCCTTCTCCTTGCAGGGGAGTTGGACTAAATCGCCTTTAAAGGTCCCTTCAAACTCGAACCATTCTGTGATCCCATGATTCAGAGTTTCTTACCAATGCTGAAGCCAATCTACAGATGTTAAAACTAACCTAAGAGATTAAATACAGTCAGACAAAGTTAACCTGATTTCGAGTCTATTATTATTTATGTGATCACACAAGGATTCTGCCTGTGCTCTGTGGTCTATGAAATAGTGTTTGCAGCTTGCAGAAGCAAGCAGTGCTAATTACTTGTTAACATGTGGTTTCCATCTATGTTTATTTTATGGGTATTAACCTGAAATTAAGTCAACACAAAAGAAAAAGAGAAACAACAAAATTGAGTATTTTCAGAGGCAACACAAGCCTGAGTCTCGTGACAGCTGCTGTGCCTTTGCAGAATTTTAAGATACAGACACACATTTTTCCCCTTCTGCTGCTATTTCCGTTATGCACGTAAAAGGGAGAAATCAGCTTCTCAGGGAAAATCATGGCTGTAACTGATACAGAACAAATCGATATCCCTGTAATTCAGAAACAAGGTAACAGACACAGGTTGCATACTGCAAACTCTTCAGTCCCACAATTCCCACCTCTGCTGCTTTAATTCAGAGGCAGCTGGCAGAGCACACTGGAATTTCACTCAGCAGACACTTAAAAGCAAGTGGAGGCAACCACAAGCTCCCTTCTCTGTACACTTCTCTATGTGCACACAAACCGGTCCTCAAGAAATCAAGCAGGAGACAGACCCAAAGACTTTACTCCACTGAATGTGTCAAGATACCAGGAAAAGAGTGGATAAACATCTAAAAAGCAAGTTATACACTGTACCTGCAATGAAATAGGTCTCAGAAATCATCCTTCAGTCCCCCACCCCCAATTTGGCACTGAACCAAGTCAGACCCATGAGGGCTTTACAGTGAATTCAGAGGGGCCTGAAGCTTTTGGTCCACTCGGTTACACAATAGGCAAAAAACAGGGACCTGGGATAATAAATCTTGGGAGTGCACATGATCCAGGTGCATCATAGCCCTGACACTCACTACCCACCTCATCTCAAAATAGCAAAATGTTATTTGGAAAGCAACAGATAAGGACATTGGGAACAATATGAATTTAACATAAGTAATGAAAAAAAAAAAGTGTAGAGAACTGCGATTTTAAATTGAAGCTGCACTTTTAAATAACCAGCAGTAACAAAACCAAGTGAATCATCTTACTTATCACCAAGAGGCAAACCCAAACCAACAATGGATTCACAGTTGTGGCTAAAGGGTACTAACAGTTTGTGAAACATCATGTGGAAACTCGATACTTGTGGTTGAAAAGGATTCAATTCCGGAGATGATTCAGGCATCTTCAGCACAGCTGTAACCTAGAGTACACTAGAGTATCTTCCGTACCTCAGAAACTGTCTCTAAACTCCAGGATAATCCTCTAAACCTGATGTTCAGGACTTGTTCTGAAAGAATTACCTATCCACTCTCAAGGGAAAAAAAAATAAACCAACCCCTCTTAAATCCTTTGCCAGCTAATCTGTAACAGAGCAATTCATAACACTCTGGTGCTGGTTTCAGTTGTAGTGCACATGTGTAACTACAGCCTAAATACCACCACCATTTACCTGCAGTGGTCCTGGGAAGGCTGGAGGTGAGTGTGCATGCAGAGCCAGGGGCACAGGTTGGAGTCTGCCAGCAAAGAAGAATAAGCATAAAGTCTCATCCATTTTACAAGTACAGGGCTGTTTTTGCACCATGCAATGGGTATTCGATGAAATAATAAAACAAAGCTCTCCTGGGGAGATGTCCAAACATAAAACCTCTCTGCAGAGAGAAACATTTCTTAAAGGACGCAGGCTGACCTCTAAAATATTTTGTTAGAGTCTCCTCATATCAGTCTGTTCCTCCATTAAGTAGTCTCTGAAGGCAGTGTTCATTTTTGGGTTTCAGCATCCCCACCTGGCATGTGATACTAGTTTCTTTCAGGGTTTGGGATTTTAAGCACCACTGGTGTAATTACACCCACCAATTTCTCCAACTCACCAAAGATCTCCCCAGTCTTCCAGGAGCAATTAGGAGGAGAGAATGAAGCTGCTTGCAAAATTCTTGGGTATTTTCATGCAGGAAATAATGCCAGTTTAACAGTTCTCATACTCATACAAATTAGCTGCTGTTTGGTTGAATACATTCATATCTGCTATGAAAAATATGGCTCTATCAGCTGCTTCTTTATGAGCTTGTTCTAAACCAGTGACGTGACAGTGCAAAACTACTTATTTTCTGTTTCATCAAGAAGTAATTCCTTCAGGCATTAAGATGTGACATAAAATCTTTTACTAAATTGAACAATTTCATTAAGTTTTCTGTGAAGAAAGCAAAATACAGCATGGAATACAAAAGCTTTTAAAATGTGCCAGGGAATATCATTGAAAAGGTAACAAACTATGGAAGCCACAGGCCTGTCTTATGTATTTTAAACATTGTCTGAGACATGAAATAACCACAGAAACAGTTTTATATAATATGATTTAACATCGGTTGTTCAAGAACTCAGGAGAAAATGTTTACTCTTTTCTGATTAATATTAGCAACTTAAAAAAAAAAATAAAAGGCATTCTTCTGATGACTGAAATACATTCCCAGGGGGAATTCAAGCACCACAGCTCTTTCCACAGAAAACCTCCAAATAAAACATGGCCAAGTATTGTCTAGAGATTAAACACCAGGAAAGCTCTACACAACAGAGATTCCCACTTTAGGCAATTTACTTTTTCCTGCTTTTGAGGGAGGTGTTGTGAACTCTCACTCTCTTCTGCACAGAAGAAGAGACCTTCAGAGATGCTTTCTTTGTGAGGGACCTTTCCACAGCTCCAGGTTTCCATAGCAACAGCTGAGCATCCTCTCCACCCGTCAGCAGAGACTCATCCGTCGGGCTCCAGCAGAAGGAGCGGACGGTGGCCGAGTGTCCACCACACAGGGTCCCCACCAGGCTCAGGCCATCACTGCTGCAGCTGATCACATGGATGTTTCCTGTGGAGGTTCCCCCAATCAGGAAGAGTTTCCCTGCCTTTTCGTGGTACAAGCCACCCACCAGGTAATGCAGGCCATGGTTTTCAGCGCAGACTGACTCTCTGACATCCAGAACATGCAGCAGGGTTATTGGTTCTTCGGTGTCCAGCTGAGCCATGTCCCACCAGCAGAACCCCTCATCGTGTGTCATGCAATAGACCTGTTTGTAATCTTCCCCAGACCAGCCAAGAGAACTCACTGATGAATCTGAATTGCAAGTTGATATCAAAGCATCATCTTCATTATCCTTGTTGATGTCAAACACATTCACCAAGCCATCGGTTGACCCAGACACTACCAAATTGGGTTGGATAGGATGGAAACAGATTTTAGTGATGTCATCATTGTGGCTTTCAGAATAGACTCCCAAGGGTTCTTTAGTTGTGCTGGCACAGTCTGTAATGCCTCTTGCATCCCAAAACACCAGAAACGTGTCCTTATCAACTTTTTCCGTTCCGGCACAAACAATGAGGTCACTGCAGCTGACATCAAAGCTGATGAAGACATTGGAAGGATAGCCACTGAACACCTGCACAGGCTTCTGCGTGGCTGAGCGAACATCCCAGCACTTCACTGTGCCCTCACTGCAGGCTGAGAACACCACACTGTCACACACGTGTGCAAACCTGACCCCGCTGAGGATCCCGGGATGGCCGCTGTATTCCCGCAGGAAGTGCAGCGTCTCCCTGTCGTACACCCTGATGGATTTATTGGAACAGGAAACTGCCACGAAGCGGCTGCTCCCGGGCTGGGCAGCTGTGGAGGTGTCAATGTCCAGCAGGTAGGCGGGCTCCTCGCTGGGCACACAGCGCCTGGCTATGCGCAGACCCGCCAGCTGCTCCTCCACCTTCTCCACTGCCGTCATCTCGAACGCTCTCCCCAGCCTTGCCAGAAACCTGGAATAAATAAAAGAAAAGGAGAGTTTTAACTACAGCATTCTTAAACAGTGTTAGCTTTAAGTACATGTATGAGAAAGCATCTCGTGCAGAAGTGATGCGTGGAGCTAAAATTCAATTATCCCAATGTCCTGCCCACCACAACTTCATTCACAGGAACACAGAACAGGAAAGGGCTCCCTGATTCAAGGAGTTCAATCTCTCACGTCTGTAAGCACTACACCAGATAATCCCCTTAACAGATTAAACAGTCTATCTGGGAATCCTGGGAGAGTCACTTAGCTAAATTTGCTTTATTATTTTTATAAAGTAAGGTGATGTTCTCCACAAGTGGAAACAAAATTAAGTCACCCCCTCTACCTGAGGAGGAGTAAGTTTTGTTCTAGGAAGCACAGCCCACAAACAGCTGCAACAGTACGACTGCAGGAGACTTCTTAAGTGAACTTCTGTGCTGAGGGACGTGCACAGGGGAGGCAGAGAACAAGACCAAAATTACACAGCACTACAGCCTGAAATGGCCTGGTGAGGTAATTTTACAAGTATTTAGGTGCCCAATGACGCACAGAAACACCTGCCAGCGTATCATGGACCACCTAAACGGCTACATGACGTGGAATTCACTGCAATTAAGCACCTCAACGCTTTCTGAGCCTCCTGTAAAACCACAGAACACTGATGTTTAGTGCAGCTGATAAAAATCTTCCCTTCAGAGGCAATTCCTCTCTGGCACTGCTGAACCTCCCTAGAAACCCAGACTATTTCAGTGATGCACACAAATGCAAACTTTACCCAGCAAAACCAAAATTAAACAAATTTCTCCTGATCCTCTCATAGATTCACTTCTAAAATATGCTCTAAAAGGAAAAATACAGTTTTCCTTTCTATAACACACCAGAAAATTCTATTCTGTAATTGCAGTAAAGATACCATCAATTCAGAGTCAGAAAAAGCACAGCAGTATTTGCATTTTAAAGAGATATTTGCAAGGGTTTTAGTGGTTCACAAACTACAACCATTTTTTAAAGAAGATGGAGGTATGTTAATACGGTCATCCACTTCTGTTAAAAACACACATTCAATTAGACCACTGTTCTGTGTTTAAAAAGAATCAAAACCCAAACATTGAGGGAATCACAGCAGGTTTTAAGGGGTCAACACTCCAGTGATTTCTCACTGGTACTGATATTTCCTTAAGGTCTGGGCCAGCAGCCAATCCAAGGTACCACATGCACGAAACGACCCTTTAAAAAAGAAATCCAAACAGAAATGGAGTAAAAATCAGGCAGACACAGAATGCAAGAAAATATTCTCATGCCTTCCCAGCTGTTTTATCATCAATTTTTCTGCAAATTCTTCAGGCTGGATTTTTAGGGGCAGAATGTGCAAGTTTCCATGTATTACTTGCTTTAGTCATAATTATTTTAATGGTCCATGAGAGACCAAAAACAAAGGAAAAGTTGCTATGACAAAGCTGCATTCTGCTTTTTTTGTTCTTGGTGCTGTTTGTGGTTTCAGGGTTTTGCTTTCCCTCCTCCTCTGGTTTGGTGCACACAAATATTCACAACACCATGTGACAAACAAGCAAATTCTTAAAAAACAGCTTAAGTAGGCACACATAAAAACTTAATTCCCAAGTCACAAGTAATCTCCCTAAGCGATTTGCCTCACCAGTATCCGGACAATGAGGTCCCCAGGTTAATCTTCTACATCAAAGCAACCTTTCAGAGAACATCTACCAGTCATTTTTGCCATAAAATGCAGACATCCTGTGGAAACTCCTTTCCCCTCTGAAGCAAAGAAGTTCAGCGTGTTTTCTGGGATTACCCTGTGTACAACCTACCCACTGAACTTGTTCCTTACTTACTTTTCTGGGTACGTCCTCAAATGAAACAAGCTTTTACTAGAACTATTACATAAAGCCAACTGTTCTCAAACGCTGTTTGCCACACTG
The DNA here is from genome assembly GCF_000738735.6 of Corvus cornix cornix. NCBI lineage: Eukaryota > Metazoa > Chordata > Aves > Passeriformes > Corvidae > Corvus > Corvus cornix. Next base: position 6,506,571 of record NC_046335.1, read on the forward strand.
CTTAAACACAAAACTGTTAAACACCCATGCAAATTAATAATATAAACTGAAGAAATAAAATATTTTAACATTATTAATTAGGAAAACTACTTAATTCAATTTACTGAAGAATTACATTGGAAGCTTCTATTTAAAGAGAGTTTCAAACACACATGCTTGAGGGTGGAGAAAGGAGTTTTTGCAAACCAGCTCTCCTGCAGTGCTATGGTTACTAAAAAAATCAGGTTCTCTCTGTAAATGTCTTGTAAGAAAAATGTAGTTTTCCAAGCTGACCTGAATTTTAAGCTCTAAATATTCAGACTTTGTCTACTCAAAAGGCCAAGTAAACTCAAACAGACATGTTCCTGACAAATGTCATCCATTTGGAAGGCAAGCTGCAGTTGTTTAAATATTACTGACTGTGATAGAGAATATCTTCCAATAAGCAGTTTCTACAACACTCATGTCAGAGCTTTTACTGCTGGGGAAGGCGAGGGAACTCTACAAATACCCAGAAGTTGTAAAAAGCCAGAGTCTGCAAAAGCAGGTTCATTCAGTTTTAATAATATTTTCTGGGAAATAAAATTAGCTCAAGACAACTCTTAAACTTTTGCCCAGAATGACTTAAGTACAGCTATTCTGAAATACCACAAAACGCTGTTCATGTTTTCAGACAGAATTGCAATTTCTACCATCAGGAAGGTGAAGGGTTCAGTTTTCAATTCTATTTCCACTGCAACAACTAAGAAGCCTTAAAATTGTGTTCAATGGCAGCCAGGTTTTTGCTAAAAACCCAGTAAAATGTCTGCCTTGGTAAGAAAGACTATTATGAAATTGTGATTGAAGGTTATATAAACAATTCATGCTCAAACTTCAGGGTGTAGCTGCCAGCCCTTCCTTTTCAGAAAGGGAAGTCACTGTTGTATTTTGATGGGAAAGTTTAAATGGCAGGAATAGGATCTGTGTTAAATTTATGAGACAAATAGGAAACAATGGTCTTCCAAGCACAATAGAAGATAACTAAGCACTGGAGTGCAGCCACATACAAAGCACATGGTCCTCTGCACTGAAGCACTTTTAGTTCCTTAAGTTCAACAACAGAGGTATCTGTTTTCCAAAGAATCCTTTGGCAAAATCAGAGTCTTTGAAACGTGACATACTGTGGATAAAGCACAACAGCCAGTTGTGATGATCAGCGAGGAGAACTGCTCATGTTCATGTGACAAACTCTCTGACACAAAGACTTTGTAGGGCACCGACAGCTTGCTCTTGGACTGCTCCAGTCTCAGAAGAAATCACAGAGGTCACTGGCCAAAAGCTCTTCTTTCCCCATGGTTCCTCCTCTGCTCAGAATGTGAGGTAGTTCAATTAATTCAGGTTTTTCACTTTCTCCAGCTCACAGTGGCCCGCAGTCTGGATCTGTAGTCTCAATACTGACAAAATCCAGGTGATGTCAAGGTGCCAGGAAACCACCACCACTGGGATGACACATTAGTACCTGGCTGAAGGTGTCTGGCTCTGGCCAGTCACCTGTCTTTGAAACAGAGGTGCAATCCCATCCCTAGGGATCACCATTCCTTATGTGGAACAGCTGAATCTTTCAGCTGCATTCACACCTGCAGCCTCCGAGCCAGGAAAAGCCACATTCTATAAATTAAACTTGAAACTTTTGTGTTATTATAGCTAGACTTCTGGAACTATACTCATGAATGAATTAAGTACACAGTTACATGCAACCCCTGCACGTCTCCTGCGTATCACAACTACCAAAACCAATAAGCTTCTGGAAGAATACTCAAAACTCATTATATCTTGGGAACTCAGAATAAATACAGTTCTCTGAAACAGCCTAAAATATTTTGACCTCCAGGGCATCCTACAAGGCTCCTTTAAAAAAGAAATAAACTCAATGTTTAGAATAGAAGGCACGAAGTGGAAGTGATGCCAAAGAGGCAGGACAGGATTTTCAGATGCCTTTGTTATGTGTTTTTCACTGGTGGAGTGTAAAAACAACCACACAGCAAGACTGGAAGCAAACAGTTGTGCCAAAGGCAGCCCTTTCCAATGGTGGAGAAATGAAAAGCAAGTACCTATCTGCAGAAACTAAGCACTTAGCATTGTCCCAGCACATACTGCTGTGCTGTTTGTGCAGTATTCTAAACGTCGCAGCCTCAGTTCAAGCCAACAGGCTCATCAGTCCTCTTCAATCCAGAACGTTTTTCAAAGGAGAAACCAGCAAATCATAAGTTATTTCCCTTTTCCTTTGAGTGGTGTACAGAAGATGCTGCCAAGTTGCATAGTTCCCTTTTCCAAAAGGGAATGTTAGCTCAAAAATATATAGAAATACAAATTTTCCTTTGAAAAATAGAGTGAAAATGTGGAAAACCAGCACATTCTCAAAGATTTAATCGCTAATGTAAGAGTAACTTAGGAATAGGAGGGTAGAAATACATAATGAAAATGACCTGTAGTTCTGGCAGTCTTCTCTGCAGAGGTCAAATACCAAAAATAGCAAGGGATCTGAGCAGCAGTAGATGAAATCTTGCACTGTTCTTTCCTACTATAAACAATACAAACAGACCCTCCCTTTATTTTCACCATTATTGAAAGTTCAAGAACAAGCTGAGAACAAACGTGGAGCTCTGGGCAGCGGGAAGCAGCTCATGCATGCACAGGACATGTGGTTTGCATTTGAAAGCAGAGCTGCCAAGGCAGGGAGAACACATCAATGCTGCACTTCCCTGATGCAGGAGCCTGCAGAGACCTCTCCTCACTGGCACCACTCCCCAGCAGAAGATGGATCAACAAACCATCTGAGCACTGAGGGGAAGCACAGAGCACCCCTCAGGAATGCAGAGTTTCTCCAGGACACACACTCCCATAGCTGGTTTTGTTGTTTTACCCAAGCAGAGGGAGAAGGGGTTTTTCCAGCATTCCCACAAAGCCTGCTGAAGGCAAAGACAAGAGCATTTAAGTCATCAGGCAGGAAGGGAATAAAATGCATGAGAGGCTACACTAAAGTGCAGAGACAAGATGTAACTGCCAAGAGAATTATTTCATCCTCTCATATCAGCTACATCTCGCTTCCAAATGTAAAGCACAGTCAGAAAGAAGCTCCATGTAATTCTTCATTTGCAGCACAGAGAAAATGGTATCAGTAGAATAGAAAGGAGGAAAAAGATAAAACACAAAGTCTATGGGAAGATCAAAAAAATTACGTCTACCAAGCTACTTGCCTTTTATGAAATCAATTCCTGCCCTCCCACCAGGACTGAGCTTCAGGGTATAATCCTGTTTAGCAATGGAAAGAGGAGCTGTAGGTGGGAGACAGAACCAAGGAAATGGCCTTAAACAGTATTGGTTGGAGGGAAAAAATAAGAGTCAGAGGTAAGAGAGAATAAAGGGAAAAAGGCCCAGCTGCTCAGTGCTTTGGGGTTCAATAATTTAAAAAAAAATTTAAAAATAGAAACTACCACTTTTGTGAACTCATCTTTTGGGGACATAAGCAGGTCTTCACATCAATTCAGAAACAAAACCTGTTTTGAATATTATACTGCACATCCATAGAAAGAGAATGCAAAAACAACTTCTGGATTGGATCAAGCATAGCTTTAAATGCATAAATCATAAAAACCATACAGTGGCTATTTTCATCAAAAGAAAACTTTCAGGTTGGTTTCTTTTTTGGTGTAAGATTCTGCATTCAAACTAGAAAGACCTATCCTGATTTTGCATCGAACACTAGAAAATATGGTGGAGACAGGTGAGATCTAGAACATTCAGGCATGCCTTCAGGTCCAAAGTGCAATGAATTAACATTCAAACTTGAGTAACTGAAAGCCTATTGACAGAAATTCATGAACGAAAGAGATGGTAAAGAGCTGCAAAAGACCAGATGGCCAATTGAAAAAGTGTAGAATAATCCAATGTACAATTATAAAACTCAAGCTAGAAAGCACTATACAAAACTATAAAAATGCCAAATCACAAATTTTGGCTTCTAAATTAAGGCAAATATTTTAAAATATGATGCTCAGATTGCTAACCTACCTTCTTAGAACAATTTAGAAGACCCTGGCATAAACATGGGAAACATAGTTTCTAAATATTCTAATAAACTGTGTAAAATAATATTTCAAACACATTTGAGAATACCCCTTTTCAGTCTTCTCTTTTCATCCAATTCCATGCTGGTGACAAAGACCTACTAACAGAGGAGCCACAAAGGAAACTGTCCCCCAAATCCCACTCTGCCATGAGCAGCTGGACCCAACCAAGAACTTCCTTGTGAGGGGGAGCTTTCCTTGTACTGACATCACCAGGTAGAGGATGTGACTGCATCCAGGTGTGGATGAGGTGGTCATCCAATAAAGGAGTAATAAGAGGATAAGAGATGCTCTATTTTACTCTCATGGCTATTCTCAGATCAAGCTGACAGAAGTTGCAGCAGAAGCAATCCTATTTTATAAAGGCAGATCTGAAAGAGTCCCAGGCAAAGGGTAAACTACAGAAAGAGATATTGTAATTGGGCTATTTGTATTCTAAATTCTATATACTATGTTTTCTTCTTTTTTTTTTTTTCTGGCAAATAACACTGTATTTGAAAACACTCTGAAAGCTAATCTGTGCTTAAATTGCACTCTCAGAAGCCTCTGAACAGCTAAACAACAAATGCTGCGTCCTCAGGTGGATTCTAGAGGACAGGAAAACTGCCCCAGTGCTGGGCTCTGGCTTTTGCACTGAGCAAGGCTCTGCCATGGGGGTCAAAGATGAGGTTTGTGCCTGTTGCCTGTAATGGAACCACAGCTATCCAGCCAGTCTGCTGCAAACCTTGAAGAGAATCCAAGTCTCAGCCTTCTGCACTTGTGCTTATCTCATCAGACCACAGCGACAACAGAGAAGTCATTTCCTTTCTCCTGTGAGCACCTCCCACTGAACCCAACATATTGAGATGACTTCTTGCGACCACAAACATAGGAAAGAAGATACAGAACTAATCAGCCTCTCAAATAACACACAGCCAACAGGTGCTGCAAATCAAACATGGAGGTTACAATGGTCACCTGCATGTAGTGTTAAGTTTTGATCCATTCCCATTTCAACACAACAGCCACAAGCAGCTCAGAGGAGGTTCATGCTCGCTAACAGCATTTTCTTTTGTGAAGAGGTCCAACAGCTTTGCTGTCTGACTTGGCACTAGAGCTATGCACCGAGATGGTTATCTCAAATAAGACAGAAATAAAGTATTTATCCAAGTGGATTTGAACAAGAACCTGGCCTACAAACACTTCCTAGTCCTGACTGTGACAGCACAGCTTGCTGAGTAATTCCCAGCAAGGGGCAACATTCACTCATCACTTTCTCAATCAATGAAACAAGGACAGCATTTGCCCAACTCACAATCCTTGGGCACACAAACATTAGTAAGTACAGTCAGCAGCAGACTTTCACAGAAAAAGCCTTGTTCTGAATGTCTACACTACAAGATACAATGCAAAAGTCACTGTGACACTGTGGTGCACCTGCAAATTCCACAATCAAAAAGTGCTCTGATGCCCTTTCAAGTTTGGGATTACAAGAAAGGACTCCAAGAGCGACAATTTTCAGGGCCATTTTAAGCTGAGCAAAACACCACATGAACGGGCAACACCAATGATCCACCCTACAGAGAAAGGTGAAAGGAAAAAATTACTTACACAACTGCATTAATAATTTAGTGACTCTGAAATAACACCATTTAATTCCTTCAATTTAGACATTGTCACTTACTACAAGCATCCTCATACAGAAGAAACCTGGAAATAAGTAAGAAGTCTTCCCAAAGATTAATAAAATTTGCTGAAATTCTTCCAAAGAATTTATTTCTACACCACAGGAAGTCTGGGAAATTTCAGCCTGAATTCAGCAACAACCATAATAAAAGGATGTGAAGAAACTTTGCTATAACTGGAAAAAGAGCTTCTACTACCACACACTGGTGCCAAAATACCTACAATGACATAAAATCGATGTTTTATTTACTGGAATATTTTAGAAATTCTTTCACAACAGTAATTTACTTTAAGTACACTTCATTATCAGAGCTCATTCTTCAAAACACAAAACTATTATGTTTTCAAGACTCTCTTCTTAACAACCCAAGCTTAAATCAGTTGCTGGTGAACAGGTAAGAAGATAATCCCCTACATGTGCAGATATAGGGGAATACAAGACACACAACATTTGTGTGCTTGGTAATTCTAAGCCCCAACTCTAACATCATTGCCTAAGCAATTCTCTGAAGTTCCAGATGTATTGCACAGGCACAAACATCTACCAAGCCTAAGCAGGGAAAACTTCTCCTCATTTTCCTCATCTGCTTCCCCAGAACATGCAGATCACTAACATGTCTTCGCCAGTCACATCCCACACTATCCATTTTTTTATATTTAGCTACTCCAGAACATCCCCACGTCAAGGTAATTTGTCAGACCCTCTCCAGTTTCAAAGCAACAAGAGAAACTTGAGATCCCTGTGTGCCCGTGACAGTTCACAGACTATCAGTTTCCAAAGCATGCTCTTTGTGCAGTCTGACAGCTGGAGGCTCTGCTGAATCTTTATCATGCCCTAAGCTCAATTTTCAATGTTTTGTAGCAGACAAAAGGAAAAGATGTCGTCTAAGTGACAACAGGAGGATGGAAGAGGCTGAAATAAAGGGTTTCAAAACTATGTTGGCTCTATCCCATACAGGAAAATTTACTTTTGAGTCTCCATGAAAGATGCTAAGGCACCAAGGATGTGGACATTGAACCCATGCAAGGCACTCTCTTCAGCTCTTCGTTTCCAGGAGCCTTTAGACAGTGCTTACTCTTGAACTATACATGGAACTCCAGCAGCAGCTTCACCAATGCCATAAAAGATAAAAAATAAATCAGCTTTTCCTTTCCATGATACCCAAATGCACAGTGATTTTTCCATACTCCTCTGGAAGCTCATGTTTAACTGTTTTTTCACTCTTTAAGTAATTTAGGACTCAGTCATAAAAAATAAAATAATGAAAGGGAAGGACAAAGGAGAAAGTATGCAGGAATTCCCACTCCAGACATTCTGATCAAGAGATCTGCTGTAACCAGCAACACAGACAATCCCTGCTGGCAAATCACAACAGAACTCTATGTTTTTGTTAGCACCCATGAACCCCTGGGTGGGGAACTTATTTTTCTGAGATCCACAAACACCTTTCCAATGTCTTCAGCAGCCTGTTGCCCCAAAATAAGACAGGGATAAAAAGCAAAGTCAAGAGCTTTATGCATTTTAATAACCCTGCTCTCAAGCCATGTTTGTTCACAATGCTTAAGTGAACCTATATTTCACAGGGTCATAGCAGGCTCTCAGCAGTGCTCTTTGCTGAGGCCAATGTCTTGATAATTAAGCCATAATCAAGTCAGAGAAGGAAGGGTTAGATGATGCAGGTAATGGACTGTTTATTTCACAAGAAGCCGCTGGATGCTTTGCCTTGTGTAGCTTGGCAAAGACAGAGACTGAGCAGGCATACGATTACTATCTACAAATACATCAAAGGAATAAATGCTGAGGAGGGAGGGGAGCTACTCAAGAACAATACTGGCACAAGAGTTTAAGAGTATAAACTGACCATAAATAAAATATGGAACAGAAATCATAAAGTTTATCTCACAAAATACTTCCCAGTTATAACAGTGGGGGTAAAAACTTTAACTGTCTTCATCTGCTTTTATAACCTCGCCAGCCTGGCACCCAGCACTGTCCTTTCACAGCAAAGAACACAAATGGGAAGTCAGACTGAGAAACAAGCAACTCTGAGATAAGCTGGCTCATCATTCCTTTCTGGAAGATACCACGTTGCCACGCAGACAATAGCAAGACACAATATTTGCTCAGTCCATAGTTCCAAAAGCAGCATTAAGACCTTAGTAAGAGGGCATGTACGTGCAGAGAGAGCACGCAGCTTCCAGCTTAACGTGACCTCCTCTCCACGCCGCTGGGACCGTCAGGACAGCAGCCTAAGGACTTGAGCGTGCCCCTCCACCCGGCCACATCTAATGCCGAGGCTGCTGGCTGGAGAATCCCACGGAGTTCGGGACAGACTGCCAGAGGCTGCTGGCTGGAGAATCCCACGGAGTTCGGGACAGACTGCCAGAGGCTGTTGGCTGGAGAATCCCAAGGAGTTCGGGACAGACTGCCAGAGGCTGCTGGCTGGAGAATCCCAAGGAGTTCGGGACAGACTGCCAGAGGCTGTTGGCTGGAGAATCCCAAGGAGTTCGGGACAGATTGCCAGAGGCTGTTATTCCGCACTCGGCCACCGGATGTCGCCAGTGACCGCCCCAGAGCAGCTCAGAGAGGGCGTCATGATTTACGCGATCCCAAGAGCATCAATAAAGTACCAGTATTTTTTCTTCTTTTTAAAAGCCTCCGTTCTTCAAATCAGACCATTAATCAAAAATGACATGCTTCACTTACAACTGTCTAGCACGAAAAACTGAAGGGAAAAAAACCAAATTCAACTATGCCACAACTTTTCTTTCTGAACCATCAGAAGTTAAAAATATACTCATGTTCTTAATAAAGTCTCATTTGGTGACTTCAATTCAGAGATTTTGATCATTCGGAGTTCATAATAATGTGAGATGAGACTCATATGTCCATGCAATCCACACATAAACATACAGGGAATGACTGACTGGTGTGCACTTGTATTTGCTCTTTTAGCATCCAGCAAATGCTGAGTCCAGAAACACCCATCACTCAAATTTTTCAGGAAAGAGGGATGAACAAACCAGACCCAGCAACTACAAACCCTTCCTCTCTCAATCTGTTACACTCATATCTATCTCCCACAAACATTCCTGAAGCAGGAGTGTTCAATGCACATGCAAAGTAATAGTTGCCCAAGACATTAAACCACTAGAATTAACCTTTCTTTCTTTAAATGTTTTTCTCCCTTTCAAAACTGAGTCATGTATTTCCTTAGGTATCCTGACAGACGTTGAATAAACTAAAATCAAATCCTCTCACCTCAAAAAACTCCATCATAAACCACATAAACACTCAAGTAAGTTAGAAGTGCTAGTAGAGGAGCTGCATGTTTCTAAACAAGAATTTTTGCTTTCTCAGCTATCTGCCTGTCCCTTCTGATTGCAAAAAGGAGCCATAACACTTAATTCCAGCTTTACCACGCATTCCCATAGCAACAAGGATACACAGATTATTATTATGAAAAGATCCTCAAATTACTGCAAAGTAAACAATATCTGAAGTTCCCTATTCCAGGTAGTGCCAGCATACAACACCAGTTTGCCAATTTTAGTTAAATGTTGCGTTGTCTTTTCACCAATTTAACTGCTCACCAATTGTACAGCACTTCTGCATCTTATTTTAATGAGAAGCTGAGCAATGCTTTTGCCTTGAAATAACAGACAAGGGAAAAAAAAAGATCTTGGTAGTTATGGCAAGGTGCAGAGAGAGATGCAAGTGAAAAGTTGTTAATCAATTAAAAATACAAAAAAAATCAAGATTCTGCTGAAGAAAAAAGGAAATTGCAAGAAAGATTATGAACAATACAGCTAAACAATTGTTTTACTTTAAAACTGATCTTGGATTTGCATAATTTAATTTAATTCAGCATATGAACTAGGAGTGATTTAATGCTTTTTCACAGATAAGATTCAGTTGCCATATTAAACAAAGAACCCTTTCTTTTTGATTTTTTTATTAGGTTTTCATTTAGCTGGAAAACTACAGAATTAAAAAAAAAAAATACCAAGTGCCTTTTCAAGGCCACAGTACCTTCTTATATAAAACAAGTTTCAAAGAGGAAAACAATAGGAGCTAACAAGTTTTGAAATACTTGCATTCCTCTATCTGCTGCAAAAGTCTCAAACTAAACATTAAGGTCATGTCGAAACATTTTCAGCAATACCAACAGTGTGATAAAAAATAATACAAAGCCCTGATAATATTAATAATCTGCAAGAAGTGCTTTCAGACTCATGTGAAAAGGGGTGATAAAGTCTGTAAAGGGTATAAATGACAGCACAGATGGTTTATGTTACAAACGAGAATAATGATAATGTAACAGATCTTCTGGGCTTTAACACCTGACATGAACAGAACAAAAATTTATCAGACTGAAGACTTTATAGGATAATATGAACTTGTTAAAATTGACAGCTGCAAAGTTTGATTCCTGCCAACACTTCTAAATTACTTTGACCATTGAAAAGACTCATCCTGTAAGACCTAGAAACAGGACAGAAAAATCAGAACAGCCTAATGGAATTACCAGTGTTTGTCCTGCAATTTGAGTGTGATTTTTACAGTGCGGTACCCTGGCTTAGCTGCTTCTTCCCCACCCCCATTTCCACTGCTTTGTTCTCACGGAAATATTTTGTTAAAACTTGCACCAAGTGTCAGCTAAGGCAAAAATAAATCACAGAAACAATTCAACCAACGCATTATTTTGGCATCAGACATCCTTCACTCCCAGTCTAAAGCTTTATTTACCAAAGCACCCATCTCTATCCCGTTTCCCAGTCCCTCCACCTCCCATTCACTTTAGAAGCCAAAAAACCACTCTCTCAGTCACGTGCAGGACATGGTATATACTTAACTAACCAGCCCTAAATTAAATGCAGGAGGAAATAAGAGAGGAAAATGCACCAGCAAGAATTTATGTAATTATTTAGTGTTTAACTTCTCTGTTAAAGAAAAAGAGACAGTTTCAGGGACATGAGAAGGGGAAGAGCTCAGGGAGAAGGGGGTAGTGGGTCAGGTTGAAGTCTGAGGATGGCAAAGATGTTTGAGGTTGAACTTTCTAACCCCCATGGGATTGGGCAAATATGCTCTTTTTCTGCCTTTCTTACATCTTCCATTGCCCATCTTGCACCTGAACTGCTCCCAAGTCCCAAAGCACACTCCAAAACCTTGCCAAGTCTCTTATCCACAATTCTCAACACCTTTTTTTTTTTTATGTGTGGTGTGAAAGCCACTAATGGGCTTGTCCCCACACAGGAGAAGCTGAGCCCCATAAAAATCATCTTTTTACTCACCAAATAAACCCAAGCCTTAGACTGTCTGCAGAGGCAGCTTGGTATCAACACACCTGAGCATGCTGCATGGTAGTGCTGATTTCCTTCTGTTTTGCCATTTTTTCTTCTTTTCCCCAGAAAAGCTTGGAAATACCATTATTTTTATACTTCCAGTAAAAAGCACAACAAAGCTGCAGAACCCAGCTGGAAAATGCTTCCAGCAGGTAACAACCATCTGGTCTCTCAGGAGACCTCCCATGCTGTCAAGTACAGACCAGACCCCAAGGTTTGCCCAGCAAAACTGATGCAGTGAAAGAAAAAACATTAAAAAAAACATCTGGAAAGGTTGAGAGAATTGGGATTATTCAGCCTGGAAAAGAGATGGCTTTGGGGTGACCTAACTGCTGCCTTTCAGTACCTGAAGGGAGCCTGCAAGAAAGATGGAGAGAGACTATTTACAAGAGCCTGGAGTGACAGGACAAGGAGGAATGGAAAACTGAGAGAGGGCAGGAAGAAATTCTTAACTGTGAGGGTGGGGACACCCTGGCACAGGTTGCCCAGAGAAGCTGTGGCTGCCCCATCCCTGGGAGTGTTCAAGGCCGGACTGGATGGGGCTTGGAGTAACCTGGTCTGATGGAAGGTGTCCCTGCCATGGCAGAGGGTTGGAACAAGATTTTAAAACCCCTTTCAACCCAAACCATTCTATGGTTCTATGATCTTTTTTAAAAAACATTTAAAAAGCCACCTGAACGTCATCGATCATCCCATGCACAGAAGAACTCTTATGTGGAAAAAAAAATAAATCATTCTTTCCAAAAGGTCCGAGACCACAGAAGAAACAGGCAGGCCCCAGGTCATGTCGATGCATGGAGAGGCTGCCCAGGAGTTCTGGGCCCACCTTTCCCTAGAGGGCTGTTCCTTAACACCATAAAAAGATATTTGGAGGAAAACACAAACAGCTACACCTGTCTTTAACTCTAAACAAACAGAAACCAAGATGCAAACTTTAAACAAGCACCATGTAAAATTAGCACCTAGAAACCATGGGATACACATGAACACAAACCTGTTCAGTTACTCTGCAGACAGGGACAATTATCTTCAAGGAGCTGCTCTGCACACACACTTCACTGAATCTGACTATACTCTCAAACAGAAAATATTTGGAAATACTGACAATATTAGGAAATAAAAGGCATCAACATACCTTTGTCCTGAGAACAAAGTTTTTACAGACCTAAAACCCAGCACACTAAGAAAGAGCTTGTGCTTCTGCATTCTTTCAAATATGTAACACATTTCTAAGAAAACTTAATTTAGAATTATAGGATTATAACCGAGTCACTAACACAACACAGAACTGATAATTCTACTCCCTGTACCTTGTAGGAAAAAGCTAATTCTACAACATAGCATATTTTGAGATATCTGTTGATTATATAAAATATAATTTAAGGATATGGATATCACAGCTTTGACAGTGGTTTCTGCAACTAGTTTTTTATTCAAAACCACAGAAAAGTTTCTTTTCCTTTTTTCCCAAGGGAGTAAAACAAGCAAACAAAAAAACCCAAAACGCAACTTTCATTTCTCCTTCTGACCTTTTCCAGATTTGTTTGGGTGCGGGGTTTTTTTGTTTGTTTTAGACTGTAACTATTATTAAGAAAGATCCCCATCTGCACCAAACCTAGATGAGGTCAGCTGGTGCTTACCAGCATAACTTCCTAATACATACATTTTATTGAATCACACAATCATTAAGGTGTCCCTGCCCAGAGTGGGAACGAAGCTCCCAGGCTGCGCTGAGGGATGGGATAAACTCACAGCGCAAGTCGAGCGTCCTGGTTCACATCTCGCCAGCGACACAGCGCAGCTTCTCAACAAAGCCAGCGCCGCTTCAGTTCAGCCTAACGGGAGCAGAAAGGCAGCGGTGAGGGAGGGCAGCACAGCCACAGAAGCCCAGCCCCGATGTCCAGGAGCTCGTCCGGGCCGCTGCTCTCCCGGCCCAAACCCCTTTCTGCCCCACCACAAGCCGCACAGGGTCAACCCCCGGCACAGGACCCCCGCCCGCCCCTCACAGCCCTGCCCGGGATCCCCCACAGACGGTCCCTCAGGGCACAGCGCCCGCGCCCTCCCCACAGCAGCGCCCGCGGCTCGTCCTCAGCCCAGACCTCCCTCGGCCTGGTCCGGGCCCCGCAGTGTTCCTCACCCCGGGTCCTCATCCCGGCGCCCCCAGTGTTCCTCACCCCGGGTCCTCATCCCGGCGTCCCCAGTGTTCCTCACCCCGGGTCCTCATCCCGGCGTCCCCAGTGTTCCTCACCCGGGGTTCCTGTCTCAGCTCCCCCAGGTTTCCTTACCCAGGATCCTTACACCGGTTCCGCCAGGGGTTCCTTATCCCGTATTCTTGTTCCGGCCGCCCAAGGAGTTCCTTGCCCGGGTTCCTTATCCCGGCCGCTCCAGGAATCCCTGTCCCTGCCGGTGTTCCTTACCCGGGATGCTTATCCCGGCCGCTCCATGGGATCCCTGTCCCTGCCGGCGTTCCTTACCCGGGATGCTTATCCCGGCAGGTGACCGCGCTCCATGGGATCCCTGTCCCTGCCGGCGTTCCTTACCCGGGATGCTTATCCCGGCCGCTCCATGGGATCCCTGTCCCTGCCGGCGTTCCTTACCCGGGATGCTTATCCCGGCCGCTCCATGGGATCCCTGTCCCTGCCGGCGTTCCTTACCCGGGATGCTTATCCCGGCCGCTCCATGGGGTCCCTGTCCCTGCCGGCGTTCCTTACCCGGGATGCTTATCCCGGCCGCTCCATGGGATCCCTGTCCCTGCCGGCGTTCCTTACCCGGGATGCTTATCCCGGCCGCTCCATGGGGTCCCTGTCCCGGTCCCTCCTAGCCCGGCCGCCCCGGCCGCCGCCGCGTGCGCACCGCGCTGTCCCTGCCAGCCCCGCCCCCGCGCCCTTTCCCGCCGCCCCATTGGCTGCTGCGGCCGCCATCTTCCGGCCATAGAGGCGGGGGAAGGAAGGGACGCACGGAAGGGGATTGGTGCAAAGGGCGGAGGGGGCGGGACCGGCCGGGAAGCGCCGCTGTTTGATTGGCTGGGGCAGGGAAGCCCCGCCCCGGGGCCGCCGGCGCGGCTGCGCGCGGACGTGGCGCGGGCTCGGGGGCGGCGGGAGCCTCGCCGAGGGAACGGGGCGCACGGAAACGGGAACGCTCTCCAGGGGGCGGGGCTGACACCCTGCGCTGGGCAGCTGCGATGTGGAGCTGGGCAGGGGTGGCACACGGAGCTGCAGCCCCCAGGAAAGCAGGAACACACAGGATTATTTCCTAGGAGGGACCCAAACACTAAGAAAGACAAGAAGGTTAATTAGGTTTCCTTTTCCTTGAGCTTGCTGTTAGATTTTCCAATTAAATTTCCAAATAGTATTTTTCTCCTTTTTTTACTTACCATTTACTAGGCTAACAGATCCAGGCTATAAGAAGGAAGATGGCATAACTAACATTTGCTTTTTTTAATATTGGTGCAAGTTTTGTAATTCAAAATTCCTTGTTCTACTCCGAATTTACTGTTCAGCACCGATGAGTACTGCATTAATCCATAACCTTAGATGGATGTTATTCAGTGAGGAAAACAATCTGTACCTTTATTTTCATACCAGTTAAAATCACATTTATAGTCTTTTCTGATGAGTGACGTGAATAATATTACCAATAATAAATAAATAATCTCAAGAATTTTTTTAAACATGCAAATATTTTTATTAGCTTTATTTGCACTTCCATTTTTAAAAATTTAAATGTAAGCATTTGAGCTATGTATTTTTCTAGCAAGATTTAAAAAGAGCTTTATCTAAACCCAATGACATGGTCAAGTTACATGAACAATGACCACGGACCAGTATAAAAAACACACCTCGTACTTGAGCTAAATAGTCACCTTAAAGCAGAAGGTCAATCAAAATACTTCTAAGTACTGACAGTTTCATTTGTCTGTCACTAGTAGTGTGCAATTTTTAATTCTACGTGCTCCAGTGTCGGTTATTCTTACTACTTCTACTTATATTGGTACATTATGGATTTATGTTCCTACCAGTGCAATTATCTTTCTGTAAGCAGAGATTACCCTTTTCTGTTGATCTCTGCAACATTTTGAGTAGTTTAGTAGAACCAGATACTTGCATTCCTGAGGAATCACAGACACACAGCTCACCAAACCCCCAACTGCCATGAAAAAGTGTTCCTTTTTTGTTTATTTTTGCTTCTTAACAGTTATTTGGTTGGCAATTTTGCAGTGCACTGAACATAGCAAAATATCTAAGCACATGACATAAAAACACAGAGACCCAAATTTCACACTTAGGTTTTTATAGTAAATACCTTCCCTCATTGTGAAGCCTCATCCTGCCAGAGCTGTCGCCCAGAACTAATATCTGCTCACACTGGTGAGAACAGTTCTGAACATTTCCAGACAGGAGGCAGATGCTTCCACTGAAGACACAATATGCATTATAAGACTGTATTGCAAATGTCAGTATTACAATAATATTTTCAGCTGGTAGTTTTTCATCTGAGTGTCCCAGGGCAGTTGCCACAAATTCATCAAATACCTTCTGTTCCTTGTTCATGTGGTAAAAACAGCTGCAAGATCAACTGGAATGCCACAGTTCTACAGCCACGGATTTGGTGCCCAGTACTCCCAGATGAGTCCAGGTGTACTAACAGAAGGTACCATTTTTTGGATAGCACACCAATGCTCTGAGTCACAGAGTACCATGGGTAGAGATGCAGCTGTGAAGTTCACCACAGGAATTGCAGGGCAGATGCTCCAGAGATCACTTCTAACTCTTGACAGTTACTTCATGGACATAAAAGATATTTTGAGAAAGGAATCTTGAGGATCCCCACCTTAAAAGAAACAGAAACAGTCTAAACAAATCTGAGTTTCAGTGTCATGGACTCTAGGCCAGAGGTAAAGAACTCAAACAGCAAGTTGTCTAGAGTGAGATTTTTTTTTTTTCTTTTTTTCCTGTGTTTGCATCAACCTAATATGCCACGGTTATTTTTGTGGCAGTTTATTTGGGCTACCTATGCTAACTTTATCAGTGTAACAATTTGTAATTAGCTCATATGTGCATGTAGACAAAGTGTTACATACCAGGGATCAGTGAACATAACGCCATCAGCAGATTTCTGCAGCTGAAGTAGCAGAAGTTAATGTGATTTGCTGGAGAAACGGGTTTTTATTACCTTTAAAAGGTACAGCTCACTGGTTTCACTTTTCAGTTCTCTTCTGTTTGTTGGGCATTAGGGGGAGTGGGAGCTGGCAAACCTCTCTCCGTCATTTTTTGGCAGTTCTATCTGCAGAACTTGACAAAATGTACAAATGAGGCAAATTTATTCACTGATGATGATCAAGTTTTGGGATTTACTGAAGGTACTTCAATGCTTAATTGCCACTTAGTGCTGAATAAGCATTTAATAAACCAAAATCAAAGGCTGATTAAATCATATACTCTAATTACATAGTACAATAAAAAGAAGTTCTGATTGCAAAGTCAAGTTGTTGGGTAAGGACACCATTTTTAGAAGTCAGCTCAGAGTTAGCAGTGCCTGACTTCATATAACCTAAACTAACTTCCTTCATGCTGCAGTAACTGAGCTGTCTTTCATCTCTTTGCTGCAGCAATTCTTAATTTTAATAATGCTGCTGTTGGTAACAGTGCTCACAATTTCTCATATCTGCACAGAATGTCAGGTTAAGATTTTATACTGGATCCTGTTGAAAGCAAAATCCTGGGCCATGCACTGCAGGCTCCTCCTCAGCCTCCCCAACTGTTTCCTGTAACTATCCCTAAGAGGTTGAGTGGGTGTTCTAGGCATATTCAGGTAGGAAAACAGACTGCAGACAAGCATTTTTGTTTTCCTGGTCATCCTCACCGCCTGCACAACCCTGCTAGGGGTGTACATATTGAAATTTGATTTTTTATTGGCAATTTTGTAAGTGGCAAGAATTCCAGATTCCTCCCTGAGGCGGAAAGATCAAGCTGGGCACTAAAGCAGGAGCCTTCCTTCCACCTGAAGGGGAGTGCACAGTTCACCTAACACATTCTCAGTCTTTCCTGTACTTGTACAGAGGCAAAACAGTAGAGCCAAGCCTGAGCCATTACCCTTCTGCCTGGCTTTTCCCAAGAACCTCAGTCAACCCACCCACGTGTGAGATTCCTGAATACAAAAGGCATGCATTATAAAGCAGCTCAGATCTGCTGCTTACTGACTTTCGGGAGGGGCAATTTCTTGAGAAGGTGGATTTGTCAGATTCCACAGGCTGTACAGGTTTTTGTTGGGAGGGTACCATCTTTATTTTTGCTTCAATATCTGATCTCCTAACCCCAACTGCGACAGGTTAACACCAAGATCACTTACAGAAGACTGGTCACCAAAAACCCAAGTTCAGCACTAGGCCATTGTATCAGATATGTATTTCAGAACTCTTGATCATAGATACAGTGCTTGCATAACTACTGAAGTGTCTTATACATAAATTCTGAAATAGTAATTTATTTGCATTGACAAGAAAGAAAACTCAGCAACCAGAAGTTTAAAAAAGGTGCCCAAACAGGCCACTAAGTGTAAAGAGCCAACCTAACCATAAGCATTTATTATTTTTCTCTCAACTATACATTAGTGAGGTTAGTCAGCCTGAAGTCTAGACACAATACCAACACTGACACACAGCCAGTACATCAGGAAAGAACTGAACTGCTGCTGCAAGGCAAGCACAGTGCAGTGCTAATTACCATCGCTATGAAATCACTCTGAATGCCAGACCTGTTGACTCTGTGCTTCTACCACTGTCTTAAAGATACTGGCAACTTTTACACCTTCAAACCTTATTACAAATGATCAGAGAAAGCATTATGTCTCATAGACATCAGCTCAGAGAAAATATTCTCACTCTTAAAGCTGAAAGTGTCAATTTGAGTAAAAGCTTTATTTCATTTGCAATTTCAGCATCTGCAGCTGATGTACTGCAGTCCACAGCAATGACCACTAAGCAATCAGGAGCCATTACAGCATGAATAATGCTGCCAACAGTAAATCACCAAAATCAAATTATTAAAGTACCTGCTGCATACAGTGGAGCATGGGAAACAGCATCCCTAAATTCCCAGTTATCTTTGAGAGTTAGTAGAAATCTGGGTCATCATGTTCTGAAATGTAACCATTCTATACGAGGGAAACATGATTACATCCCTTTGCCTAACAGCATGAGGTAAGCAATTGCAAAGGAATTCTTCATTAAAGGCATTATTTTGGCAATCTTCCCAAGGCAGTTGTGGATTTGATTAGCCACCAGGACTGAACTCTCTACAGCAGGAATTGCCACCCACATATGGCTACTGGCATATCAGGAGAGATGATCAAACGTGATGGGTTGAATAATTCAAGGAAATTTCTCAACTGACATGGAAGCAGAACATACTTTCTGTTTATGCTTGCTAAGCTACTATACCAAATCAGCCTTACACATTTAAGGTGAAAAGAACTTTCCGAAAACAAACTTTGGGGTTTGTTTTGGGGGTTGAAACCACCCACAAACACAAATCTGAGACTACATGCAATCAAAGTCTATTAGAATTAGTACAGGCAATGGACTCTTCTACAGCTACATTAACAGATAACCACAACAACAAAGTATCGGTCCCAGAAGGGGAAGGGAGGGTCAGAACACAAGAGGCACATAAATGCAATCCTACCAGCCATACATCAAAACCACATCTTCTGTAAACCAAGGATTTTCCACACCATCCGAAAAAGCTATTGCATGAGGTCAGAGTATGTCACTCGTATAAAGCCAGAGCATTCAGTTAAGCCAATAATAAAAGGTGTAATAAATACTTGCCAATTAAGGGAGTCATAAGAAAATGCTTTAGAAAAGAAAAGCACCTATCTCCACATCCAATACCTCTTCACAGACTAAGGCTCTATTAAAAAGTATCAAAAAGGAGGGGCAATTCCCAGTGCACTGCAGGTTTAAGCTTCTGGGCAAGAATTTGCTTTTACTTTCTGCAAAGTATTAGCAAGCAGAAAGCCAAATCAAATTAGACAATCTATATGTGAATCAGAGCTAAACTGTTTAGAGATTATTTTTACCTGTAAAAGTTTATGCAGTTCTCCTGTATCTGCTTCTCTTGTGATCTAGAAGTCTCATGTAAAGAGCAACAAACAATATACAACTGAGGAAGATCCAAATCTCAGGTCTGTGGAGATTATTCAGTTATCAATAATACTTGGTCAGGAGGGACTGATCCAGTTACATCTTTCTGGTTTCAGTTTGTGGCAAAACTAGAATGGCCATGAGGCTATCAATTAAGCTCCATCAGCTGTTTAAGCAGAGGACCAATGCTTACTCCAAATCCCTTCAAAATTATTTTATTTAGAAGGAAGGAATAATTAGACCAAGCATGTATGACTCATTTTATGAAGCAGTGAACCAGAGGTTTGCTTTGGTAACGAGGATTTAATTATAAGGACTTATAATTTTGAGTTTATATTTTCTGGGGTTCTTTGAATGGTTTGGTTTGTTATCATCTTAGCATCTTCAAAATTATCTTGAAACTTAGAACTAATAACCAAAAGATTGTGTATTTCTGTGGTCCTTGGAATTAATATCCTGGTTATACAAGTTGTAGGTTTGGTGAGCATGAAGGATGAGTTCTTACCTTATGTAAAAAGTAGAGTCTTGTTCACTAGCTCCATGTAAATCTTCCCAGTTAGCAAAACAAGGAGGAACACTGATGAGTGCCCAATAAATGGATCTGAAATGGCCTCACAGCTTCCTTGCAAGGGGCAGTTCCCATCTCCTCTACCATGTTCTGCAACACCCTTCAGATATATTTAGGTACACACAACTGCTCAGACTTCTCTCTGGGTGTTACACAACTGCAGGAAGAGAGGAAGCAAGAGTTGTGCAGTAATATTTTTTTGCTACATCTCTCCAGGTAAATTGAAACTATGTTAATACAAGAACACAAATGAATTAATGCTTTCTCATGCTTGTGTTAAAGCATCTTGGAACCATGGTAGAACATAACCCAGAGCATTTGAAATTAATAGTATTCTTCAGTTAGCCTGGTTTACTAAGAAGTAAAGCTCATGCAGATGTACTGCCTACATACATTCCATGAAAATCTGTAGATATTAAATAATCTGGAAAAAAAGGTACCCACAACTGGCAGATTTTTAGAGCACATTTTGGAGTGAGCACAAGTTACCAGGAAGGACCCACCAGGATATAAACTGGTGTGGTGGTTTTTCAATATTTTTCTTAAACTTTTGCCTCTAAAGCCCACCCCTTAATAGACAATATTGTTGTAACAATCATTGCTATATGATAATATAAATAAGTTTTCTTGTGACCAGTGTTTTACATCTGTGGTAGGTGTCCAGCCACTTGGCCCTGAGCGCTGGAAGGAACAAAGACAATAACACAACTGAATCCAACAGGAGTTTATTTCCCACTCATTGCAGATGAAGTTAGATACTTCAGTTCCCAGTCAATATAAGCTTAAATATTAGTTGACAACTCAGAAAGTGTACAATGAGTACAAAATCATTAACAACAGTATAACAAAAAATTCTGATGTATTAATTTTTAAAACATCAGTTGTACACTATTATACAGCAACCATTATGTGATCCTCAACTAACTCGGGGCTTGCATCTCAATTGTTTTGGTTTTTTTTAAAATCAAGTTCTCCAAGAGGTTGAGAGACTGGGTTACAACTGCATTATTTCCCAAAAGGCTACAAACACACAGCCTGATCTTATACAGACAAAGCTGGTTTATATTTTATCAACAATTCCTTTCATCAGGGAATGCAGTAACCAGAAAAAAAAAATCTATACATAAAAAAAATTAAATTCCAATACACAACATATTATATATATATGTATCTATATTGTACTACAGATTTCATATAAATCAAGTGTAGGCCAAATTTTGGCATAATTTTCAAGTGCATTAAGTTTAATACAAAATCCCCCTCAGACTGTGCTCTTACTATTCCCATTATTGATCTTTTTCAGTTTTGATACTTTAGACATCTAGAATTGTCTTAAGAGCTAATTTCCATTTCAGTAATAACAGTCTTATCTTTCATTACACTTTCTAACAAAAATAAACTTGTGGGGGGGAAACTTAGTGACTAATTTAGTCAAAGTTCAGGGACTAATAAAATTCTCCAATTTGATGGGAATTACTTACATCTACTGGTCAGTATTTTTAAGGTACTATTATCCCATGTATCCTCTCTTCTCCTTTGATCCTACAGGAACAATTACTGATAATACACTGCAAGCACATATTGCTTCCTTTTGTTTTCTTACAAGGCCTCTTACCAACATGCAAATAATTTCTGGTGCAGAATGGAGTGCAAAGAAATTTTTCTAACACATGGCTAAATTTTCTTCAAAACCAGCATGTGATACTTGCTTTTTAGAGAACACCTAAAGTGCTATAGCCTTTCTTCCACACAGTATCACATTTTGTTTCCAAATTCAGCTTTGACTGCCTTTGTTCAGGAAGTATTGCAAGAAGAACAATGACATTAGTGACCCAAGCAATCTATTAATTTGACAAATATATCATTTACAGTAAATTTTAAAACAGTCTTATATATTTTTTTATGAAACAAAAAAGCCACTTAAGCTTTCCTGTAGAATAAAGTTCTGTCAAGAAGTTATTCAACTTCCTCCCACAAAAAAGTTAGTTTCCTCAGAGTTGTTTGTAGACTACATAAATAAATTGTATAACCAACAAGCATTCTACACTAGACCAAAAAACCACTCAAGAATAAATTACAATAAGTTGAGTCACAATACCCCAAGAAATCAATTCTCCTCTAATTTTATCTACTGAGTTTAATCTGGGGTTTCTTCATTTGCAGAATTATGGTACAGAGGAGGAAGCATTAACTGAGTGTTACAAATGTGCAGCCAGTTCCACCTACAGACAACAGTCTTCCAAGTCAAGCCCTTTAGAAATCTTGTAAAAATGGGGCTAAATGTGATTTTAACAAGAACAATCTCTCAAAAGCAAGGCTATCACATTTAGAAGCTAAGTCACTTCACATACACACAGCCTGATCACAGGTCAGCACGGACTTGCCCTTCAGGGTTCATTCTCGATGTCATGTGAAAGGAACCAGGTGCAAAACTCCCGGTAAAGTTAGCAGGAGTTTGACAGCAATGCCCCTTCATACCATTGAATTATTAAATATCTTCCGTACTGTGTGAGAAAAACCTCCATTTTTATTGAGAAAGCAAATACTGAAACAGAAACAACTTTTAGCACAACAGATGTATTTACTTACAGCATGCAAGGATTTGTTTTTATATATTTTTGCAGCTAACAGCCCTTAAGTATTTACAAGTTCAAAATTACAATCTTCACATAAGTAGCAATTGCTTACAAAAGTTCTGGACACTCCCTCGGAAATAAGCAAAAAATGGAGTAAAAAATACTGAGAGCAGTAATAAAAAAAAGCAAAGGAAAACGTATTAGCTTCTAATATGCAGACAATTTAACACTGTTCTGGTAAGAAAAAAAATAACACAAAAGCCACATATCACATTTGGAGATGCCATTTTAAAAGATATGCATCTTTCTGTTTGGTTTTTCCTTCCAGGAGAAATGCTGTACATAACTTAAACAAAATTCCAAATAAATAAACAAAACCCAACTCCCTTTGGTTTGCCAGTTTACCTTCAAGTCGCTTCTCCACCTCCTGCTTTCCCCCGCGCAGTTTGCGAGGCAAACACGATCAGAGACCCAACAGCTTCACAGGTGATCACACAGGAGAAAGCAAACACAATGCTTTTTTATGAACATGAAAGTTTTTTCCAAAATAACAGATTCTAAAACTCACCCAAGATGCAATGCACATGTCAGTTCTGACTGAGGGCCAGGTCAGAAAAAATCCTGCTCCTATGTTTAAGGCAGTCTCAGACTAATTTTCATCTCTTCAGCCTCTTGGGAAACAGAATTTTGTGTCAAATTACTCTCTACTCACCTGTTGGTTTTAAGGTTTATTTCATACAATAACTAAAAAAGAGCAAATTTAGCCTGCAGCTTTTTGTAATAAATGTGCATTTACATCTGGTTCTATAAAATAGTATTTCTCTCTGGAACTGAGGGAGTTCACTAGCAGGATGTTTTTGCACCACATTGTGAAGGGTTTCAAGCATATTGTCTTTCTGCAAAGACATTTAACTACCTTTTAAAGCTATGTTAACTTTATTTATAAATAATTTGGTACCAGCTGATGCTCACACTAGAATCATTTTTCATGTTCAACTCCAAGAATAGGTTAGGGCAAAGAAAGTGCTCCAGTTTTACCTGTTGCTTTGTTACATCCAATTCCAAGGAATCTTAGCTTATTATTAAAGAAAATTATACTACAATACAAATACTTTACTTGGATTTTAAGCATTTGCATGTCTGTGATTCATTCTTCTCTAACAGTAGTCATTATTGCATGACATTTTGTGCTAACTGCCCTCTCGAGCTGAACCCCTTATAAAACATGAAAATAGAACAGTAAAACTTTTTCTCATGTAAACTTCAGTGAAGTAGTTGCTGAAGGTGCTGTATAAACATTCTGATGGACATTTCCTGGGTACTACATAGTGGTACATGGAACATGACATTTTGAAGTTATTCAGTGTAATGTATAAAAATATAAAAAATACATTTATGACAGTAGAATAAGCTACAGTGCAATTTTCCTTAGCCTGTTGAAAGCTCTGTGTGATCTTTTTCACCCCTTCTAGATTCTCCACAGTACATCTCATGTTCCATTAATACTACAAGAGAGCAAGCACAGCTAGAAAAGACAGCTTTAGTTACACTCCTTATGATGTAAACTTGAAGTTTCTATAAGTCCAATATGTACCTTAAAAATCAGTTTTGCTCACTTAGCTCTTCTGTGCTAGAATTTAAACATTTTCTGCTATAAACTGTAAAGCTAGGATATTTAAGGAGAATATGCCCTAAATTTCAGAGGAAGTTATCCTATTATTTTTACCAGTCCTCAGACTAATTTAATATAATTGAAACTACACCACTTGCTCAGGGCTTTAAGCATAAGGCATTTTGTGTACATTCCCCCAGCTACTTATTTAATGGCTATCTTGGTGTGTGAAGCCAAATCAGTGGAAATCCCACTCTCAAAACCTCAGAAACCAATTTACCTTGTACTGCACATTCAGCACTGAACTGTAAAAGAGGAACAGACAGAAAAATCAAATCCAGAAACATGGACTGAAACAAGTTAATAATTTTCTATGGGGCAAGGTCTTTTCAGCTATGGAAGTTGTTTAACACACTCTCAGTTCTGAATACCTCAGTTGGAATACATTCATAGCAGTGCATTTGGGATGCACTGGAGAAATGCACCAGAAAAGTTAAGTTTTTCACATCATCTAGTGCCAGTGTACCATAAACCTCATCTGCTTCAAAGAAAGTGAAGTTAATTTTGTAAATCTACATATTAACAGCTTGGAGACATCTCCAATACAAAAAAACCTTCCAAAACCAAATATTGTTTACAAAAAATGTAGGCTTTGTATTCTATCTAATCACCATATTTCCCAACCAAATGATGCTTTTCCTGAAAAACATGTACAATACAAAATTAAGTAATTTGTCTGGTCAGACACTAAGACAGCGCTTCCTGCAATAACTGTTCCTGACATGGAAAGAACAGATCAGGCAACACATGAACAAGACAAGATGAAACAGAAAAAAGGCACATAAAATTACACTTGAAGGGAAAAGGATCATGAAAAGCTCAAAAGCACATAATAAAATCCTGCCAAATGTAGACATCACAAACTGTTCATACATTGACCACACTGTCTTGACTGCTCACAATCTGTCAATCAGAATGATTATAAGTTTAATTTAATCGTTACATTCTCTTATAACTATCTAAATTGGGTAAAAGTGATTATTACCTTTAAATATAGTATGTTAATGCATAAAAATACATATTTTTCTAGAATAAGTATTATATTTTCTAACCAAATACCTAAAAGCAGTGGTCCTTCTAGATTAATTTGGAATAACAAGTGAAGCCCATTTCTTTGCAGAATGGGGTGATTTTATTGTTTACATGTTTAAATAATTAATTTCGAATATCCATCCACTGTATAAACAATCTCCAGAAAAATATATCCTCTTGCAGTAACTTACAATACACATTAAAAATACTTACAAAAGGGACTATTGTTCATTTACAATATCTTGAGCTCAAGGACACAATTCCTGGGTCATTTTATTTACGCAATTTTGATCAGGAAAAAGTGAACATTCTGGTTAACTTGAACCATGTCAGCAACATGGACAATCCAACATTTTTTAATATCTGCCTAATTATGTAGGATTTTCAATAAAATTAGGCATTTTTACATCACAGTATATATGGCATTTCTTAATTTAGCAACAGAAAGGCACAGTTATTAAACCATAAAATACAGTACCTGAATTACATATACTCTAGTGATGTCTACCAATGCTAATCCAGACATTTTTCTCTGCAAAGGGGGCTAAATAAAAAGGCTTCTGCTTGTTTATTTAGAAAAACCTCAACCTCATTACAAGTTTGGTCCATTAGAAATACCTATTAGCTGAAATACCTTGAAGCAGGACTTCAGGAAAAAACAGAAGAAAGCAAATTTAACAGTCTATGGTCCAACAACTTGAATAAATTACCGTGAAATGGCAAACAGATCATGAATGGAGCCTTCTGATTAGCTGTCAGACATACCTGTTAAAGTGTCAGTGTACCCAGGTACAGACTGGCAGACATCCCAGATACATTCACTGCATCACACACACACACAGACTTGGTTACAGCAATAAGTCCAGACACAGCATTTACAGAGGTCAGCACTTCTCCTGGACTGGTGCTTGACTCCTGGCCCCAAACCATCCCCAGAGACGTGCAAAGCCCTTTAAATGCTTTCCCTGCTTTGTATTGCTGTTAATGTGAAGACCCTGCTAAAGCCAAGCTGGCCGGCCTTCCCTTAGCAAACTAGTGCACCTCTTCAAAAAGCAACTAGCTCAGTTCTCCCTACTCAAAGTGATCAAACTGCATCAGGAAAGACCAATGAAGTGGAAGAGGCAAGGAACAATAAACATGAGGGAGAACCCAACCATTCCATAGGTAATATAGCGATAGGGAAGCTCAACCTCCATGCACTGCCTGGCTCTCCGTACGTCCTCGTGCGGGATGCGGAATATTTTACACGCCAGTGGAATCGTGGCTTTTTTCATGGCGACTTTTGTTAACAACAGAACGATGACTCCAATCAACAACCGTAATATGGCTTTTCCAAACACAGTGACGGTGAGAGAGGACAGAGACAAAGGCAAGGTGTGGGGAGGAGGATCCAGCTGCAGACCCAGGATGTAGTTGACGTGAGAGCCACAGGCCACGCCAGCACCACAGCCCAGGATCTGAGCTGTGTCTCCTCGCGACGTGCTCCATGTGTCCAGGGTGAAAGAGAAGATGCCCAGGGCCAAATGGAGACTGATGATAATTAAGGGTGCATATTTGTAAGTTAAGTTGAAGTTATCAATCAGGTCCACAATCGGATGGAAGACAACCAGGATAAGAATAGCATACAGAAATCCAGCAATAACATCCTGTTGAAGAGAAAGATATGGTTTCAGTGTAATAACTATTTTTAAAAAAACCCTCAAGTTACATGAGCTAGAATACAAGCCTAGCTGCTGTATTGTTAAAAGCAGCTTGTGGATTCCCATCTTTTCCTTTTTACAAGATTAAATCTTTCTTATATTTAACATAAGGTAAGGAATTGCATTTGATCACCTGTTAAAAAATCACCTCCATCCTGACCAAATCATGAATGAATTTATGATCAAAGGATCCTTCATCAAGGTTGCAGGTCCGGACTTTTTAGTAAGGCCTGTTGCAACAGGGCAAGGGATGATGGTTTTAAACTAAAAAGGGGGAGATTCAGACTGGATATAAGGAAGACATTTTTTGTCAGTAAGGGTGATGAGGCACTGGTACAGGATGTCCAGAGAGGTGGTGGATGCCCTGTCTCTGGAAACATTCAAGGTCAGGTTGGACAAGGCTCTGAGCAACCTGTTCTAGTTGAAGATGTCCCTCCTTATTGCAGGGGGCTTGGACCAGATGATCTCTAAAGGTCTCTTCCAACCCAAAACCATTCTGTGATACTTCTATGATTTTATCTGTGGGCAACATTTGTCCCTGTCCAGGGCCAGGGCATTCCAACCTACACTCAGCACAAATCCAGCCCAGCTAAACATGTTCTGCCCACTCAAGTTTGCTGAAACAGCTCAACAGTGGCTCTGAGAGCCTGGGTGCCAACACACAGGCTCGCTGGCAGCAGCAGCTGGTACAGCAGATGAAGACCACTGCAGCCAGGCACTAGAGTAGCTTCAACTTTCCACTCCAGCTTCAGAATTAACAATGCTGGAAGAATGAGAACTGTTTCCAAATATTAAAGGAAAGGAAGAGATAACTTTTGTGGCTTCATAACTGATTTTCAGTTTTACTATTGTTTTTAAAGATCTTTTCTTAATTAAAAGGTTACTCAATTGTTTTTTACTTCAGCATTAAATTTCAGTTACTGTTGACTAATCACTCAGCTGCAAGGAATTCTCTGCAACTTTGGTCACCTTTAATTGTTACGGAAGAATTTGTGCAATCCAAGCACTACAAAGTGGCCCGCCTTCATTTTCATGCTTATCAACTCTTCCAGATGAGCCAGGAGGTGGGACTTCAATCAGCAGAGTTTGTATTGCTCCAGCTTCAATGAATCACTTTTATTTGCTTTCACTAACTGAAAGCTTGATAAAAGGTCTAATAAAATTGACTGATATAAATATCAGAGTTGCTCATTTCAGCAGCAACAAGAACTTTCTGCTCTATTTGCCACCTATTTGCCCCCAAACTTAGGCAGCATGGTTGATGTATATTGCAGGCAACACATGGTAAACTGTATTCCCTCGAACTCTACAGAGCATTCAGATATGAAGCTGCTAAATAGCCCTGTCTGCTCACTATTTGTTGCACAGCTTTGTTCTATGACATTTTGTGTCAGCTGAATTATCAGTCCATCACATCACTCTTGACATAAGTGGTTTTAGATTGGGAAGCCTCCTAACTACTAATGCAAAAATGTCATTTAATTTTTCTGAGATGCCTTATTTTCCCATGCTCCTTTCACACTGTGCTCATCTACCAGCTTTTCTACTCCCTACCAGGCTTACCCTTTTCTGTCTGTTAGCTTTTCTTCTAGCACATGATCCTCAAAAATATCTTTAGCCGCCATCATTAGTGGTCTTGCATTGCGATTACCACTTTGTAGTATTCTCGTTTTCTCATTTTTACATTGCATACACTTGTGTTTCAGTTAGGGGGTTTAATCCTGTTTAATAAATGAGCTTGTTTTTCTAAGGTGACAACACTGTTACCTGGTTTTAGGAACTCTGGCAAGTGAAACCCCAGCATGTAGAGTGGCACTCCGAAATGCACATGGCTTTGAGCGCCTGATGTGGAGTGAACCTTAACAGCCACTTTCTCATTCTGCAAAATGATTTCTACTCTGTACAGGAAGATTTAGTCTACACTTTAGAGCAGTCATCAATTTCTGCACTAAAAAATGACATTAAACACCTGTTAAGTTTCAACCATGGACTGAGTTTATAAAAGACAAGTATCAGTCTTTTAGACTTATAGAGAGCCACTTCTAACTATTTTATCAACTTCTCTGCTGAAGAAATGTAAATCTTCTGTTTCTACATGGCAGGACATTCCAAAAAATACATCTGTATACAGTTATTGCACTGTAAAACTTTCAATGTGGTGGACATTTATAAAATCAGAACAGGATTAAAATAGTAGTTTAGTAGTAGATTAGATTATTTTCTTACCAGAACTGAATGCATTCCCATATAAATTCGACTACAGCAAACCAAAGAACACCAGCAGAATGCCAGGATCAGTCCAAACATAAAGGGATACTGGTAGGGAACAAAAACGCAGAAACTGTATTAGAACTTGGAAAGAATAAATTTAAAAAAAAAAAAAAAAAAAAAAAATCACTCTATGAGCATTCTATAATTAATTCCAATTAATGCCACTGATGCTTACCATTTTCCTTGCCCTAGCCTCCACAGGGCTACCAGAGCACCTTTTCATAAAATCACGGTTAAGTCAAGTTTTCAACCTTCCCCCATCTTTGCATTCCGGACATACGAATTTCAGTGCTTTGGACACACCTTTTCAAAGCAGTAAGAAATGTATCGATCTCTGTAGCAGTTGTCTTGCCATGCTCTGATATCCCAAATTGACCACGTGGGCAGAAACAAGTGTGTTAAACCGTGGAACAGTGTTACACTGGGTGAAGCAGCTACATCACACACTTGTACTGGTAGCAATTACCCAACCAGAATACAGGGGCTTCCCTTTTTTTCCTGGTAAGGAGGAACTCATAGCAAAATTACAAAGAAATTAAATTCCTTCCTCAATTCTTTGTTTTAGAGCTTCTGCAATCCTTGACTCGATCCCTGGACGTCAACATGAAACTCCTAAAACAGTACTCTTTTTTGTTCTTTCCAAACCCACATTAATTTCCTCCTAAAACCCACATTTGTTAAACAAAAATCATCAAAGAATTACTTCCAATTATTTTCATCTTTTCACTTTTTTTTTCTTAATAAGGACTGTTTACCAGGAATAAATAAAATTATGTGGTTTATGTGCTTTAATAAGCACATATCATGTAGAGAAGCTAAGTTTTTTAACTTTCTCTGGTTTTGGATAAAAATATGCTAATTTGCATATTACAGCACAGTAAGAACTTTCTCCACTATTGCAAAATGTTGTACAAGACAGGATACAGCTGCCTTTTTTTGCCACTATTCTATAAAAGATGCAGTCACAAGATAAAATGGCAAGTTTCCAAAACTGCTTCGCCTCCTACGATAAACATTTTCAATATAAACAGGCAGTCTTGATGTACTCAAACCCAGAAACAAAATCTAAGAATTACAGGCAGTTTTCTTGTCCCTTCCCTTGTTCCTTTTATGGGTAACCTGAAGGGTAGAATATCCAACAAATTAGAGAAAATACCTTTAAAATTACTGGAAGAAGTTCTGTGTCCTTTGTGAAGGCCACTTAACAGACTGTAAAGTTCCAAAATCAGTCTGTCAGTAAAACGTTTGAGATAGGATTATCACTCTTCTGCATTTTTCCAACCTTCCCTAAATTCTCAACTCCAGGACCATGTTTGTATGACAAACCTAAAATAACGTTCTCAAACTAAGAGAAAATTAGGAAGCTTATGTTTCACATAAGAAGCAGATTTCACATTAAAATCAATTCTAAATGCCCAGCTCGTTGTGTTCTATCTAGACTAAACTGTAATTCCTGTAGCAACACTTGTCTTTGCTTCTATTTCATTCATCTACAAACTGGATCTAAACAAAACTATGTACTTGTGACTCATTTCTGGCTGGAATGATGAAGGAACAAACTCAGTTTCCTGCCTTTCAGAACTCTGCTAATCCTGGGCAATACACCAGTGACTCTGTCACACTCGGACATGATTGCAGAGTTATCAGACACCAACATTGCTACAGCAGCCACAAAAGCAGCCCCGGTACCTTGCAACTGCAGCCACATCCCTCTGCCCCATTCTGCTTCTCCGTTTGCCACTGGTCCCAGGGTAGAAGGAATGCTGCCTGCATCAGCAGGCACACAACCTCGGTGCACGGTGCTGCTCCACTCTCCTTCCCCGAGGACTCCCCAGGCAGAAGTGCTGTATATGCAGGGACAGCTATACCCTGTGGCCTCTGAAGCAAAGAGCAGCTTCGAGTTTCAAAGTGTTTGGCCATCACTTGATACTATATGTCCATCCTTGTCTCGTGACACACATCTTTTGTGCTTCCAGGGCCCAATCAGGGGTAAGGCTTTTCTTTAATAAATAAAGACTTGTCCTGTTTCTCTAATACCTGACAGAAACAGAGGCTGGAGCTTTAGCAGGAAGACCAATGAAGTGCCACGCTCAGCAGGGCTCAGCTGCAGTTCATGATACTGTGGGTAAGAGGTTGGGATTGGGGGAGGGAAGAGGTTTTGCTGTTAGCAAAATCCTGAGAACAAGGAGTATGAAGGAAATAGGTGAGGAGTCTTGTTTTATGAGTCCTGAGCAGATGATTGTAAACAGCAGGGAGACTAGAATAAATTCTGAAAATGAAAGAAGAAATGCTTGCTGTCAGGGAGCTCTCAGGGGAGGAGTGTTTGAGGAAGAAAGAAACAGAAACTTCAGCTCTGAAGAACATTTTGGAAAGATTATTTGGCTCTGTCATATCTCACTCTAATTCTGAATAAATACCCCTTAAACCATCTAAGAACATTGGCTAGTTTAGTTTCTCTGTAGCAAAGCATAGTAGAATAGCTTGGGGTGAAAGATACATTTCAAGGCCATCTAGTCCAAGTCTCCTGCTAGGAGCATGGACATGTTCAAGACCAGGTTGCTCAGAGCCCCATCCAACCAGGCCTTGAATGTTTCCAGGGATGAGGCATCCACCTCCTCTCTGGGCAAACCTCTGCCAGTGTTTTACCACCAGAAGTAAAATACTTCTTCCCTAATCGAATCTAAATTAATCCCACTTCAGTTTAGGGCCATCACCCCTTCTCCTATCACAAAAGGCCCAAAGAAGCTGGCTCCCATCTTTCTTACAGGCACCCTTTAAGTCCTGATCACAAATTAAGATCAACACCCTGCATCCTCCTCAGCCTGTTTTCACTTCTACCTTTGAAAAGCAGCCACTGGGTTCATGAATTCCCAGAACACCAAACTGGTAGCACCTGCTTAAAACCTGCCCTGAGGTGGTAAGACAAGCATATATTTGGTCCTCACACGCAGGGATAAGTGCACAAGGTGACTAAAGGAGAATATTAGCACTCCCACACACCTTTGAGCTCAGCAGCATGCCGAGTCATACCACCAACAGGGGACATCACCTGGATCCTTGTAAAACGAGCTGATGCCATAAACTTACTTCCAAATTGTTGCCTGCAATGCTGAGGTACCAGCAAGCCTTATAATAATACTGTTTTATAATAAGGGATATAAAAAATCTCCTCTCCCAATCATAAATGAATATTCAAAGAAAGAAAAAAAATAACAGCTTTTACTAGGTTTTTTACTTAAAACAAGCACATTTTATGAAAGAGTAGAGTGAAAATGTTAATATAAACTTATATCAAGTGTTCAGGGAAGAAAGGCATAAGCACTTTTTTTTTATTATGTTGACTTGGGTCTCTATACCTAAATAAGAGATACTAAAGCAAGACAGATGAATTCCAGCAGTTTTAGTCCCGTGGTTCCTGGCATCCCAAATCAGACCTATAGAGGCACAAAGGACAAAAGATCACAAGTTTACTTCTACCCTCTTCCTCAATTCACTGTTGGTTTTACTCATCTAGGCATCAGAAGGCAGACTGGCATCACATGTCCTTTCAAATGAGGGTGTGGAAGGTTGTCAGAGATCACAGCTGGGAGAGGCAGACATAAAACCCAGATTTCATTCTCTCAGCTTCTTTTTGATAAAAGAATTGATGCATCATCATTCTTGACCACCCTTGATGTCACTTTCAGTCACATATTCAGGAGCAGCCCATTTTGGACACTAACATCTCAAACACTGTCTCCATGCCCTCAATTAAGACCATCTTATGCATATCCTCAAAAACTCATTATGGCTCCATAGCCAACATGCCACCTCAACAATTCTGAGTGTGAGGGTATTTTTTGAACTGCATACTGCTTCCTTTTTCATAAATTAAAAAAAACCCAAACCAATAAGCATATTATTTAAAAAATAATAAAAAAGTTAATTGATTTCTTAACTTCACATATTAAGGTAAAGCTAGGTATAAAGCTGATTGAATAAACTACTCATCATGTCTCAGACCTTAATTTTTTCCCATATCCAGAATCTTGTTTTAATGGAAGAAATTGAATTGAATTAAATTAATATTTGGAAAATAGCAGTGAAACTACTCTCATTAAGTCCTTGAGAACTTTATGCCCTATGTTTTTAAAATAAAACTCCCATTCAATAGCAAATTCCACTACATCCTCCAAAACAGGCTTGCAAACTTCTGACTGGATTATACACAGAACTCTTCCCCATCCTCCTCCCTCTCCTTGATCTTTTTGCCAAGAGTCTTAATAACACAACCATTGTTTAAAAATGCTCATAAGGAAACAATCTGTCCTAAAAGTTTTGACCTAGGTCAGAAAATTCCTTCTTTCATAAAGGAACATTATTAAAAGACACTCTAGATACTCACTTCTTTACCTTTTTAAAGCACATTCTACCCCAGAGAAGTTTCCAGCACCCACAAAGAGTTCCAAAGTAACTTTCTAATATTTTTGGTGTTCTACAGTATTCAATGATCTTTTTTAATGATATCATAACTCAGAAGTTCAACTTGCATTTGAGACAATTATTTTGGGCAAGAGTTCACTTAAAGAATCCAAGCAGCGCTTGCAGCACCAGCCTTTTAATAAGGTATTTGGGCCATGTATTGGCAATAGTCATATGAAAAGCTATAATCAATGTTTATGGGAATGACTCCAGGACCCTACTTGGACAGATGAGTTCAAAAAGCACAGCATAAAAATGATTTTGTGAAGGGAGCAAAAGGAAAGGAAGAAGAGGATTGTTAGAAAAGAGACCAACAATCAGTCATTTTAGGAAAAATAAACAAACTTTTTCTTTCAAAATGGGCCAGGTGGTAAATACCCCTGGTTAAGCTATATTTATCAATCATTTTCTCTTCTCTTGCACTGACCAACATTAATATCAAAAGGCATAAAGACCTCAGTGTTACATGTGACTACAAGAACCTCTTCTTGAAATTCCAAGATAAAGTTTTCAATGCTAGTCCTGCAGGAAGTTAAAATATTTAATTTTCTGCTACACCTAGTCTGAAAAGAAATTAAGGAGTAACAATAGGAATTAGCTTGTTACTTCTTTTCATTGCAATCATTGAAATAATAAACCCTCTCTGAACACAGCTAGCAAGGATCACTTACTTACGGCTTGCTCTGTTTATGCCCCAGCACCTAAAACTACATTTTTTCTGCAAAACAGTGTTTTCTCAGTTCAATCAACACACCCTATTTGAAAGAACAAAGAGTGCTTTACATGTGTACAATGCACCAAGGAAGAAAAGAAACTGTTTGAGAACTATTTCCTTTGAATACCTTTTCATCAAAAATTCTGTATCCAACCTTACAGCATTTGTTTTTACATGTTTTCCCCCAGGACCCGTTACATTAATTAAAGGTTTGCTTAGGCAAAACTGAAAAATATATTTAGTGACAATCAACACAGTTTAATAAGACAGGCTGCTGTATTCCTCTGGCAGAAATTCCCTAGTGACATTGTCAGAACTGTCTGTGCTCTTTTCAAACTTTTCAGAACACCTGCATTAAACAGGCCACACAACTTTTTTCAGCTTCCTTTACAAAAAAACTGCAGGCATTAATATGGCCCACAGAAGAAGACCTTACATCTCAAATACACAAGACAAGGTCAGTTCTGACCGCCCAAATTCCCATCTCTCTCTCTCAAATGTTTGCCATTGTGTGGGTAATTCTGTGTTTTCAGATCATCCCTTCAGCTGTGCTTCCTGTGTCAGAAGAGTTTTTGTTTGACTGTTTAAGAAACGTGTACAAGAAGACCAATTAGACAAGCATGCATGCATCTCTTTGCCAAAGTTTCCTCTAAACATTTTAGTATTTTAGCCAAAGGTCCATTTTGGCTTCTCTTAGAGGTGATGTGTCTCTTTCTGAAAGGAGACTGCACTGGCTCCTGCACACAGATTTTGTATGCAAGAGATGGTTTTCTATGTGTAGCTTCCGGTTTATCACTACATCAATCATACTGATAATGCAAGCCTTTCAACAAGGACAGTTAAAACGAGGATTTGCCCCTTTCTGCAAAATTCTTACTACAGCACTGTTGTGATTAGGCTATTTATTCATCCCCAATAACCAATTATTCCCTATTTCCAGTGGGGATCAGAGAGTTTAGTCTTTTGAAATGAAAGAGCAGGCAGACAATTCTCGAGGTAATATTCAGTAGTGGTCAATCAGAATCACAGAGCAATGCAGATCTCCCTGAAATCCCAATACAGATCCTGTCAAACCCATCCTGTTCAATTAGATTCAACAGCCTTGGTTGATAAAAGTCATAGTGCAGATGAAAGATTTCTGGAAGGGAGTTTCATGTGGTACCACATAAGAATCTTACACAACCGGTACCAGTGAGAGTCAAAAGAGCACTGAGTAAATGAAAACTGTAAATGAAAAATACATCAGAGAGGCCACTGGAGAATAGATGCATCTACTGTGGGTTTAGCAGTGGTGTTTATCCAGGTCACCATTAGCATCAGCGGGGTGGGAAGGCAGTCACTGATGACAGGCTTTGCATATCAAACATTGCAAACATGTATCCAGGGAGGACAATGCTGTCATATTTGGCACCACAAACTGCTTCAGACCGTAAATCAGCGTTGGTTAATATAGTTAAAGGCCTGCTACTCATCAACCCAGGCTCTGGGCTCCTGCTGAATATCAACCAAAGTTTGCTCAGTGGCTACAGTGAGAGTCAGCAGTTCCTCACTGAGCTCATTAGTGCAGAGCTCAGGAAGGAGTGCAAACCCATCATTTCCTAATGCAGACAGCTACTGCTAGAGCCAGGCTGATCCTGGAGGAACTGTGGGAGAGAAGCATATTTTCTGTATCCCTGGCTGATATTTTTTTTTCTCCTCAAAATAAGCCAGAGTTGTGACGCATTCAGGTACCATCCCAACTCAAGTACCATTTCTAATAAAAAATACATCTTGGTATCTATTTGAAATTAGCAGTTCCACATAATCAAACAAAATATAAAAAATACTTTTTCCACTAGTCTCAGCCTGAGCCTTTGGAGATTTTGTGGATAATTAGCAGTTCACACTATCTCTTCCTCCCCCATTTGGGACATGATATAAGCCAGCCTGGCTCAAACTGTCACTATTTCAAACAAAGCAAGTTTTCCCCAATTTGATAAAGGTTACTTTTTCCTACATCACATCAAGATCTATAACCTCACTGTCTTTTAAGTGTCTGCTCTTTCAGGGTATCAGCACTTCAAAGACAGGGGATGGAAAAAAAAAAAAAAAATCAACATCTGTAACATTCCCAAATTCTCATGAATCTTTGACATGAGCTTTATATCTCAAGGTTACTCAAGTGTCTTTGAAATAAACAGTTCTCCCTGCAGAAATGTAACATTAAATAAATAAATAAATATGGATTATGCAAGTAGAATCAAAAATTTCAGGCAAGCTCTCATAACACAGGAAGAAACCAAAAAATTTGGATACAATGGACAGAACAGTTACCAATTATGAAAGTTATCTTAATACGTAACTTAATTCTGTCTGAAAGACTGTTTCATTGAATATTTCCTATGTCCAAAGTCTCTAATTGTGGTAATTTGCCAAAACTATCTTTAAAGTACATTATCTCTGAAAATATTTTACTTGAACAATTGCATTTATAGAAAGTATTTTAGTTTGGGTTTTTTTCAGTCAAAAATTGATTCGAATAGTATGTGAAAAGAAAATAATTGTAACAGGATTGCTTAAAGGCATTGAAAAATTGAAAAGCACAAACTCAACAGGTTAAGAAAAAACCCTATTGCAATCAAAACATGTTTTTAAATGGAAAATCTGGGCCACACCTATAAAAATAAGAGCAAATTTTCTGTGTTCTCTATGGTCATCAAGAAAAAGACTCAAATAGATCATCTTTGACAGAAAAGAACTATCACACAATAGTAGGAAGTCATAGATCACTGAAAGCAAACTGCAAATAAGCTACACAAGAAAGCTTCCCTCCTCACTGGTGTAACATCTTTTAGAGCAAGAGCAGCTTTCTTTGGTTTAGTGTAAACTTCAAAGTGACAAACTTAAAGCTGCCTGTATTGCAGAGTAAAAGTCCCTACAGAGAGTTACACTGTATCTGCTTAAATTCATCCTCAGCCTCGTTCCACTACGATTTGCTGAACCAACAGTCCCAAGATGTGGACTCATCACAATCAGGCACTGTGTAAGGCTTCTTTATACTAAATATATACAGAAAGACTGTACTCAAACATTTGCCAACAAATTTAAACCTAGCCACCTGCATCTACTGGTAAATTTGTATAATTTAATAAAAATCAAAATAAAAACTCCTTTATAATTAATAGCTTTCCAAGAAGTTCTGAGGTCAGTCTTTTTAAACACCATTTCCAGAAAAACACCATTTTCCATGACAAAAATATGTCATGCAGATTCTATTCCCTTTCAACAGGAGTAAAACGTGGAGAACAGAAAAAGTGTCAGATGAAAGGTTAACTCTAGAGGTGAATCAAAAGACTCTTGATATGCCATTGGTTAATTATTGATTAATTTTTGGAAATAATTTAAGAATCAGAAGGGGTTTTTTTTTTACATGAGTACTTTGAAATGATAGAAGTTGGTTTCAGAGAGGTCTTTTATTCATACTTGTCTTCTAAGAAAAAGGAATTAAAATCAAGACTCTAACACTTTGTCTCTTCATTTTTTAAGAATGGTTCTACATGAATAACAAGGCTGAATGTTTATGATTTCTTACCATGCATCCATGATAAATATGTTTAGTCAATTAGCAGAGTGTTTCACAGACTGCAGGGGCAGGGTTGGCAATCCACAGATTGAACTTGGTTCATTGGCAAAAACACCATTTCACACACTGTTTGCTGGCTCTATAAAAGCAATTGAGACAGGTTCTCCTCTGCACACATGACATCAGTCTGTGCAAAGCTGATCGACTGGTACTGCTAAATGAGCTTTCCCACATGCAAAGAAGTACAAATCCAGTTTGTCCTTCCAGCTGACATCAACCCAACACATCTAACAAGCAATAATCAAATACACAGATTTTGGTCATTAATAAAAACAACTTTGAGATTAAGCATCTCAGTGACAGAACTTCAAATATTTATTTCAAACACCCACAAAACATGACATTATTACATTTTTTTATATATATGATATATATACACACACGTATATGTGTATATATATATAAAATTCTTATACCTGCATAACTCCAGCAGACTAATACTTCACATTTTCCTAGCAAATATGAATCCCTAATAGCTTCTTTTTGGGCACCTTGCACAAATAGATACATAATCTTTGGTTAGAGAAGCCAAATACAATCTCTAACCCTTAACCATCTCATTCCTTTCAGTCACCCATTCTAGATGCTGAGATGGAGTCACAAAGTGTCAGGCAGCGCCAGCAGACTGACAGTAACTGGGAAGACAAGAGTTAAGCCCCTGCACAAAGCTTAGAATCAGAGTTAGTTCTCTCTACCAACATAACTTACATCCAACTTAAACCAGGTAAGTATTACAGTAAGGATTAGTAAACAGCAACAACTTAAAAGTCGAATTACTGCCTTACTTCTTAAACATTATACAGCAAAACGCTACACTGGACATTTATCTGGGAAAGCCGTCTCCCTCCGTTACTACTGAAACTGGTGCAGCGATTTAGAGAGCTGGATGTGCTTCCTTTGGAGTTGCTGCTGTTGCCATACTTCCAGCAGCCAGCGCCAAAGCACATGCCACTGCTTGCGTAAACCAGATGATCAACAGTGTTATTCTAACTTATCTATTGACCCTAAGTGCAACAGTCAGATTTCAAAGATTCTGCCGAATGAAGGTGCTGAAAATATCACAGATTATCAGTTCCTGCTAATTATGAACACATTGATAGGTTGTAAAACCTCCTGAAAGTACAAACACCAGAAATAATCATTTCTAGCTTGTTGTTAATTGTTAAAGAAAAGGCTAAAGCTAAAACTCACTGACGCTACAAAGTGACTCGAAGCAAAGAAAGATCAACAAGAAGCCCTTTAGTTACTGGCTCTCCACCAAATTCTCACTCTGTAAAACCAAATGCCTGTAAAAACATTGGATGCTTTTCCAAACTTTGTGCAAAGGGACAAGTTGAAAAGAAAACCTCACAGGAACAAAACGCAGATTATTACCGCGAACTTTTCATGCGCGCTAAACTAATTCCCAAAGCCAACACAACTTCCATTCACAAGACAGAATTACTAGAACACTTCTCGTTATCTGAGCACTCGCTTAAATCCCAGGGAAAAAAAATAAATAAAGGGTGAGGCAAGAAAAAAGGTACGAATTTCACATTTTCCCAAGCAAACTCAGCCAACTCCCCTCCTGAACAGAAATCAGGTCTGCCACATCCTTACACCCCGAGGCTGGAAAGCGGACGGATAAGGACACGGAGGTGCGAGCATTACCTGCCAGCGGCCGTAGCTGAGCAGCAGGAGAGCCAGGGGGATGGCGGTGCCCGACATGGCGTGGGTGGAGGGCATGCTGTACTCGGAGTTGTAGAAGACCTCCAGCTTCACCACGGGTGGCGAGGCAGGACGCGGCCAGCGGATCACATCCTTGGTGCACTGCCCCAGGTACATTACCCACACCCAGATGATGATGAGCCTCCGGCCCAGCCAGGCGTCCACATTCCAGATGCAGAAAGGGAAAAAGAGGATGTAGAAGAGCTCGTTGCCCAGCTCCGTGCCCAGGCTGAACAGATAGTAGAGGAAGCGGCTACGAGTGGCGAACTCCTGGCTGCCGTCCTCCTCCTCCGTCAGCGAGTTTCGCCGCGGCCTCCTTGTC
Source organism: Corvus cornix cornix (assembly GCF_000738735.6). Classification (NCBI taxonomy): domain Eukaryota; kingdom Metazoa; phylum Chordata; class Aves; order Passeriformes; family Corvidae; genus Corvus; species Corvus cornix. The sequence goes on from NC_046335.1 coordinate 6,546,456, forward strand.
CAGCGTCGCGGGGTTCCCGCCGCGCCGGACACGGCCCCGTTCCCAGCGGGATGCGCCTGCCCACCCGCGGGACCACCGTTCGCCACCGACCCCCGTTGCTCCGCGCCGGCCCAGCCCGAGGGCCCCTCCACCCCGCAGAGCCGCTGGAATGCGGCCACTTTCCGCGGGTCCTGCAGGTGGGCGGCCAACCGGGCCAGGCGCTGGCCGAGAGACATAGCGGCGGGACCGGGGGCGGGCTGAGAGCGGTGGGGGACTTCGTCCGAGGGGCGGAGAGGGGGACGGGGGCTCCGCGGAAGAGGACAGCCGCTCCCTGAGGAGAAACCCGCGGGAGGGCGAGGCGCCGCGGAGCCACGAACACCGCGGGACTACCCCCGCCTCAGCCCGGCCCCTCCCGCCGCTCGCGCCCCGCTCGCCCTCCCCGTTCACTCCCTCCCTCCCTCCCTCACGCCCGCGCCAGCCCCGCCCCACCGCGCCTGCGCACAGCCCCCACCCCGCGGGAAACGTCCCTCGCGCCGCGGATTGGCCGCGGCTCTCTCTCGGTCCCGCCCCCACGGGCGGCGCAGCCAATCGGAGCTCGGCACTGCGCGAGGCTATGCGCGGCGTGAGGCGGCCTCGAGCTTGAGGGGCAGAGGCGGCGGAAGGCGGGTCGTGGGGTGGGCAGGGGTACAGGGGTGCCTCGGAGCCTCCTTCTCCTTCTTCTCCTTCCTTATAGTATCACAGAATCAATTGGGGTGGAAAAGACCTCTGAGATCATCGAGTCCAGCCTGTGACCGATCACCACCTTGTCCACCATACCATGGCACTGATTGCCGCACGCAGTCTTAAACACCTCCAGGGACGGTGACTCCACCAGCTCCCTGGGCAGCCCATTCCAATAGCTAATCACCCTTTCCGTGAAGAAATTCTTCCTAATGTCCAACCTAAACCTCCCGTGGCGCTGCTTAAGGTTTCTCGGAGCCTAAATCTGGTGGTGTAAACATGAGAGGGAAAGCTGAGGCTGCGAGTGGTCATAGCTCCGGCGGTCAGGCCGGTTCAGCAGTGGAGGCAGTCAGTGACCCACAGGGCTGCGGAGCTGCTCAGGGAGGTTCCGCAGTGCCTGAGGCAAGGAGTCCTGCCTTATCCTGTCTCCATAGTCATGAGGAGATTCCACACCTCCTCCTGAGTGTGTGTGTGTGCAGGGCTGGGAGTTCAGCAGGACCAGGACATTTGTGAACAGGTACTTTGCAAGTCCACAGTTGCTGGGGTTTTAATCCTGGAAATGCTGTGAGAAATGCAATCTCTGGTCACCTCTCTGTTGCTTCTGCCTATACTGCAGATGCTGCTCCTGTGTATTTGTATCTTGCTTTAAAATCAGGAGGTTAAACAAGTGATAAAGTGTTACTTTGTGCCATTTTTTAAAGGGCGAGCAATATGACCCGAGCAACTGGTTCGCTTAATAGTTGTCCTAACCAAAACAGAAAATCTGATGTGGAATTCAAATAATAAAAAGTTGAAACAAAGGAATATGATGCAGACCTACAGTGGTTTAGTTAAAATAGCTATCAATACTGTTTTGAGAAGGTGCTTGTGTTGGTGCTGCTTGATATTCTCGTTATGCAGTGCCGACAAACCATACAAATTGAATTTGCTGCCATATCTCAAGAAGAAATCTATATGACAACTTAGCTGAAAGAGATGGTGTCTAAAAAGGTCCCAGTAGCAGGTTCCATGTCCTGCTACATTTTTAGCAATGATCTGGAAGCAGATCCAAACTTGCTGCTGCAAAAATTCAGCTCCAGGATTAATGGAACTGGAAATAATTATGAGGATGAGGCAGTGATCAATACAGTTTGTACAAGCAGCTTGTTCAAATCTAGCGAATTTTAATTCATCAAAGCATATAGCTGTCTATCTTAAGTGTGGAGACCATAACTGGAAAATAGAAGACTCTGAAGGTAATGACTTTGAGAAGGATTTAAGGGTGAGATAAGTAAACAATCAGATAAGGGCTCTCCTGTATGCTGCTATGGCAGAAAAGGATTAATCAATGTATAAACAAAGGAATTTAAAAATGTTTATTTTACCTCCCATGTTTGACCTCAATAATATCATCACAGGGTACTGCATACCGTGTTGGTTTTCAGATTTTAAGAAGCACATTGGAAAATAAGAGAGAGCAAAAGAATGAAGCAAAATGTTCTGGTGGTTGGAGAAAATGTCTTACGGTGAGATTTTTTAAGAGCTCAGGCTGTTAAAGTTATCTGGAAGAGAATTGGAAGGTGACTTGATTGTAGTGTATAGGAACATTCCTGAGGGGAAATACAGGATATTAAAGGGTTCTTTAATCTACTGAAGAAAGGCATAATAAGAAGTAATGGCCAGAGGCAAAAGCCAGACAAATTCAAATAGGAAATAAGACACACATTTTTCCATGGTTAACCACCAGAACACATTCCCAAGAGAAGCTGAGGATTTGCCATCATTTCATGTCTTCTGTTGAAGATTAGATGTATTTCTGAAAATTATTTTTAGCCGAGCAGAAGTTATGCTTTATTTTTTCAGAGGAATGCAGGTTGAAATCTGATGGTCCATGATAAGCACAGCATCAAGTTGATCTACTGGGACCATTGTGTTTCAAATTCTAAGTGCCAGAAGCAGACATTTCCTTTATTACCATGAGCATTAGAATCAATTATTTTTTGCCTTGAAATACCTATGCACCATAAAAAAGCTGATCTGAATTAAGCTTTTGGCTGCAGAATATATTTACTAAGAAAACATCTAAAGGTTTTGGCCTTTTCCTTCCTAAACTTACACTTTTGGGATTACTTGGGAAAATTTCTTTGCATTTTCATTTAAATCTCTGAAGGAGTAGATCCTTTCAAGAAAATTCATTTGGTGCATTCTGGTTCTCTTGGCCTTGAGGCAATTTTATGTATTTGATGTTCATATTGTGAAATATTTCATGTAGGATTATTATGCAGAGTGCTCGGGTAACTGCACCAAATGAATCCTGATAGATTTCCTATATTGTACATTATGTATATTTGTATGTGACATGTGTCTTCATTGTACAGCCTTAACCTCACTTGAGGCATTATAATATAAACAATTATATTACCAACAGAGGAGCTGCTGTTACTGGAAGAGGGATGAATGAAATAAAAATAAGATTTCAGATCAGTAGCTTGGCAGAGAAACATGAAAAAATCCGCCCCCAAAATGGTACAAGATCAATTTTTCTGTCTTGAGACTGGAAGGTGTGCTGTCATTTCTCTGCCTTCTGAGAAATGCTAATCCTGCAAGATGCATGTGCTTCCTAATTTACATGCTCCCCTGGCTCTTGGGCAGAAAATGCAAAGACAGGAGCTGAAAAACAAGCTGCTGCCTCGTTTGTGCATTTTCCCAGAGTCAGGCCACAAACAATCTCCCCTTAAACACAGAACAGACTGAAATCTGTTAATTAACCAGATGACGAATTCTGGAATGAGATCTGAATAACTGTACAAGGGGGGAAAATCGGTGATTACGAAGCGAGACTTGTTTTATGGTATGTGTTTGGTAACTTAAAAAAGCAGAAAGTGTTTGTGTGTGTGGCTGAAACTTGTTTACTTTGACTTTGAACTTTTAGTGTGAAAATGGCATGACATTAATACTGAGCTAGCTTTTAAATTACCTCTGTGCATTTTAAGGCAAGTAAGGATTGCAGTGGGCACTCCAAGAGGGGTATGGGGTGCACCCTAACACTGAACTTGGACAGAAATTGTGGGGTTTTTGTAGTATCTGCAGAAGACAGCCCCAGGGCTCTTCTGGATACATTTCAGCTCAGCACACAAGGGCTGCCTGAACTGACACCCGTAACATGCATTTCCAAGGATGCCTGGCAAAGCAGCGCACTCAAAGCAGCCGTGTTCTCCAGGCTGGCAGGATTTGACAAGACAGCTGTGGCAATCTATGGCAAATGAGGTGCAGAACACATCACACTTACAGCTGCTGCTGTCACAGCCCTGCCCGGGTGATAGGAGCAGCACCAGGAGTTCCTTTTTCAAGCAGAGCATCTTGCTTGGCATCCAGTTGGATGAGCACTGGTATTTAACATACCAGTTCTGCCTTGTAAAGTGTTTAACAATTGCAGACCAGTTTATCCCAGTCAGCAGAAGCCAGTTGTTTTTCTGTCCTAAAAAAACCGAAGGAGCAGGTGTCAGGACGTTCTCCAGGACAATCTCCAGGGGGATTGTTTTCTGTCATCACCAGAAGTAGTTTGAATCCAGTGATCTTTTTGTGCTAAAGACATGTAGGATACCATTTTGTCAAGAGAATTAAGATTATTTCCCAGAATGAGGAAAGATGGACAGGAGTATCTGTAGAGGTTTGAAGGACTGCTTTCCCGTTGAAATAATTACTGTAATCCTGCTAGGGTTGTGTTATATTATTAATGATGTTAAAGTGCCTGGAGTCAGAGGAAAGCTTCATTTTAGATGATTTTTGAATGTCAATGAATAAAATGTGCTAACCATATCAGGTTTATTGTTAATTTTTAAAGACATTGGTGAGTTGAGTGCCCAGATTTGAGCAGGCAATAATGTATTTATTATAAGGTTTATTATAAGTCTTGAAAAATGAAAGAATAAAGGAAAATGGATTTTATTTCTAATTAATGATTATTGCTCTAAGAAAAAAAAAAAAAAAAGCCTGGGAGTGTTTTAATTTGTTCTTGAGTATAAGCTATTGCAATAGCTCAGTGAAGGAGCTGGACAAGTGCTAATGTACCACTGCAGGAACAGGAGAAAGAACAGACTGAAGGGGTTTCAGCTCACTTAGACTGTACTTGGTTGTTGCTGAGTCCTGAACAGTACTTTTCTTAGTAAGCAATTTGAGGTATTAAAATATTGCTTATCTCTGTAAAAGTTACTACTCGTGAATCCCAGTGAGGGTTTTTGCAACGGAACTTTAAGGAATTTAGCTGTCTTTAGTAGAAATGTATATAATGAGCCAATGTAGCACTTCTCTTAGATGAGGTGTAACAACTATGTCATTCTGCATGGGTAAAAATAAATTCAGTAAAGAATAAGGCTTGCTTCTTGGGTTTTTTTTTGGTTTTGGTTTTTTTTCTGGTTTTCTAATTGCTATGCTAAAAACTTTACCACTGCAATAAAAAATTAGTTCAATGACTGCTGCAGTCCCCTGATTTCAATTGAGCCTGGTTATGCACTTATTTCTGCAGGATACTGCTCAAAGTTCTGTATGTAAGAGAGCCTTTTCTTGTTGTTGTTGGTTTTATAACACTTTGCCTGTATTATTTACTCTGTTAATCTGTTAAATTGTGCACACACAGTGCTGTGGCATTTAGGTACGATAGGGAAAGGTCACTGGGTACTTCAGAAATCTGTTTGGCAGACCGGATAAATTAAAAGATGAAGGTCCAAACAACATTGCCTTAGCAATAGGACCATGAGCAACAAAGGCAGAAAGCACAGGCTTTGTTTGAGTGGTGGGTGTTTTGCTTCAGTTACAAGCTTGGTTTTTCCAGGGAATGGAATCAGCTGGCTTGGGTGTGTTGCTATTTTAGCCCAGGGTGGCACAGCAGCACATGTCCTCGTGTTACAAGATGTATTTCTTATTATACTGCTGCCTCATTTAGATGGGAGCCAAGTGTGCCCATCATTCTGGAGTCTGCCCAGCTGCTTGGGTTGGTTTTTCCTTTTTTTCTCTGTGTGTCTGTATTGGCACATAATCTGGGAAAGGCACAGAATTTTAGTGACTAGGTGGTTGTGTGTGGATGCCAGGTGTGCAGCGCTGTGATTCATTACAGCAAACAAGAAAAAAAGAGTTGAAAATAAAAGGACTGCAGTGATGGGGTCTCCTCTGTAAAGTCATTCTAGGAATGCAGTTGTGATAGTCCTTTCATTTTTCTGGGAACTTAAATCCGTGTATTTAACCCTGTCACGTGCCATCTCAAACACAATTCAGATAAGGTGTCATTATTTAAGGAGTGTTTCTATTGTGTTAAAAATGAGATTATTCCATTTTCAACATTATCTTAAAATACACTTATCTTAGTGTCTTACAGTTTTTAATTGGCAACTCATCAGAACAACTCTGCAAGGGAGTGGAACATGTGATTACCACCCCCTTAATTTTACTACTGGGAAAGAGATACTGATTTGGTAACAGTTTCATTATGCTTCCATTTCTTCCACTTTCCCATGTTCCTGTAATTTTAAATTTTTAATTCAGTGATATGCTGTGTGGTGAGAAAATGGAGATTGGGTTTTTTTCCCTGTGGTTTCTCTAAGTGACTAACAAATCCTAAAGCAACAATAAAACCTTGGTCTTTTTGCCTCCTCATCACAGGATTTGGAATGGAAAATAATTAAATTTGGGAAGCCGGGGAGACATTAGTTGCTTTGTAGGTGGGCAGAGTATGTTTGCTCTTTTTCAAAAACACAAAATAAAATTAAAAAAAAAATTTTAAAAAGAGGAGGAGGTTTAGATTCCTGTTTTTTCTAAAGTTTGAGCTAATAATACCTAGTTGTGGGTAATAATACCTAGATGTGGGTGTGTAACTGTCATGTCTGGAAATTGTTTCTTCACTCTGGCTAGCAGGGATTAAATTGTAGAGTTGCTTGTTTTCACTCAGAATAACTGTCTGTGCCTTCATTCCCATGCTTTCCTTTATTATCCACAACATTTTTCAGTGGAATGGGCAAGTTGCTAACTTGTGCCTGCGTGTGTTTGGGTGCCATCACTGCATTATTTTATAGCTATATTTTATTACTAGCAAGACAGCAGAGGAGGAGTAGAATTAAAAAACCCTAAACAACCAAAACTTGTGCACAGCCCTTCAACAACCTGGAGCCCAGAATTAGAGGGTTCCCTCTTCCACACATCATCTGGACTCTGGTACCATAATTTCAGCTTTTTTATCCCTGCAATTTCTGCAGATCCCTTAAAGATACTTGTCCTTTAAGAAAGGAGTAAGTTCTTTCACGCTGACTAGCATCAACTGCAATTACTGCACATTGGGCCGAATTTTGTGTGCAGGAGTGGCAGTTACATCCGTGTCTGAAAGCCAACTGTGCTGCAGGGGCAAACAGCTGCTGAGAACTCCTGGGAGCAGGAAGATTCTTGTTGGAGCACGCTGAGAGCAGCACAGATCCCTCTCCTGGTTCCCTGGGAGCAGAACCTGCTCACTGATGGGACAGTTCAAAGGCCTTATCCCCAGGCCAAGGATGAAAACAACCCTCTCCATAGGGCATCACAGAGTTGGGAGGGCACCTAGGAAGGTGATCACATCCTAGGAATTACAACTTTATGGAAAAAAAACCAAAACAAAAAAGCTCCTTTTTAAGAAACTAGAGCCATTCTGATTCCTCAGACTCATCAAAGGGATGCACACCACATCACAAGAATGGGAAAGAATTCATGGGAATCAACCTGAAGAGCAGGAGCAGAGAGTTCCCCATGTGGCATCCTATGACATGAAAGGAAGGAGCATGTTCAAATCTTCCCATCAGGCTCAGAAGTTCATGTGTAGGTAACTAGGCAAGGCATAGATGTGCTAAATAAATCCCTAGGGAAGACAGATTTGATATGCTGAGAGAATCAGGATGCAAAGTATAAGATGTACAGCTGAGGGGAATTTGCCTTCGCATGCACAGATGTGTGTTTTAGTCAGTTCTGGACTTTTTTTCTTGGAAGATCGCAAATTGCCAAGATTATGAAATGGAGCAGATTCATGTTCGAGGGTGTGTCAAGTTACTCATCCCTCGAGTAGGAGGAGTGAAAGCTTCCCTAGGGTTCTTTCTGACAACATTTATTCATTTTTTATTCAGAGGGGAAAAAGAAGCCACAGTTTGGGGAATCTGTTCATAATTCATAGAATCATTCGCTGGAAAAGGGAGATACCTTGACAAACAGACCAGGAGATCTACAGGCAGATGAGAGAGCTGTTTGGAGTTGGCTGATAACAAACCAAGTGTGAGGATGGCTCTGAAACTCCATCTCACACCTCAGGCAGGACTAAAAGGGAGATACCTTGAATTGAGTGCAATACAGGATCTACTGATGGTAGTCAGTTGTGATTATTTTTATAAATAATTGGGTAGATGCCACTTTTTTACAGGATAGGATGCCCACTTTTGATATAAATGCCAAGTGGTCAGAGCTGTTGCCAGGCAAGGACATTACTGAGCCCTTTTAACAATGTGATAGCCAATATTAATTCACTCTCATCACGGTCCTGTTTGTTGCAGGTGAATTGAGAACATCCACGACATCGCCAAGAGCCATTTTTTTTCAATCTGCTGAAATGCCAGCAATCCTCCTTCATCAATCTTCCATCTTTGGAGTGTTATGTACTCCCAGTCCTGGGGAGGTTCTCAGGAAAAGGCCAGGTGTGTTCAGCACACATGGTGATACTCAGAACAACTTGCCTGCCTTACTGCTGCACCCTTTTTCAGGTAATGCAACCCATGCATCCCAGGGCGATTCAGAACCTGTATGACAAGTATTCGGGATGTAGCCGGTGGTTCTGCCAGCTCTCACTCTCAAGGTAACACTTGCTGCTCTTTTTAATTACACAGAAAGTGCTCAGAATTATGTGTGTGTCTGTGATATTTCACAGAACCACAGAATATCCTGAGTTGGAAGGGACTCACAAGGATCATCCAGGTCCAACTTCTGCCCTGCACAGGACACCCCACAGCATGTGCCTGAGAGCATTGTCCAAACACTTCTTGAACTCCAGCAGGTTTGGTGCTGTGACCCTGAGCCATTTCCTCAAATGTAAATTAACCCTTAAAATATCATCATGAAGTAAGTAATTAAGATGTTTGGGGTGGTGAGTTAAAATATGTAGGGTTATGTGACTTGCCCTCAAACATCCAAGTCATTAAATAAATGCACTGTCATGATGGATTCTACAATATTTACATTGGGCACCAGAAATGGGACTCAGGTGGATTCATCTGGCCAAGTTCAAGAAAACTACCTATCTTCTAGATACCTATCAGGTAAACTGTTTTCTGCTCTGGCAGCTTGTTTGAGCCTAGAGGTATGTAAAAATTGCTACCACCAACTGTCCTGGCAGTTCCCTAGGTTACTAAAGTGGGCTGCCATGCCTGCACAGGTGTCAGTGACCAGTAGGGCCAGGCCCTCAGGCTGATTCAGGAGCACAGCAAAGGCATGACTGTATTCCATTTGAATCCCTGGAGGAGCCCACTCTGCTGTGCACACTCAGAGCCTTGTAGCACTGATCCAGTGCCATTCACAGAAAAACCACAGGCTTCTGTGAAAAGGGTTAGGGAAGAGAAGCAGCAGAGCTTCCTTCCCATAATATCTTAATAAATGTCGTCAGCTAGGGAGTGGGAAATCTCAATTCAGTTTCATCTTGGCCTGATGGGATGCAACCCACTCATGACTCAGAAGGCTGCTGTAGCCACCAGGTTATGGCATAATCCAGGGCATTGTGTCTTCCTTCCCTCCTCCTGATTTTAAGTCCTCTCTCAGAAGAATGGGAAGAGATCTAGAATTACAAGTAGTTTGGTGATTGGGATGTAGGAGATCCACATTTGATGGAGCTTAACTGCTTTGGTTGAGGAGGGAACAGAGGCTCTTGATTATGTGACCTGAATCCACAGGTACTGGGAGTTGCAATTGGAGGCCCCCAAAGTCCTACCCTTGGAGTTCAGTGAAATTAGTCACGCAAACAAGTCATGCAGCTGTAGGTTTGGAGTCAGGATATGTAAATGGTAGAAATTGGCCAAGAACACAAGGCTGCTGATTCACAGAGCTGTGGAGCAACCATGCTTGAAGCGTAACTTGAGGATGCAGCAGCTCTGTGTTTGTTTGCCTGTATGTCTTCTGATACCACCCTCGTGATCTGCTGTGGCTCCTGAGAATAAACCAATAAAAGATGATGTATAGCAAGAGAACCATTTTTTAAAGAAGTTGTTAATTTTGTAGGCAGTAGGAAACTGCATAACTTTTTGATCACTGTATTTTAGGGTTAAAAAAGAAGGTGTTTATAACAAGACTGGAGGAACTTGCAATGTAGGCTCATCAGTTAAGGACCTAGGCATTCTAAGGATTGTGTAGTTTTGCACCTTTATTGTGCTAGAAACTACATACTGCTGATGAAGGGACTTTTCTAACCAGCTTAGCTAGACAACAAAGGAAGATAAAACACTATTCATGAAGGGGCTGGAGTTGTCACACTCACTTTGTCTTAAAATTTGCAGGTTCTCTGGCTAATCAGATGGTTTTATCCTCTTTATTCTAGTCTGGAAGTGCTCATTTTCTGGAATCTGATTTTGCCTTACGACTGTGGTGCTGTTCCCCTCTGTATGATGTATATGGGTGCCCACACACCTTTTTTATTATGCCTTGTTCTCATTAGCTCTGTCTGTCTTCTCCCCTGCATTTGTTTGGTTGATACTTCACCTACATGTGCAGTCAGGAGAATTCTTAAAAGTGCCTTTGGCTTTGTGCACATAGTGTGTCTGGCAGAGCTTCTGCAACCACAAGCTGTACAACCACTTCTGTCCTACTCTTTAATCCTACCAGCAGCACCAGCAGAGAGCTCACACTTCTGGTCATATGGTATTATCAGGGTCATGTTACTATATTTCGTATTTTTCTCACCCTTTAAGTACCAGCTGAAGAAAAGCACTGGCAGAGTCCTTCTGACAATGCCAGTAACAAGAGCAAAACCGGATTTGTTATGGAAAAAATAAACACCAGACAGAATCACTCCCTTAGTAGAGTCATTTCTTTATTTGATACGGCTTGTAAGTCCTACATAGGATAGGACTCTTCCTCATTTTTCCTTATGATTTTGGACTTCATTAAGAAACTGGAGACACAGGGTGACACAGTTGCTTGAGAACATATGTCCTTGGATGAGTAGACAATAATTATCCAATATCATTTACAAAACCAAATCATAAACAAAGCCTAAGTAAAGTTAAAGCTTCATAGATACAATCACAGGTTTCCGCATATTATCCAGTGTGTAAATAGAGCTTACCCTTCTGTCCTAGAGAAATTTCCAGCCTCTGAGTCTGTAAGATTTGGCATTCATGCCAGTAGCAACATATCCAAAGAATAATGTGGAGAACAAGGCAAACATGGTGTAGCAATGACTAACAGACATACTTCGGGTGTAATAAGAACACCTTCTTTGCCTAACAAAATCACCACCCTCCAACAAAACCCTCACTAAAATGGGACCAGGACTTCCGTGTCCAGAAGGAAATGACATCTAAATGTTGCAAGAGATTGTTCATCATCATCATGCTGCTATTGCATGCCACATCCAGTGAAATCCTGGCAAATAGAACTCCACTCAAGTGTCAGACCCTTTTGTTTAACTATAAGACAACTGCCTGCAAGACTTTTAAAGAAGACATTGTAAGATTTTTTTCTGTAATTTAACAAGCTGTTTTCAATTTTGAAACAAGTGCTTGCAAAAGCCACATGTCAGACTCTTTTATTATGAGCTCAATGTCTGTTGGGGAACAGTCTTGCAGCACCCCAACAAGGTGAGCACAGCAGCCCTGGTGACACCAGCTGGAATCAGCTGCAGCCCAATCATGGCTTTGCAAAGCCACAGCAGGGAGGAAGGGCAATGCTCAAGCCAGGAAGGCAAGTCAAGGAGGTCAGGGCAGGATCAGGCACAAGGCCAGGCAAATCCCAGCCTGGAGGAGACTTCTCACAGCTCTTTTCCCTGCAGTCTTGTCCCAGGTTACAGAGCTGGCCCTGAACATGGGCACCAAACCCCTTGGAGCAGGGATGAAAGGTGTGTTGGTGCTCAAACACCCCAGACACTGTAAAAACTAAAATGCAGTTGAATTTGTTAGGGCGTGCAAAATACTTGCAAGAAAACCTCAAACCAGCATAAATTACAAATCTGAAACTCAGACCAGATTCTGTGTAAGCCTGTCTACGTTTTATGATCTGTCTCAGTGAACCTGAGCCATGCCTTCAGCAAGTCTGGCTTGAGTTATATATTTTGGCTTAAATGGTTTAAAACCTGGAGTTTAAAAGGTTTGTGTAAATAGTCATTTATAGCCTTCTGGTTTCAGCAGCTTTTTTGACCACATACAGTTACTAATATAACTGCTCTTTTCACACAGAGGTGGAGGAGGCCTGTATGCATGAACCTGGGTAGCACTTAAAGAAAGACCTTAGAAAATGCCACCTTTTACTTTAAGGGGTATTTCTTACAAGGCAGTCTGTGTAGGTTTGCAGCATGAAGTGACCTCCAAATTAAAGGCAGTCTCACTATTCTCCCAAGTGTCATTACAAAATAATACCTCTTTGTAATACCCCACTGTGAAGTGTTTAATTTCCAGTAAAGATACTGACCAGTGCTGTGATTCTGCAAGGGATTACCTTTATGCATCACATTCATACACTCCTTTGGAGTCACAGGAAAGGCACTCAGTGCTGGAAGTTGAACATGTTTGAATCTTGACAAGGTCATAAAATGTTTGAAATTAGTTTTGAGAAGCCTGTGGGCCTACTGCTAATAGAATTAAGATGCAGCTTCCTATCTTAGTGTTGAAATACTCCTGTAAAGATAATAAATAGATTGAAATGTAAAGAAATTATTTAGGTCAACATTAATGTTTTTTTAACAGGCCCCCAAGGTTCTCTTAACTCCAAATAAAGTCAAGAGGAGACAGAAATCCTTAACCCCTCTGCAAGCAATCATGTTGTTAGGAAGAATAAACCTTATCAAGTCCTTTTTCCTCTCTGTGCTTCTGTCCCAGTAACAGTGAAATAAGGACACTGATTTCCTTTGTAAATCAACTGGTGAAAACTGCCAAAAAAGTTGTTATCAATGCAGTGAGTACCTGCTTTTGTGAATAATTTCCATGTAGCACTTTAGATCTTTGGCACTCATAGAAAAATATTATTACATTGAATCCACTGATGTTTTCTTACCACAAGCAATTAAAATATAAGGTATAAACTGCCCATACAGTCCTTGAAAAACTAAAATGGATAATTTGAAAAAGCTGTTTTCACATTCTTCCCTGTGTGGTCTAACCACAGTCAAAATAATTGAGAATATTGGAGTATAACAATATTTCTTTTTTGTGCTGGAAAACAGATGTTGAAGTATAGCAAAACATTGAGAGCATCACAGCCCAGCATGCATGTGTCCCATGATTAGCACAGAACTAATAAAGGCTTAAAAATAAAGAAGGTGATGATCCTGACGATGACAAGAGAAAAGCTTTGAAGAGGAAGACCTAACAGAAATACCAGCTCTGTGGAAAGCATATCACACCCTCCCATGACCCATGATTTTGTAATAGGTATTTCCAAGGACTGGAAGAAGGGCAGGGCCCTTGTGGGCAGGAGGAGGCCCTGGCCCTGGAGGGTGGGCAAGGCTAGGAGAGGTGTCCAGCTGCCTCCCAGAACAGCCCTGGGCGGTTGCTTTGATATCCCCATTGGGTGCTGCCTGCTCTGCCAGTGCTTGCCCTCGCTGAGAGCCATCCTGCTGAAACCCCTTTGTGCATCCAGACCTGCAGCACGTCAGGAAACAGCTCTGGCATGGAGACTTCACCTCTCGCTGCTCATGCACCACAGCTGTCTGCTCCAGCTTGTGGGCACAGAGAGATAAGAAGAGATGAGAGACATTCATGGAGGGGAGTGTTTGAAAACCATGCAGAGCTGGGATCAGAGCTTGCTTCCACAATGACTCTTCAGCCACATGAATAATCTCCATGAGGTGAAGAGGGAGCAAGAGCGTGTTTCACTTGAAAAACATTCTGTATAAAGAGTAGAATTGACAGAGTAGTAAAGTGTTTGATTAGAAAAAGTAAAATCACAGGACAAAATTTATGGACTGTTGGCACAAGGAGGGGAGGCTGCAAAAAGCTTAGCTGAAAGAAGCTAAGGAAAAGATGTGGAACTGTTTTTTAATTACTCTGTCTGGAGAAGATTATATGGAGATTAAGGGAAGTGCATGTTTGCAGAGATAATACAGCTTGAGGGACAGCCAAGAGATCAGAGGTTGTTCAGATGTTTACCACTCGCCCAGTGCCTTTCAGAAAGTGAAGCCACAAACTGAGGCACTCACTGGCCAGGAAACACTGCCAGCACTCACAGGCTCAAACTGTGCCAGGCCAAAGCAAAAGTACAGATGATGATGCATCTGTCTGAGCATGAAAAGTCAAAACTTAATTTTGATTAGGATAATTGCAACCTAAAGATCAGCCTGGACATGCACCTACACTGAGATACCACAGTCGGCTCTTGCCCGTGCTCTGTGCCCACCAAAAGCTGTGTGCCTGCATCCACGTGGTGCCAAGCTCCAGCAGAAAAGCCCCTGGGAGCAGAGTATGTTGACTTTGAACCAGCACCAGGCTACTGTGATAACACAGCTTTTAGTTGGATTATACCATGGACACTTATGCTGTATAAAGGTGGTTTGAAAGGTGTTTGTATAATGAAAAAAAGCATCATGTATTCCTAATTGCTTTGTTTATTCAGTTATGTTACTGCAGAATCACAGATTCAATTAGGGTGTAAAAGACCTCCAAGATCATCGAGTCCAACCTTTGGCCAAACCCCACCTTGTCAACTAAACCATGGCTCCAAGTGCCACATCCAGTTGTTTCTTGAGCACCTCCAGGGATGGTAACTCCACCATTTCTTTGGGCAACCCATTCCAATGCCTAACAACCCTTTCTGTGAAGAAATTCCTCCTGATGTCCAACTTGAACCTCCCCTGGCGCAGCTTTTACTGAGCATCAGTTTGCTCCAATAAATTTAACTACGATCTTCCTTTTCCCTCAGAAATCCAGGGCTTCTGGGAAAGCTGTGTATTGAAAACCTGCTGGTGTAAAAAGCTGGCTGCTACAATCAGTGCAGAGACTTGGATCCATACACAAACCAGGACATGGCAACCAAAGAGCAAGCAGTGCTGCACCAATGCAGAGCAGCTCTGGATGTGTTTTTCTCAACCTCTTGTCAAACTGTGTCCATCTTTGCTGAACATCTGGGGATAGAAAACAGCTTTTACACAGGTATTTCAAATGATATTCTGCTGTTTTCTAAAGCAGGAGCTTTCTCCAGTCTTTTCATCAATACTTGGTTTTCCTCTTTGAAATCTGACCTCCTGTGTGTTAAATTAGTTGCAGGATTAGCCCCCTCCTAAAATTTACATGTTAATTCCATGTGTTCTACCTGAAAGAGCTGTTGATGCAACTTTTCATGCCACTGAAGGTCACTTGTCAGGAGACAGCTCCATGGTTTCTCTCCAGTGAATATATGACCGTTTTTGTAATAGAAAACAAGAGTTATACATGTGAAACAAAAAGAAGTCTGAAATGAATGAAAAATGCAAATCTTGGGTTCATCTGCCAAATTTCTAACATCTCTTAGGTCTATCTCTGCCCAACTCAGCTCCTTTGTGCTTCAATAAAATACATTCTATTCAACATGGCCAAACTTAAACAAAAACTCTGAGGGGAGGGATGTGTATTTATTTTTTTTAACACATCTGTGGATTTGCGACCCTCATTCTTCCCCCCCCCTCCCCCCCCATCCCACTATTCAGTGTTCCCAGCAATGAGCCCCTCAGGGCTTTCTTTTTGGAGAAAACTTCAGACACTGAGAGCTACTTCAAAAAGATACTATCCATAGCCAAATATTTGCAGTGTTTAGGTGTGAGCAAAGATCTGTAATTAAAATGGTTAAGTTAAAAAAAGGAGTAAAATGTCTGAGAAGAAAAAGCTGGATTTACTCTTGCTGAGAACATGGTGAGGCAACAAGTTACATTAACAAATACACATCCTGATTCTCTGTTACTACTTGGTTTATGCTAATGAATTACAAAAATTACTCTTATAAAATTCAACACATGCACAATTTTGCTAAGTTCCATAGCTGTACAGAAATGTATCTGAGCAGACACCTTACGATACCTGAAATCTGGGAATAAGCCAGCTGTAACTAACTCAAAACAAAGCACTAGAAGGACTGATAAGGGATTGGTAAAGATTTCACTGTGAAACTATTGGAATTTAAGAGTTCATCTGCTGAAGGATGCCTTAGCTTTGCTCTCTTTTTTCCACCGGTTTGATGGTTGCACTTGGCAGAAGACTCCCCGTACTTGGAGTGACTTTGCAGTAAGAGGTAGAAACTACGAAGTGGAAAAGCCACCTAGTGGTACAGGGACATGGTACCAGGCAGGGGCAGGTACCTCTGAATTCCAAGGAAAGGTTTGTTCTCATGCTGGGACACCATGCCCTGGCATGTTATAAAGGGTATTTATTATTATTCATGGGAGTCTGGAATGTGTATTGTGGATGCATGAAACCTACATGCAAATTAAATATATTTTCCAAAGGACAGCACCATGAAACTTTATGTTGGATTACTGCCTGTTTTATATATGCTGTGTAGACTATAACATCTCATTAAGAGCTATTTCAGAGAATTAAAAGAGGATGAATGAGTTTGCCCCATTTTTCTTTCCACCTGTCCAAATAAATGTAGGAGTTGCTATAAGCCCAGCTGCCCAGAGCCCAGAAAGAGAAGAAAGACTATAAAGAAAACACCCATCTGTACTATTTATTTTAATTTTCATTGTGTCATAGCTTTGGGGCACAACAAGTCAATGCATTTGCAGAGCTAAGGTCTGGTTATCCACACCTCTGCTCTGGATCCCACTGGTGATTTTTCTGAGAATAATTTCTACATGTGCTGGAAAGAGTTGGGAAAGCCATCCAATCTGGGTAAAACAAAAATTCACCCTCCAGCAAAAGGCTGCTGGGTAGGGCTGATCAGGGCACTGCATGATCAACATGTGAAAGTCTGTCTCTTCAGAAAGGCTGAGAGTGCTGGGGGATTATTACAACAGCTCCATTCCTTCAGGACCCTTCAGCTCAGTGCAAGCAGCACAGAGTTGTTGCAAGAATGAAGGCATATCTCCCTTTGGCATGCAGTGATTAAACCTAAGCCTATGTAAAGAGTAATAGAACAGGCAGCACGCTCTTATCGAAATAGTCAAAATGCGAAGTCACAGCCCATATGCTGAGGTTTGGGTTTTATAATGCCAAGGTCTTTACAGCTTTGTGCTCAAAGCAGAGTGTTCACTCATTTGCAGATTCATCTGTGAGCACACGGACCAGGGAGTTCTACAGACATGAGGGATTAGCTCCTACACGGATGCAAATACCCACATTGCACAGCCAGGCCTCACAGGGCTCTTCAGCCTGTGCTGGTTGTTGAGCAGAGGGAGAGAGAGGGGGATGACCATGCCAGGCTAGAGCTGGGTTAGATAGCTACTGGAAATTGTGGAACTGTGTGAGCAAACACACCAGAACAGTCCTGACTGCAGCCCCCTGTAACACATGCATCCCAGCTCTGAGGATCAAGCACCCCTTAGCCACTGCCCACCTCTAATGGAAGGGAAAGGGGACATGGCAAAGCCCTCAGCTGTATAAGGGACAGATATGAATGAAGGGAACTGTGAAAATGAAGCCTCTTTAGGTAAATGAATCTCATCCTCAGAATGGGAGGCTTAACAAGTCAAGCTAGGCAATTAGAGTAATTACCCCTAAATGTTTAATTACATAAATGCATCTGCAAAAACATGCCAGGCCTGAGGTTTACTGCCTGTAGTAAATGCATGAATGTGCCGAACTGTGCATCAAATAAATCATGGCATTTATGAATGTGAACTGACAGAACTGCATCTGCTGAGCTAGAAGAGGAGTAAAGACACATAGGAAAATATCTGCAAGCACCAGTATTGCCCCAGTGGGCATGGAGCTTGGTAGCCAGGGCAGTCAGGATGTGGGAATAGGGAGCAAGGACAACAAACCCAACAACTGCCATGTGAGATCTGCTCCAAGCCATGGGGTGTTGGTCGGAAGACACCAATTTCTTCTTTTTGCACCACTTGACCACAATAAGCCTTTTAGGCACCCTTGAGGCAGGTGCAGTGTGGGCAAAGAGAAACCTAAACCAGGGGGATAGAAATCTGTGGCAAAAAGTAAAAGGGATCTGGGAAGGAAATTTTGGAAATGTGCCCCCTGCGTAGGGTTGTGAGGAGCAGCATTCCCAGACTATGTGCACAAACATTACACATAGCTTGGAGTTAATCAGTCAGCTTTCCAGATGAAGGTAAAGAGAAACCTGTGTGTGAGAAGGCACACATAGTCCTCCCAGGACTCTCATATTGGCCTCTCCATGCTCATTGAAGCTAACAGGAGGCTAATTTGGGTGATTGAGTGTGGGGGTTGTGCCAGAATGCCTGACAGTGCTGGAATTTATAGGTGGACTCGAGGCTGCCACGTATGCACTGCTTTTCTCTGGTTAAGTCCTTTCTATTTGGTAAAGATTTCCAGAGGTGCAGCAGATGAAATCTCAATGGACTGTCTCCATGAGCACTTCCCACAGGTCAGGACATCCTGCTCAGCTGTAGAACCTGCACGCTGTGTTGCACACAGGTGCAGCAGGTCCTCTGCTCCCCAGAAAGCCTCAGCCACTGGGGGCATGTTCAGTCCAGCTGCTGGATGCCCTTCCCCATACTGTGGGATTCACAAGTAAGTCTCGTCCACATGGGCACCACAGTCACGCAGGACATCTCACCCAATGCTGATAGCCTTAAGTAGGACTGTTTCCAGGTGGAGCAGACTCACCTGTCCCCGATTTCCAAGGTTTAATAAAGACTTTTGAAAGACTTTGGGAAGTCTCTGTGGTTTGTACTTCATTCACTTTGGTGCTGGTAAAGAGAAACATGGAAATCTCACAAGCAATGCTCTCTGATGAAATTTCTGCAGTAACTTTTCCTGGCATGCCCAGATTCCTGAATCTCCCCTAGTGCAGATCCTTTGTTTAAATGCATTTTCTGCCTCTATCACCAAAAAATGCAATCAGTAAAAATCTAACAGCCTACATTACACAATTCAAGGAGCAGGAGAAATGACCCCAAACTTCTTATACCAAACTGTTACAATCCCACTGTCTGGTTTTCCAGGGAAGTTTCTTTACTGCTCTTCCACAGTCCAAGTGTTCTGCCTTTATTTAATGAATCAGTTAGTTTCAATTTTGTTTTTGAAGTGTAAGTTCTGCATATCTTCAAATTTCACTTTTGCATTGATGCCTTAGATCTTGACCTTTGTGTTTTTTAACTGCTTAGAGTGTGACTCTGAAGTTTCTTGTAGCCTGTTAATTTCTGCTCTCTCATGCTGGGCAGACATAACAAAGCCTCTCTGGCCCTGCTTTCCAAGGACACCCAGACTGTCCTAGGCCAAAAGTATAAACCAAAGAGCTGCTAAGGGGGGGGGCAGGCTGAGGGGAAACTGAAGCTTTAATTGGAGAATGAACCCTGATATGCAAATGAACCAAACCTATAAAAGAGTGAAGAACTCGTGACCTGGGGTCCATCTTGGGGTCCCTTTTGGCAATAGCCTGTGGCTCCCAGGGTGTACCTTTGAAGGCCTTTCAAATAAATACCTATTTTATTCTTTTACTCCTGTCCAGCCTCCGTGCCTAGGAGGCCTCTTAAGGCATCAGCATCACATCCCTCATGTTTTGTGGGGAGTTTTACAAGGTCACACACGAGCCTGTTCAAATCAATTGTATCACCAGTGGCAGAGTGGTGAGATGTGACATGAGCTGGCACATATAAGGTGATAGCAGCTTTGTTAGCTCCGTACTCACATCAGCCAGAGCACAGTGTTGTTGTCCACAAGCCCTCAGGTTGGTGCTGGTGTGTCTTGTCTGGGTGTTTCAAAAGACAAGGTAAATACATAAGCTGTATGGTGGGACTGTAATACTGGTACTGTTTGGCCAAAGAGGCACTACTGGGAATTGGTTTTCAGTCTCCAGATCTGGCACTGGAGACTGGAAGAGAATCCTCCCAGGCAGCCAAATGCAGACGTGATTGCCTGTTCAACACACATCACTGTTTCCATGTAGTCCACTTTACTGAGCAAACACAGCTCGGTGCTGGCAGCGATTACTGTTTGTTCTCTACAGCTGCAGCTTTGCTTTGTCTGTGAGTAGCTTTGCCGAGTTTCAATTTAGGGTCCCAATAAAGCTTTAACAAAGCTCCAAACTGCAAAGACAAACAAAAGAGAGGAAAAAAAAGTAATTAAATGTAATGAGTAAAATACTGTTGTATGACCACGATAACTTGGGATACTGGGAACTGCTCGAGAACACACTTTGCTTTAACAGAAGCTACCACAATAGAAATCTCTTCAGAAAAGCACTCCTGCTTTCCAGTGTTTCCACAGGCATCTGTGGTGTGTGGATGAGGGATTCAGCATTCCTCTGCATCCAAGTCCTGCAATTCTGGCCAAGTCAGGCAGGAAACCTTGAAGGGTCTCTGCAAGCTTTCTTCAACAGCCGAAAGGGATACTGTGTGACACAAGACCCTGTATTTGGGGAGCAGCTCTATTGCCTATTTAATACACTCCCAAAGCAGAAAACATGAGTCACCTATTTACCTTGAGATTTAGGCTGGGCACTACAACAATCCTGAACAATAGAGAATTCTCTATTAGTGTTAGGTTTTAATGAACAAGCCTAAACTGAGGAATGCTTTAGCTCTCTGTGTAACCAACTGCATTGTTTAAGGTCCTGCTAACATTTTTCTTTTACCAAGAACAGGTCATGTTTTGTAAATTTTCTTTGCAGCCATAAGAATCCCTTCTTTTTAAGGAATTTCTTCAAGTCAATGAAAATTAGACATTCTTTTCTACATATTGCCTGAGAATATGCCCTGTTTGATTACAGGTCTCATAATTCAAAACTGGAAAAGCAATGTTTTCACATGTTTCTCGTTCATGCTCAAAACTGAGGTTTGTGGGCCTGTGCAACCCTGCCAATATAGCCTTGCTGCCCCTCTCCTGGGGAAGGCCCTGGAAACTGCTTCTGTCTTCATGTTTCCTGTAGGAAAGTTAGCTCTTGGAGGAATTTAGGCTTTACAAAGTCTAAAGGCTTTGTCCTGACATGCAATAGCATTTTCCAAACAGAATACATATGGGTAGACCTCATCCACTTTGAGTTTAAAAAGAAAAATAAACCTTAAAAGCACAGTTCCCCTGGCTTTTCAGCCTCTCCTTGCTGGCTCTTGTGGTAGCAGGTTTTTCTGGTAGCCCATCATGGTCTCTCCCACCTTAATCTCACAGCTGTTTCTAAGCCGTTGGAGGCTTATCATTCCCTTTGATATCTTTGTTCTTATCAATCAGGGCTATGAAACTGGCTATCGCCTTTTCAGGTTTCTAGGGAAACATCTCCTCCTTTAACATCTAATCCAACTGGTTGGCAAATTGTCCTTTAGAAGCAGAGGGAGAGGCACGGACTACAGATATAAAAACTCTGATTTCTCTTGTTTTCACAGTTATGGTCAGATATGATTGTAGAGCAGCAACGTCCAGCACATGCCCCTGCTCAGCGTTTACGTAAGCAAGCAGCATTAAATCTCTGTACTACAAAAATAGGTTGTAGTACAAAGCAGAGTTAAGATCGACAGCAAGATCCCTTCCTTCTGCTGCTTTAACCCTTCAGTTTTAAGGCTGGAATGAGAAGGTTTGACGCCGTGATGCTTAAAACAGAGTGAAAAACAACGGGGCTGGTCTCAGTGCCGGGTATCAGCTCTGCCCCAGAAACTCGGGGCCACACAAGTCATTGGTATTGACTGTTCATTACGGGTGCCTTTCCAACCGTGGAGGTGATTGCAAAAAACCCTCCCAAAACCTCTTTGCCGGCTCCCGAGTACCGCGGACTCCCCGCTAGATGTCAGCGTCCCTCCTGCAAATCACCGGGGGGTGATTAAAAGCCTCTAATGAGGCTCCCTCATGCAGCCAGGCTGCTGGAGACCTCCCTGCCAGCCGGCACCTGGACCACACGCTTTCTGGGGGAAGATTTGCACCGAAACGCTTTTGGCTTCCTTAGAAGGATCTGTCGCGCCGATGGGAGCCCAGCCCAGCGCCTGGCACTGCCCTCCGAACAGCCGCTATGGTCACTGGAGTTAATTGTATTTATTCTGCCGGAAATGGGGCTATTTATAATTAAATATGACCCGCAGGTGCTCTGCCAGGTCGGAGGGTCCAGCAGCCAGCGCTGGCTCCAGGCAGAGTTCTGGATCCCACAAGAGCCTGGTCTGCTGGGGCAGAAAGAGTATTTGTTATTTCCACTTTATTCGGTTACCTGGCTAGGGACAGCTCAAGAAACTCACCAACTACTGAAAAAAGCAGAAAAGCTTGTTTTCTTCCTCTTGCCTGAGAAAGGAAGATGGCTGAGGATGAGAGTTAGCACTTCTTGAAATCCAGAAAAAAAATTCCAAATCAAATTACAGGAAAAGCTCCTTTATTTAATGAATCAGTTAGCTTTATCTTTTTAAAAAAGTGTAAGTTATGTGTCATTTCCTGTATGTATTCAGGACAGTTACTTTGTAGAGTAAAATCAAATTTTAAAGCACTTGTATACTCATTTTGAATTGCAACCCAACCCGACCTAAGAGAAAAATAATCACATTAAAAGGGAATTATTCACCATTTCTAATAGTTTTATTAAAATATAATTAGGAATCTGAATAAATGCATGTAAGATACAGAGTCACTTGAATAAGTAAAAGCCACAGGTGCCCTCCTGGTTAGTTAAATCTAATTAATTCCAACAGTCTCTAAACTTACTCTTTTAAAAATTGAAGTGACTGTGGAGAACGATTGCAAAAAGAAATTTAAAGTAGCAGATTTTTTAAATTAAGATTTCCTGATTGTTGAACTTTGTCATTGTTAAAATTCATCACTTCAATCCCTCCCTGAAATGTACAGTTAATCACTTCCTCTAAATACAAAGCACAGGAGCTGATTACCCTTCAGCAGCTACATCTCTGGATTCAGCTTTTTCATTACATTGTAATTACAATGGATCTTTCAAGTTGCGATGAAAATAAAGGCTTAGTGGAAGCGAAAATGAAAGTTTAATGGCACAAACTAAACATCAGCTATGAGCAACTTCAGCTCTGGCCTCTTACCCCAATCCCATTTCATTTTTGGACTTGTCTGAAGTGAATAAAGAGCACGGAGCCAAATTACGCAGTGAACTTTGTTATTGAAACAGCATGGAGTAATACTTTGAACTTGAGAGAGATTTACATTTTGGTTTAGTCCATGGTGGTAGGGGAATAACAGCATTTTTGTGTCACACAGGGCTTTCTTGGGGGCCCATCAGGCACTTGGAGAAGAGTTGTTGCATTGCTCCAGCAAGCACACGCTCTCCCGCACCCAGCTTACCTTCCCCTGCACTGGAAAGAGCTGAGTTTTGTCCTAAACTTTGCGTTCTTTTATAGAAATGCTGTCTGCTTGTGCACATCTGCCTGCAGCTTGGTTTATATCGCCTGGAGAGACCTTGACCTGGCTTTTTGTTGCGGGTTGGTGAAACATCTGGAGCCCTGTGCTGCATCTTGCTGCATAAGGCTGTACTGGGACAGTTCACTGCACACCTGCTTGGGAGCAGCAGTTCCCGCCTCCCGCTGGCCCCGCAGCTCCTGCTGCAAGGTCACACTGGAGGGGTGGCTTTGGGGCACAGCTCTGTGCATCAAACACCAGCACATCCAGTTCCCCCGATCCCTCGCTTCGGTGCTCCCGGCACGGTGTGCCAGGGCACTCAACCAGCCCAGCTTGAAGCTCTTTTTACTTCTTGCAATGAGCTGGTGGTTGGTTCAGGTCCCTGAAGGACAATGTGGCTGCATGGTCAGTGGGTGCCAGTGCCAGCACGGCAGTCCTGCCCAGCCACAGTGTGATGGGGAGGGGACCAGGGACAGAGCACATGCCTCAGGGGCTGGGGCAGCTGAATGGGCTCAGCCACGTCACAAAATCACACGCTTAAGATCACTGCCTTTGCATTGTATCTCGTGGTGACAAGTCCATGGGATTCATTTGTTCAGTAAGCTGATCCGATTGATCAGAAGCATCCCAGAAAGCGCCTCCATGGAGGAGTAGAATGGAATAGAATCCCTCATTTGGGAGGGACCTACACTGAACATCTCATCCAACTGGCCAACCAAAAGTTACAGCATGTTATTAAGGGCATTGTCTGAAGGCCTCTTAGACATTGACAGGCTGGGGGCATCAACAGCCCCTCTAGGAAGCCTGTTCCAGTGTTTGACCACACTCACTGTAAAGAAAGGCTTCCTAGCAGCTTTCTGTTGGATCTGCTGGATGAGCTGACTCACTCTGGTGACCTCTCATCACTAAACCCAGGGCAGGATGGAAGGAGAGGGCACAGCTGAGGCAGCTCAGGATGGGATCACCCTACTGTGATTGCCCCACTTAGATCAGTTCAAACAAAATGCTGGCTCATGCTCACCCACCTGGGCAGAGCTGCCAGAAGCTGCAGCCTGTGCCCTGCCTGCTCTCCCGGATCCATCAGCTGTGGCTGCCCATGCTGGCTCCAGACAGCCCACTGATAACCAATGACACACCTTTTTCCAGACTGCTCTGCTCAGCTCATTTAAGATGGGATTTGTGATTCCCACAGGTGACAGTCTGATGCAGAGGAGATGTGAAGGACACCTGGTTAAAGTTGGTGGGGAAAAGACAGAAATGCCTTTTGCAGAAGCAGCCTGGTCCTGCATCAGCCACCCTCCACCTAAGCCTTGGCCCTGCCAGGACTTCATTGCTCTTCACACCCACATTCCTCCCCTCTTCACCTTTGTCCTCATCTGCATGAGCATCAGCTCTGCCAGGGACTCCTCAGCTCCAGTCTCCTTCCAGATGCTCACCCAGACCATTTCATTCCTTGCCCACCAAACCCTGAGGAGGCTCAAGCATCAGTTTGACCAACTTAGGCTTGAACAGGTCCAACCTCTGCCTGCCTCCACCAGGAATGAGGTCCTGCACAATGACTCCATTACCTCTGACACCTCCAGGGCCATGCAAAGACTCTTCTTACCCTTTTTCTCCCTTAGCCACAGCAGAGTCCTGGATTTTAGGCAGTGCAAACCCCGAAAACAACAACTCCTGGAAGAACTGCCATCATCACAAAACTTCTGCTATACCTTGGTGTTCTTCTTTGACCGTGCTTTTTCCAATGCAAGCAGTACATGATACATGGTACTGTATTACACTAGCCTATGTATCAGTCCATATTCTCTAGAAATTAAATTTTGGAAAGAGCTTTTAGTTTATTTCTGCAGAATAAAGGCCAGAGATTCACTATATGGCAGCGGGGAGATGTCCAGCAGCTTCCTCTGGTGCTCAAAGCTGGAAGGGGCAGCTCAGCTCCCTGCTGCACTCACAGACCCTGTCTCTAGTGTGTATCTCAGCGAGATCTGGGACTTGCATAGAACAAACCCATATCAGGAGCAATTTACAAGTGATAATGAAAGGAGAAGCCCTGATTGGCAGAGGGAACAAGGGGCTATTTCTGCCCTCTGAGGCTGAGGAAGCCCAAATCCAGCTGTAGAAGGTGTGACCAGATGTCTCTAAACTGGGCTTGTCTCCAGCCCTAGTGGTGGATGAGCTCACCCTGACATGGGATGCAACATCCCCAGGATGGGGATGAAGAGTTGCAAGGCTGTGGAGAGGTGTGGGGAGAACAGGGGGTCATGGGGTCCCACCTGTAGGGCCCTGCAGAGTCTGAAATGACAGCAATGCTGCACCAATCCTGGTGATTTAGCCCCAGCTTTGTGCTGGTATGGGCTCTTCCTGCTGTCATTTCCTTCCCTTTCTTTGAGATGGGAGGGTGACTGCTGATATTTGGGCTACACACAAAATAACACGAGGGTTTTTTTCCCCTGCAAATTGCAAGCAAGGTGTTGCTCTGTGGTCAGAGGATGAACAAGCAAAGCTGTGACTGGGACCAACACTTGGCTGGTGGCTGCCTGCACGGAATGGGATTGTTGGAACACGTGCTCCTGTGGAGCAGAAGGTCCCCCAGCGCCTGACACCGGGGCCTTGGTGGCCAAAAATAGCTGGGCCTGTCACAGGGAGGACGATACCCCTGGGAGGCTGAGGCCACAATTCAAGGGACAGTGTGTCACACAGTCAGAAACTCAAGTGTCTCATTTAGCATGCATTTCCCTTGGTTTCAGGAAAGCCGTCTGTAAATAAATATCCAGTAGTTTGCTTAGGAGAAGATGAGTTGGCTAAAAACCTGCCGTGTTGCTGCATGAGCATTTGGGAGCTCAGGGTCCTCACAGTGGAATAAGGGAGAGGATGTGTCCACTAACACTGCTTTTAAAATAGACCAGTGTGTAAATGACAGAGCAATTTACGGACTCCAGGCAATGCAGGACAGCGAACGTCTCTCAAAATACAGGATCTGTCCCCACACGAATTATAACAGATGACAGTTCACTAAATATATCTGCAATGCCAAAACAAACAGCACTACATACCAAAGCAAGAGGTCACTGCAGTCTGTCTTCACACGTCACTTTTCTTGCTGATCTGCAGGAGACTTTGACCAGGAGGACTGAAAGATGAAGCAGAGAGGCTGAGTGTGTGTATGTGAGGGTCTGCCAGGGAGATGGATTCTCATTTTGGCAAATGCTATCAGCTGTGCCTTCAAGGGCCGATGTAGTATCTCATTGTATTCCCTACCTGATACCTAATTGTGACCAAAATAGTCACAATCACCCACAAAATCTTACACAACAGCAACTTGACACAGATAAGGACCAAATGAATGAGAGTTTCCAGCTAGAGATAAATTGGATAAATGTTGAAAATAATGAAAAATTAATTGTTTCTCCTGCCCCGAAGTACATTTTGAATATTGTCTGCTCTTCAGGCTTGTGCATAAATACGCATAATTCTGCATCTTTAATTGAAATATGTATGCAGCTCGGCTGTTTTTCTGCTGACAGCTCAATGGAGTTACTCTGTTAGTGATCATTACAATTATTTAGTGATACTGAGATCTTGCTAAGAGGTCTGAGCCATCCTCTGAGACTGTAGAAACCTGGAACCAAAATATGTGCCCAGCCCAAGAGCTGAAATTCAGTAACAAATTTTATAGTAAAAAAACCCTTTTGTATGAAAGTATCAGCCTAAGGGAGTGAGGAACCCACATCAAACTGAATTTTTTTAGAAGCCATAAAAGTTCTAATAGTTCCCGCAGTCCTCCTTGTAATTCTCAGCCAACTGAGTCATCAGTGAAGAAATAATTGTTTTAGTGGGATTCCTACATAGCCCCCTACACAGGTCTCCTCCCAAGTGGGAGCAGTACATGGAGCAGGGCAGTGTTCAGGCACTCTCACATTTGCCTGAGCTTTAATCCCCTTGCAGACAAAATCCTGAACTTAAATGCATGGAAAATTGCTGTTGATAATCTTATTTCGAGAAAAAAATTATGTACTTCAACCAGTATCTGGCAAGGTACAGGCTTTTAGCTTCTGACTTAGAAAAACCCTTGTCTGCATATGCACTTCACTGGCTGGTAAAGTTTCTGGAATTACATTTTTTCCTTTAAAATTCTGAAGACACAATAGCAGCCTGAATTCCCTTTTCTGCGTTATGTATCAGTGCACAGTGGCAGCAGGGCAGGAGACATTTCATAGGCCATAAAACCAGAATGGGCTTAATCCTCTTCTCACAGTAGATTTACATTTGTGTGACTGTTAGTAAAGTTGGCAGTAAAGATGTTGACAGAGCTGAGGGCTGGCTGGGGCCCAAGGGCACTGATTTTTAAAGGTGGCAACTGGGATTACTAAACCCTACTTCCAAAGAAGCCTTAGCCCCACTTCCTACCCTTGAGAGCTTTTTTGTTCTCCACTGAATCATGGCTGAAAATGGGCTGTAGCCACCCAAGACATGTCAGTGTTGCAGGGGCAGCAGAGGCAAAGCAAACTGCTGCTGCCTGAGAGCTGCCCAAGGGAGCTTTGCCCTGACCATGGAGGGGTGAGAAGGGTGCCTGGCCCAGCATTTCCATGTTCTGATGTGCTTTGTGCAGTCCTCAGCCCAGATGTCTCCTAGAACTATCAATACCTGCAACTATAGAGCAAGTTTTTTTTCTCTTTGTTTCCTTTCCATTCTTGGAGATGGCAAGGAAAGGAAAGGCTGTCAAGGGATTAAAACACTGCTCAAAGTGGAAACTACTGCAGGTCTTGTCTGAGCCTCAGTGAAAGTGCTTCAGGGGTGAGAGGAGGCCAGGAAGAGGAAAATGCCTAAGCCCTTGGTTGCCTTCTGCTGCTCAGTTTTGTTTTATAAGCACCTGAGCTTGCAGCTGCCATTGGAGCTATTTTACAAAGAAGCTGCTTGTCCAGCTGCTGTTATTTCCTCATCCATCCTGCGGGTTTCCGAATCCAGACCTGGCATTTCACCACTACACTGTGTTTCTCAAGCTTCTGCTGTGGCCAGCTGAGTAGTGTTTCTTGGCAGGTTTCTCTCACACAACTTCTGAGAAATAGAGCCAAAACTGAGATGCCAAACTGCTGGTGAGATACAGAGTGCGTGGGAGGCAGCAGCCAGCCTTGGAGCATGAGGGCAAAGCTGACAAGACTGGTGTGGTCTTGATTGCAGGCTCGTTACAGTGCTCTTACAAACACAAGGGCTGCAGCTGTGACAATCCAAGGATAGAAGAGGTATTATTTTTTGTTAGACTGATTAATGTAAGTGAAAAAAGTGCATAAATGTTTGGGTTTAAGATTAAGGGGATTCTGAATCCAAAACCTTGCCTGAATTTACTGATAAGGTCGGGTCAAGGTCTTATGGGCTCCTAAAGGTCCCTAAAACACAGTCTGCTAAGCCCACTAAGCCAATCAGGAATGCAAGGTTTCAGCAAAGGTTTCACAAAGGCCCTTCAGTACCTGAAGCAGGACTTGGGTCAGAGGTAAATACCTCAGTAAATACCTGTGATCCAAAAGAACGGTGGAATTGAGAGTTGGGAAGGATCACCTTTGAATTTCAATTTTTCAGGGTGAAACCTTAAGTCACATCTCTGTATAACAAACCCTCCTCACTTGTAACTGAGAAGCTGGTGCACTTTGGGAGGTGGGAAAACAGAGTGGCAATCTTTATTCATGCACAATGCTTGCGTTACAAATGGAGCACAATGAGCCCTGCTCAGTTCAGATGCCAGGTGCTTGTCCTCAGGAAACTAACCTGGGATGTGCCTCTCTATGAGCAGAATCCAGTGCCTTGGCTCTGAAAAATTTGGGAGTTCACACCAGCACTGTTTACTTTAAGACAGTAAACACCTCCATAATGCAATCCCGTATCGAAAGATGAAAGTGCATGGTTCTGGCTCCTGGATGCTGGTGTAAGTTTCAGGTACTAATATCTAAGTGTAGAAGTCTTCAGTTTACCCTGTTTTTAGCCACAGGGACCACAATCCACAGGCAAAATCAAAGGAAAAAGGAAACTGAAGAAAAGGTGAGGATATCTGCTTTGAGAACTGTAGATTTGCTAATTATGGACCTATTCCAGGAGATTTCCTACAGATTTACTGCAACTTCAGTGTTATTAACCTATTTATCTCTTTTGGAACTGTGCTTCTCCATCCTAAAATTAGCTTGTGACCTAACAGAGCATTTAGGCATGGGCACCTTTAACCATCAAAGTGTTTCCACTGACTTCAGCAGAAACAGCTGGGTGTTGGAGGCAGCGTCGGCGCCCCGGCGATCTGCTGGAGCCGTCTTACATGCCAGGGACAGTGTCATACACAGAGCTCAGATTAAATGGGAGGGGAACAGGGAGCATTTCTAACATGATTACTGTCAGATTTCCTTTTATGTTTTCCGGAGGAAAATAGTATGCAAATGCTGCACGTGTCTGCATGGATTCAACCTTCCTTTCCTCTTTTTTGATCTTTCTAATTCTGACAAACAAGCTGCCCATGATTGCTGAAGGGAAACTCTCCCCAAGGTGTCGGGCCACGGGCATTTTTGAGGGGCACAGTGGAACCCCTGTTCCCCTGCTTGTGGCTACACTTTCCCACTCCAGCACTCTTCCTCCAGTTGCACCTCAGTGGAGACAAGGTGAATTGTGTCTGGGAACTGAGCCAGAGTAAAAATAACTGAGGAGGGGAGGGTGCTGCTTTTTTAAAGCAGTTTCCTGGTCTGTTTGACAACAAACAGCACAAAGAGCTGCACCAGCACAACAGAGGGAGTATAACCTGACTGGTTCATCAAAGTGCTGCCACCAAAAATGATGTCTGCAAAACTGCATCTGTATTTCCTTGGTGTTGCTACACCAGCAGGGTGGAAAGTCCTTGGAAAAGTCCAACAGTGAGTTTCTACTCTCATCCCTTCTTCCCCTTTCCCAATTCTTCTCTCTCCTGCAAGGGATGAGGTCAGTAGAGAGCAGCTGGGCAAGAGGCTGATGTTTCTGGCACAGTGCGGATCCCTTATTTTCTTGCTTAGCATCCTGTTCCCAACTCCAGTTTCTGCTGTGCATTCCTGTCCCTGTGCTGGATCCTGCTGCCCCCTCTGTCGTGCTGACATACCTCTTCGTGTGTCCACACCACAATCAAATCCTGGGAGCAATCCAGATCAAAACAAAGTATTCTTCTTCAGAGCTAACTTTCATCCGGTTCCCCGCTCCAGCACACACACCATGCCAGCACGGCACAGGGGGTTGCACACAGGGCAGAGGAGGGTCACCAAGCCAAAGGTTTGTCCTGGCAGACTGCAGAGCAAATATAACCTAGAGTATCCAAACAAAATTAGTTTACACAGCCGTCTCAATCATTCAGAGTTAACACTTTATCCAGATTGGGGCTGGGACTTGGGGACATTTGATCTCCCTCCAATGCTGGAATCTAGACACCCAAATTCTGCATTATAGAAGGAATGTCCCACCATGAAGCTCATGCTGTTCATCCCTGTGGGACCTATGGACCAATCTTCCAATTAAGATTGGAAAAGACTGCTGTGATCATTGAGTCCAACTGTTAACACAGCACCACAACATTCACCACTAAACCATGTCCCCAAGTGCCACATCCACACACCTTTTGAACACTTGCAGGGATGGAGATTTTACCACTTCCCTGGGCATCCTGTTCCAATGCCTCACAACCCTTTCAGTGAAGAAATTTTTCCTAATATCCAATGTAAACTTCCCCTGGTACAACTCAAGGCTGTTTCCTCTCATCCTGTCGCTTGTTACCTGGGAGCAGAGCCCAACTCCCACCTGGCTACATCCTCCTTTCATGTGGATGTAAAGAGTGAGAAGGTCTTCCCTAAACCTCCTTTTCTCCAGGCTAAACAGCCCCAGCTCCCTCAGCTGCTCCTCATCAGACCTGTGCTCCAGACCCTTCCCCAGCTCCCTTCCCTTCTCTGGACACGCTCCAGCCCCTCAATGCCTTTCTTGTCATGAGAGGCCCAAAACTGAACCCAGGATCTGAGGTGTGGCCTCACCAGTGCCCAGTACAGGGGGACGATCACTACCTGGATGCCTTGTACAAGAAACATTCAGCTCTGTGACTTTGCTGTTCTGGGTGGTGTGGGAAGCTGGTGAGGCAAGAATCACTGCTGAAACTGATCAGACCCTCTTTCAGGAGAGAATTTCATGGGAATTGTGAGGGCTTCTCACCCCCACTGCAGTTATCTTCATCGCTGCCTGATAGTGCTGCTCTGTAGGGCTTTTCCCCAGTGCTCTGTGCATCTATCCAGGCAGCTCATTTTGAACACCCATAGACAGCAGGCAAGAGCTCAGCTCACACAGCTTCCAGATCTTCACCTTCCACAAAAGCTGATCCATGTCAGCCACTTGCTATCCTTGCTGGCAGCACCCATATACCTGTCAAAGCAGGTACAGCGTGAGCACAGGGCCTTGGCAGTTCTTAGATGGAAGGCTGTGTGGTAAGAGATGAAAGCTTATTTTCAGAGTCTCAGTCTAAGTAATCAACAGCCTGAAGATCTGGATACAAAGTAGGCATATATGACTTAATTCTACCTTTGTGTCTCGCACCTTTTTTAATGGAATTACTACTTAATTGCTTATATTAAGCCTGTCCAACAACATCACTTAGTGTTAGTAACACTTAGTGTCATATCTTCAAGTGCTTTACAAGCAAGTTATGAAATACGTAATTTAAGTGAAAACAAGCACCTTGGGCTGGGACCTGTGCTGTGTTTGACACAGCCTGGCATGCCTGCAGTGCTGTGTATGCTGGGATGAGGAGCCCTGTGATTCATGTAAAGTCAGTGAGAAGAACATGGAGATATAAAGTGGGATGTGTTCTCCGAGGTATAAAAGATCAAGGCTCCATGAGACTTCATCTGGTGATTTCATAGCCTGTGCAAGAGCCTCAAGTGATCCACAGGGGACCTGAAATAACTCTTCAAGTAGCAGAGCTTGGTTTCGATATTGCATCTTCTTCTCTCCTTCCTCTAGCACAAAACTGAAAACTGGCAGTCAAAAGTCATAAATCAGTCAGAAATGTTTGTTTCACTTTGAGGATATGCATTACAGTAGCCATAACACAGGAATTAGGAAACCACAGCATAGCCCAAAGGCCTTTGCCTTCACCTGTGTCCATGAAGCACAAGACAGCTGTGTCACTATACAAACACTAATTAATCCTCAATAAAACAAATTTAAAAAGTACACAAAGAGCCATCACGGGTTGGTTTGTTGCCAAGATGGCAACAAAACATGAATTGGACCAGGTGTTTGCCAAGGCAGGGCAGTCAAGTCATAGCCAGCTTTGATTGTTGCTTCTGCAAGTCACTGAGTTCTCAGGCTCCAGCTGAAATGACACTGAAAAAGGTGCAGGAGCCACTTTTGCCTGGAAAAGAAAAATTTCCTTCCAGAAAATCAGGGCTCCAAATTTTGCAGGGTTTCTTTAGGCAGATCTGTGGGTGTAAAGAGAAGCTTGAGTAAGTTGGTACATTTGGCTTTGTAGCCTTCAAATACAGGACCTCACTGGCTTCTCTCTTTAAGTTGGTTGATGTTTTACCAGCACAGACTGAGGAGAAGCCCAATGTATCCACACTGGCAGGAGGTGGCTTTTGGAAAGTTACATTTCCTTTGGATAGCTGGCTGACCCCTGGGTGTGTAAAGCAAAGCTCTATCCCTAGTTGTATCTTCTCACTTTGTGAAGTCTACAGTCAAAAGCTATGCAATTTCAAATAGGACAAATCTAAGGAATTCTTTCCTTTTCCTCCTCCAAAAATCCCCCTCTGAGTTATAAAAACCCCCAACTTATGTTCACATAACTGACCCGCATCTGCCTTCCAGAGTTCTGGCTGGGCATGGCCAGATGATGCTGTCCCTAAACTTGAGGAAAGTCTGAATCTGGAAGAGAGGAGAAGATGGGTCATGCCTGGGGTCTGTGCGTGAGGTGACGGGGGCTCAGCCTGGGGAGGGCTGTGGAGGCTGTGCAGAAACTGGAGAGGCCTCCAACGATCTTCTAAATTTGATTTGGAGTTGCTGCAGATCTGTGACAACTCTGAAGTATTTCATTTTCTGTATCACCTGTAACCCCAAACCTTCCCAGAGCAGAAAACGGTTCCTACAACACACAGCTTTTCTCACTTCCAGCACAAGTCCTTACTCTGAAGCACATGGACACAGAGCTCCTGGGGCCCTGCCCGGCTGTTCCCGAGGGGCGGGATGAACAGCGCCGTCCCGGTAAGCGCCGGGAGGGAAAACACCGGGAAACCCCGCACGCGAAAGCCAAGGCTGGTGAGGACGGGCGGGCGCGGGGAGCCGGAGCCATCCCCTCCTCTCGCCGGGCACCCCACGAACCGCGGCCGTGCCGGGGTGTCCCGCGGGCGGGGCCGGCCCGGGGCCGCTCCCGGCGGGGGAGGCGGGGCCGGCCGGGCTGCGGGGGCCGCGGCCGCGCCGCCCTCCGGCCCGCGGGCAGGGAGCGCGCTCGCTCGCTGGCAGCGGCCGGGGCGGGGAGCGGCCGGTCCGTCCTTTCTCCTCCTTCTCCTCCCTCCCGCCCTCGCCACCGCCACTCGCGCCCGCCGCCGATGCCGGGACTACGCCCGCGGTGAGTCTGTCCCGCCGGGACCCGCCCGCGGGAAGTTGCGGCGCGGCGCGGCCCGGCTGCGCCTTTGTGCGGGAGCGGCGGCGCTGCCCGCCCGGTCCGGCCCCGGCCCCAGCCCCTGCCCCGGCCCGCCGGTGCCGCCGCCCCGCTCCGCTGCCCGCGCCCTCCGCCGCGCCGGTACCTGCCGCTCTTTGTTCCCCGCCGCCGCCGCCTTTGTTCCCTCGGTGCCGGCTGCACCTTCGGCACCGCCCGCGCCCCCCGCGGGACATCGCTGCGCGGGGGGCGCGGATGGAGAGACCGCGCTCCTGGAGCGGGTCCCCCCCTCTCCCAGTGCTGCGAAGGCCGGGGAAAAGGGGAAAGCACCGCGGCGGGGCAGCGGCGGGAGTTCGCCGGGCTGCGCGGGGGGAGTGCGGCGGGCTCGGCCGGCGGCGGGAGCGGGCTTGGAGCGAGCTCGGAGCGGGCTCGGAACGAGCTCCCGCCCCCGCGGTCCTGCCCTGCCCTCCCCGCGCGGGGGCCGCGGTGCCGGAGGAGCTCCGGCCGGAGCCGGCTTGTCCCGGGGCCAGCTCGTCCCGGGGCGGGGGAGCGCGCAGGGGGTGCGGGCAGGTGACCGGCGCTTCCCCGGGGAGGCGTGGGTAGCGCTGGGAACGTCGGTATCTCTCGGGTTGTGTGTTTGGGAACTGATGGTGCAAACTTACTCAGGCAAAGTTCTCGGAAAAGGGAGCGACTGCTTTTCTGGGAGGGCCGCAGGCGGCATCGGCATTCTCCCTCCGCTGCGTTTTATTGCCTGTGCCGCAGCGTTTTATTGCCTGTGCCGCTGCCCCGGGTGAAGCGCTGCCCGCTGAGGACTCGCGCGCTCTGTGCTTCCCGCTGCACATGGGCTCCTTTCTCTTTCCCGCCTCGCTGCTACCCTCCCTCCTGCCTTCCCTCCCTTCCTCCCATCTTTCCAGGGCTCCTGGCAGCCGCCTGCTTCCTCTCGGAGCAGTTGTTACGGATCTGTGTTATTCCAGCCCGTCTTCCTGTCTGTAACTTGGTACTGATTTAGTGTCAGGTGCTCTGTGTGTGTGCGTGGGTTTAAGGGAAGGCTCCTTGTCCTCCTTTCACCTCCACAACTAAACCTGGGCTCAGTCCTATCCCTGTCACTCCAAAACTGAATTGTTGTTCTTCTCTGTTTCTCCTGGGAGCTGCTGGAGGCATCAGGAAGTAGAGCAGGTGCATCCTCCTCAAGTTACTCAGAATCTACAGAGAGAAAACTTTGAGCAAGTTTGTTTTTAGAGTTTCTCACAATCTTTGTCATGGTTGTGGCTGTGTGCTCCTCATGCCTCTGCTTCCCTCTTTCCCTGTGTCCTGCCTGTCCTCCTTTTTCTTGTCGTTCCTATGTTTTCCTACCTCTCAGCTTGCAGGGTGATCTCCTGTCACAGGACAGGCAGACAAAGCCGTAAGTGCCACGTGGAGGGTCCTGGCTCGTTGTTGTGGCTGCTGACCAAGTGAACAGAGCTGCAGCTTGGCGGGCACGTCTGTTTACCTCTATGTGAAATGCAATTCCTGCAGGAGGGACACGCGCGGCTGCTGGCGCCTGGTTAGCTGTGTCATGGTCTTCAGCCACTTCTGGGGTGGCTTGATAGCTCTGAGAAGGAGCACCGTGGCAGCTGTAAACTCTGCTCACAATAACAGTATCTGCACACACAGCCACCTCAAGCTGAAATCAGGGCAGCCTAAATAATTGATTTCCAAGGCAGAAGGCAGCATGTCATAGCAAGAGAGGGTGGGGTGGTGTGGAGTGACAGGGGAGGTGGCAGGGGAGAGGAAGCCCTGGCAACTGCGGGTGGTGGCAGTGGGGATGAGTTGAAGAGAGAGGGATGGGCAGTGACGCTGGAATTTGGAGGTGCAACACCAGCAGTGACCACAATAACGTATCACCCTGTACTGATGTGTGCAGTGGCAATGTTTGTGCCCCCCTCATGTGAAATGCTGTACAAACACCCTATTCCGAAGTGTATAAATTAATGTTCATTCTTCCCTTCTTCCTAATGAATGGTAATGAATGATAATTGCCTTTTTACCTGAGTTGTCTATAGAAACATGTATTAAAGTTCCTTTACTTAAACAATTCCTTACTGTCCAAACCAGCACACTTGCAAATACCCTCAGGAAGCTAAGTACCACTGGTATCACACAATGCTAAGATTTGAGCATGGTGGTTTTAGAGGGGCAAAGGAACTGTACTTTGATGCTCTTTGGGGGTTCCTTCCAACTCAGGATGTTATATGATTCTGGATATTCTAAGAAAGGAGCTAATCTTTCTCCTATTAAATCTGACTAAAAGTTCAGTAAAGTAACTGAGAATTTCCTTGGTATCAGTAGCACTTGACCAGTCCTGTAGTGTGCCAGCTATTTTTCATTTATTTGTCAGGCAAAGATTTTAAGCGCAGACACAATGAAGTGAGTCAAGGAGCAGGATGCATTGCTGGCTAATGATCTAATAGCTTGAAAATGCTTTATCTCCCTAGCTGCTAATTTTAAGTTTTATGGTGAAAGAGAAAGTAAGAAAAAAAGCCCCAACCAGTTACTGTTTGTTCCTTTGTAGTTTTTATCTGTGCGTTTTATTACAGTTTTATCTGTGCGTTGTGATATGTTTTTGGGAAAGGTTGCTTCATGTTTTGGGAGAAATTTGCTTTGTTTCAGGGGAAAAATGGGCCACAGTTTAGCCCATTTATTGAATTCATTATGCACATTGTAAAACCCCTTTACAATAATTATTCCATAAACAGTGAGTTCAGCTCTGCTCAGTTTCCTCAGCATCTGAATACAGAAAGGAACTAAAGAAAAAGTCCCAAAGCGGGTATGAAGAAGCCCAGCTTGGGAGATCAGGTATAAAGAGCCTCATTCATTTTGGTTTATCTGTAGTACAGGGATATGCCCTTACTCCGTGAATCATCTCCTGACATCTGTTTGCAGCGCTGTTTTCTTAGCAACTGCGGCTCTGTTTTAGATCTGGGCTCTCAATGGCCGGGTTTGTGCCGGAAGATGCAAAGAGACAATCCAAGCTCTTCCTAGTGAAGCTGTGCCTTTCAGCCCATTTAGCCAATTTATTTTCTTCCCTGAGGCTCAATAAATACCGGTTTTCAAAGTCTACCAGCTGAGATGCTTTTTCTGTGTTGGTGCAGAGATGCTTATCTGTTGCTTACCACAAATGAAGTGTTTCCCCAACAAGATCTGGCAGTGTGGGAGAGGATGGCCATGGGCTGTGTCCTGTTGAAGGGATGAGCTGTGTGTGCACCACGCTTGCTCTACCTTTCCTGCAGGTTTTTCTGAGCTGTCATGGTGCTTCTAGATGTGAGAGAGGACGTGGTCTTGAAGGAATGCTGCCACTGATGGCAAGGACCCACTCCTAGCAACATGCCTGTTTGAACAAGTAGTTGGATTAGGCAGTGGGATTATACGCATGTGGAGTGTGGAGCACTGTATGAGTAACGCTTTGGGATGGATCCATAAGCTGTGATTAAAGGGAAGGTGACATTTCATACACCTCTCACTTAATCTTTCCTTGCTGAATTGTACTGCTGGATGGTTTGTGTGGGGGACTCCTGTAACTGAGGCAGAGGTGGCCATGTAGATCACGTTGATCTGATTTTTGCCATCTGTGCTCCCCGGAGGGGGGAATCAAGACCTGACTTGGGTCAGGGGGAGTTTTTTACTTCAGCTGGTGTGGATGAATTGGTCAGGAGTGTAAATGTATGGAAGTACAAGTGGTATATCCATGTTAAGGGACAGGTGATGTTCACCCCGCTCTCTCCATGCCAACATGCAGTTCCTGCAGGAGGAGCAGGAGGTTATACCTGCAGTAGAACCTGCAGCTACTAGACTGTGAATCAAAAAATTTACAGTGTGTTACCCTGTAGGACATGAATTGAGCTGCATTACCCTTCCTGGTAAGGACTTGCATCCTACAGAGCATGAAGGGTGCCAGTAGCAAGTAATCCCTGTGAAGGATGAATGTATTTTGGCTTGGGATAATGCTGAGAGGGGACAGCCCTCTCATGTTTGGAGCATTTTCTTTGCAAAAGGATTGCAGAGTAGAGATGGGAAGACTAAATAGTGTCACTGAACAAACACTGGCCAGCTTCCTGCCACCTTTATGGATCACACACAGTTCCTGATGTTGGTGAGGATACAAAGAAGACAACCTCTGTAGATCACCTAAATCACAGTATTCACAGCAGGAGATGGAACAATCTGCTTCTGTGGAGATGCAGAGGTACCAGGACAGGGACAGAAGAGGGAGTGGGGATAAAACTTCTGTTTAGCCCACCTGTGTGCACAGCAGAAAGCTCTGAGAGAAAGGGCTGGTGCAGAACACGCTGTTATCTCCCCACAGGAGGGGAAATGGGGCAGAGCTTTGACTCTGGACATAACTTTGGTTTTGTAGGGAGGCATATTTGCTTTCTATCCTTCCTGCAGCCTGCTGATAACTCCCTGCACAATGCAGCTGCACAGATTGGCTCACGAGGTGTTTAAGGAACTGCTGACCCTGGTACGAGCAATGTGTGTGACCAGGGCTGAGGAAGAAGAGAAAAGAATGGCATTAGTTATCTGAGCATTAAGACTTAGGCTGCAAGTTCTATCAAAGGAAATGACAATTAAGATGGAAAACAAAGCATTTGTAATTACTTACATGGAAGTGTAGGGAGGAGGCAGAAATGTGGGGTTTGCGGGAAAAAGTTCTGTTTTCTGAATCTTCTGGCCTGTTGGTTGCCAGGAAAAAGACCAGAAGTTGGTGAACGCTGGAGCAAAAGGGTGAGGCAGAGAGGGGAATGAATACACTGGACACACCTTGGTCTGTGACACACAGCCTGTGTACATCCATCCATCCATGAAGTGGTTGTAAAGACACTTCAGAAATGGGTTCTGTTCAATTTCCATTAGAGACCTCTGTGTTGTGTGGGTTTGTGTTGTTAATAACCACCTCAGTGATGCAGGGAAGGGAATGAAAGTTGCCAAACTATAAGCGTGTCCGGCTTCTTGGAGGCTCTTGTACTGTGAGCAATGTGCAGCTCTGCTTGCAGGAATATTTGGTGAAATATTCAAGTTCAATAACTGAATGAAATTCTTCTAGCATAGCCAAGCCCAAAGGTGAAGGTGGTTGTGTATCATCTAGTAACCCAATTGGGGAGGGAAGCACAGAGCACTGGGAGGGTGTTCTCACTTCAGTGTAACCTGAGGGGGTGCTGCTTTGTTTCCTTCCTTTCCCCCATGTTAAAAGGGCAAAATTCATCTTGCCAATCTGTATAACATGACTATCTGCATGAAAGGCAGTTCTCCAGACTCCTTTCATAGTCACTGGAGAGGAGCACACACTTTTGAGCCATGATTCATCCACACTGAGTTGGACATCTAAAAATACATTGGACAAACTGCCCTAAAAGTGCCTGTTCCTCTCCATTGTTTCTGCTGAGCTCAAACAATGAGCACTTACAGGGGTATTGCTCCCGTGGCTGTTTAGTGTCAGGAGAGCTGAATCTCGGCCACAGTGTCTCATGTCCCAGCAGAGAGCATCCAGGAGGGCTCTGAGTGTCCTCATTTCCACCAGACTCGGTGTTGGTTGTGCAGCGTAAGGTATTTGGCTGTACCTGAGGCTGAGGAGCAGACAGCAATGTCCAGTTTAAATCCACCCTCCTCTCCTGGTCAGTCCCTGGACTCAGATAAGCTTCAGGCTGGACCTGACAATCTGCTATAAATAAGAGGCCGAAGGGGATTTGCAGAGTGGCGTTTTCAAGGTCGCACATCAGGTTAGTGGCAGAGGTGGAAGCAATGAGGACGCTGGGCTCCCAGGGGTGTGCTTCTTCCCCTGCCTGAGCTCCTCGCAGCTGCCTTGCAATCTGCTGCACTCCCGGGGGCGAAACTGGCGCTGGCTCTCCGTGGTGGACAGCACCCGGTAGGTACTCACTTCCTTTGGCTGGAAACCTTTTGCAAAGTTACGTAGGCTCATCCCTCTTTCCCTGTCCTTTCCCTTGCAAAAATCCATCGTTCAGGCACGATGCTGAATTATTGTGCATCCACGAGGCTGCTGTGGGTGACTGTGCATGGGCTCTCAGGCACAAGCAGCTAAACCTTGGGGTAGATGTGCAACAGTTCAGTCTTCTTGTGGCCCAGGAGAGCACCTGTGGTGATTCCCTGGTGGTTGAGTGATGTGTGGAAACTCTTTAAACAGACACATCCCACACTGTGCAATAGATAAATCTAAATAGATAAATCTACAAAACCTCAGGGGGTTTTGTAGCCATCCAGGGAGCCACACCCTGGTCACCTCTGAGGTGTTGATGCCACCATTGTGTTATTTAGCAGTCTGGAGAAGAAATCACCAGCTCTTGTAGCAAAAGCCTCTCTGTGCTGGTAAACCAGGTAGGCTAAGGATAAAATTCCTCCTGTGTGGAGAACTAGTTCACAGAAGAAAGACTTCTTTTGCTAAATGAGCTAAATGTCGAGGGAGAGACTTTGCTGAAGAAATTTGCTTGTGTAGCTGAGATACGAAGCACAGGCAGGTACTGAGTGTTAAATGGATCCTGTGCACGTCTGAATCTAGACAAATACCAGAGCATTCTCCTATCTTTCTTGATGCATGAGAAAGAATATGATAGCCATGAAATAGAAAGAACTTACTGTCTGAGCCAGGATTTGAGTCCTAAAGTTCTTCTTAGGGGGTCTGTGGGTGAGCTCCAGGAGGTGAAACACATTGCAATTTGATCCCAGAGAGAACAACTGGGGAGAGGGAAAGAGCAAATTATTAAATAAGAGCTGGGAGAAAAGCCAGTCTCCAAAAATAAACTTTGAAGATCAATTCCAGGTATTTCCTGGCATTGTCATCCTGCTTCATCAACTGCTCAGACTGTAACAAGCAGTTTCACAGCAGGCTGACAGGTTTAGGGTTATTTGGTGGGTTTTCTTGGTTTTTTTAAAAGAAAAAGAGTGTATGATAAACTGTTTGCAGTGTTGTTTCTTATGCAAAACTGGGTGGAATGTTGGTGATGAAATACCCCTGGGATGGAGAAAGCAGAGCTTGTTATTGTAGGAGGGAATCAAGAGCAGGGCTGGCTTCATTTTGGAGAAGTGAAGAGTCTGGATTTTCTTCCCAATTACATGTCCAGGTCGCCTCAGGAGTTCCTGAGGGGGTGGAAGTGGTTATCTGTGCAGTTTAGTGTGAGCAAACACTGTTCCTGCAGAGCAGTTGTGCCTTCCTGGTGCTGTAGGTAGCCTTGGAATGGCCTTACAGATAATGTTGGTGAGTGAAGGCATCACCTTTGCAAAGCTCAGAGGTGACTCCGAGCGTGTTTCTTCTTGCAAAAATTCTGCAAGAAGCCAGTCCAGGAGTTCACTGTACCGAAAGCCGGTGTGTGGATTGTGAGGAAATTGAAGCATATCCTGTTCCAAGGGCTTGTTTTGGTGATCACACACCATCTCCCTGCTGGGGTTTCGTTCTGGACAGTGACTCTGAGAGGTGTGTCCCTAAAAACTGTGCAGAAATGCCTCGGTGGGCTGGAGTTGGCTCGGGCTGGGGTTGGCTCATGTCTTACCTCACCTGCTTGGCCTTGGCCGTGCTGCCTGGCCTCAGACAGGATGGTGTGGCAGCTCTGCTTACACAACACAGGCTCTGCTGCTTGACTGGACTTGTCTGTAAGAAACTTTTGTGTCAGTAGTGCTGGTGCCTTTCAGCGAGGGAGATGCACGGGGTTCACGGGCATCTGTCCTGGTTTGCCTGCGTTGTAAGAAATCCTGATTCTCAAAGAAAGCAGCCTGGACATCCCGTGATTCAGACTTGGATGGGAAGACTCTTGTCACCCTGAGTGTGCAGAAGTGGAATGCATGATATAAGTAAGAC
This sequence comes from Corvus cornix cornix, assembly GCF_000738735.6. NCBI lineage: Eukaryota > Metazoa > Chordata > Aves > Passeriformes > Corvidae > Corvus > Corvus cornix. The sequence goes on from NC_046335.1 coordinate 6,588,235, forward strand.
ATTCTTTAATCTGGGCTATTTCTAATTTGGAGTACTTGGCTTTGCAATTGCACCTGTATTTTATTTTTATATTTTGTATAGCGAGAACAGTTTGTTCTAGCAGGTTACTGTGCAACACCAAGTTCTTCCTCTTGGGTTGTCTATGAGCCCTTTGGCTGTTTGGTCCTCTCTGGCATCAGCACTGACGGGAATAACAGTGTTTGGCCTGGTTTTCACTGCTCACAAAAAGTTACTCTACAGGCTTAAAAGATGCTATAAATCAGAGATTTAGGTTTGTGGTTTTCTTTTCCCTTTCCCCTAAAGCAGCTAATTCTTTAAAAGCAAAGAGAAAGATGTTTTGTCTAAAGTGGTAAAGGAAAGTACTTTTCTTAGTGGAGAAGGTCCTGCACTGTCAGTGTGTGAGATGCCACCGTCAAGGAGCCCCTTTCATATGTGCAGAACCAGCACAGGCATGCAAACGTGCACGCTGTGCTTGTAGAAAGGCTACTCTGCCCACAGACCTTGAAGTATGTGGGACAGAAGGCCTAAAACAAACAAACAAGACCCTGAACTAGCACTTTGAAGGGAATTTTCAGATGGAAGAATTAAAGGGATGTGAAAAACTCATTTTTTGGGGAGGCAGCCCCTCCAAGTCAGAGGAGAGGTGTGCTGGAGAAGAGTAGTAGTTTGCATTGCTGTAGCCTTGATTGGACATGCTTGAGAGAGAAGCTGATGAATTCACAGCTGCCAGGCTAGGACCTATCATTTAAATTGTAATTTACCCTACAAATTTGGCAAGCTTCATTTGCCAGTTGCTTGACAAATCTCGCTTTTGTGTTTTCCTCCTGCCTGCGTAAAACAGCGAGCACTGCTGGAGAGAGCTACTTGCAGTAGATTGCTTTTCTCTGCTATATTTAGTGATCACAACAAGTTTGTGATCTTTGCAGGAATACTGCCAAAGCAGATAGGTTTAGCTTGAGACATGCCCTTTCTCTTTTGGCTCCCAAATCCATGGTGCAGTTCACTTTCCTCCCCTTTCCCGGCACTGACAGTGGCTCTGTCTGTGAGGTCTGTTGTGCAAACATTGCTCTGCTGCTTCCAGGGATTCTGCTCAGTCAGAGCAAGTCCCTGCTTTAGTGGAAACTCCTGCGTTCAGATTGCCACTATCCGTAGTGGCTTTCTCTTTTCCTAACTTCCTGAAAGAGCAGATTATTGCTCTTCAGGAAGGTCTTTCTGAACAGTCTTAGGATTTGATTCAGAAACTCCAGGCCTTTTATTGCTTAGGCAAGCTTCACTCAACAGAATAATGTGTTTGTTAACCATCTGACTGTTGCCTTTATTTGGTGAAAAAGGGAATTGGGAAGAGAGTGGGGAGGAAACATTTGTGTTCTTCAAAGGCAGAATATTACTAGGAGCCTGTTTCTCATTAATATCATACCATTAATGCCAAGCAGGTATTTTAAATACCTTTGCCATGTAAAGCGGATCCAGCGTGCCTGTGAGTCTGAAACACTTGTAAATAACTCGACTTGTTGCAACGCTTCCTGCTTGGTTAGCGTGGGCAGCGTTGTCCAGTTTGTTCTGATCAGGCGTGAGAGCTAAAACTCTCTCTGATTGCAGGCGATTCCGGCCCCCTTCCCTTCCCCACTGTACAGTCTGACTCGGGGCCAGGAAGCCCGAGGAGGGGCTGTGACGAGCTGTGTGCGGCTCTGGCGCTGGGAACTGCGCAGCTAAAGGTCAGAGGTCTGTCTGTGCCCTGCGGCGCCAGCACTGCCCGGCCACGCTGCGGCCTTTCCCCTTTCCAGAGAATGCAGAGCGTGGCTACTCCGTGCTGTGCCTGGCTACAGCCTGAGCCTGAGCCCAGCTAGCCGGGGCAAGCGGCCAGGTAGGGCTGTCTGTCGCGGGAAAAGGGAGGAAGGCTTGTAGGAGTGAAATGACAGCGATTGTCGTCTTGCTGCCTGCTTTCCTGGTTAACCCGGCACGTAGGAGGAGGCTGTGTTTGTGCACTGGATGCAATTCCCAGGTACAGGGATCTGGAGCCAGCCTGTGTTTGTCATGCTGTTTTTGTGATAACCTTTCCCCGCAGCCCCGTTATCTGCGGGAAGTGGCCTTGGGGCTGCTCTGGCTGGCGGGGGAGTGCCAGACCAACCCCTGCTCTGGAAAAGCTTTTCCATTCTGGCCTCATGGCAACACACCGTTCAAATGACATGGTTTTGTGAACATAATTGGAGGCTTCTGGGCATTGCACAGGTAGTTTTGGGCTGGGGTGTGCTCATGGGCTTTGTGTTTTGGAGATTGAATTGTCGCCCAAGCCCTTGACGTTGATGGAGCCATGAAGTCACCATGGTGTTTTTGGCTTCCTGCATAGCAGTGGACCTTGGGGTGATTGAGGTGTATGGCATTAGCCTCCTGAGCCTCCAGGCATTCAGCACTCCTCTTTTGTACCTTAACAACTGTGATTTTAAGTCCTGAGCAGTTCTTGTGTTCATTAACAACATGGAAAATCTTGGAAACCAGTTGAAAACTGAATTGTTTCTGCAGTTTTAGTCAGTGTGCTTTGGCACTGCCTTCCCACTTGGGAACAGATATGTGAGATAGGCTCTTATTCTGAGGCAAGTAATTGCATCGTGCACCTTCATGGGTCAACCTTTGTGACTGTGTGAACAAGGCTTAGCTCTGTTAATAAAAGCATTTCTCTGTGGATGTGTTAACATCAGCAGGGAGTTAGTGCAGTTTTCAAACTGTATCAGGATGACCAATATATTATCACCCCCCCAAAAGAGAAAAGGTCAAAAAAGACACTTTGCTAACTGTGTTTTTAAATTGATTAACTCAATAAGAAGATCCATTGTGCTCCTGCAACAGGAAGTGTTACTGATGCGTAAATCAAAGACAAACCAGCAACATTTGCTGGCCTTAAAAATGGTGTGTCTTTTGTATACTCATATGCTTGTCCTGGCTGGTTTTCAAAAACTATAAATAGATCACTGGGAAGTCCCTGAATAACAAAAATGTACTGCTGCTGCTTGTCATAAATAAACTCGTAAGACCTGCCTTGGTCTTGCAGTTCTTCTTCTTTGGAGGAGTCCTTACTTGTCCAGTTGGTTCCAGAGCATCGTGTCACGAGACAAAACTATTTCTGTGGCAGTGGGGTGCAGCTTCATGTCCACCTCTGAAGCTCCTGAAGATCTCACGTTCTCTGGGCTTCGTGTCTTGTAGATCTATCTAATGCTCTCTTGGCTTGCTTCTACTTGAGCAGAGTTGTTCAGTCTTTTCCAAGCTTTTCTCTTTTTGATTCCTTCATCTCCAGCTACTGATAGCATAGGAATACCCATGGCCAGACTTGTTTCAACTTCATCCCAGGCAGTGCAGAGTCTCTCTGATGCCACATACACTAATACCACTTACTGAAAGACTGGCTGATACCCATCTGACTGTTACTGGGTGTTATGTAGGATCAGGAGGCTATAGCCTCTTTTCTGTATCACCTTCAAAGGGATGGAAACCTGATGGAAACACTTTTCTTCCTCCAGGGAAGCACAGAGAATATGTCATTATTGGATACTGGATGATGACAAATAATTTTTTCTGCCAGACATAGATAAGTTGTCAGTTCCTCAACTGGGGAAGTCAGGGTAGATCTGTCAATGGTGCTGTCCTGATTTTTGCCTCCTGAGGATCTGGGTTTGAAGGGAAGGGGATCAGCATGTTTGCTGTGTGATCACATTCCAGCTGGGAATGTGATACAGTCTGAGATGGCCCAGAAGAGTGATGTTGGCAAGCTCTTCAAATGTGGAAGGGATGACCTTCAGTTTGGAGTAGGATCTTAAAAAAAAGTGTTTAATTACAAAGTTGATAGAAAATGTATCCTTTAAACAGACCTTTCTCCCCACCACTGGGCGAAAATATGGTGGAACCATTGTAAGTGAAGTGTTGAGAAAGCAGGACCCTCAAACTGAAGTGCTGTGTGAACTTCTCAGGCTTTACAGAGGTGTGAGTACATCAGAAGTGATGGGAAAAGAAAATATTATAAAAGAGTGAAAACCAAACCAATGTAACGTAAGGGATTTCCTGTGATAATTATTTAGGTCTTGGGGTCATGATTTGGATGCCAATAATTTGCCTTTAGGGAGGCTCTGACAAACTTACAGAAAGAGAGCTTACCAAAAGAAGGTGGCTCAGTAGCGCATTGCAAGGCTCAAGACTCGCACCTCTGAATGTTGCTTCTTCTTTCTGAATATAAAATAAACAGCGATCTTTGTTAATAGCCAAAAAGGAAAGTGTCTTCATTTGGTCAGCATTGTGGAGCTCTACTTCCTTTGGATTGGTTCACCAAAGATAAAAATCTGCCGTTTCTGTTCATGACGTTGCCTTGGCTCAGTGCACGAGTAATAATAATCTGTTGCTAGGAACAGACTTCAGTTTACATGGAGAGGCCTCTATGGAGGGCAGGTCTTTGAGTCCCTGAGTGGGTCATAAATAATCAGTGGCACTTCAAAGGAGGAAAAGTAAAAACAAGCGGTTGGAGATGCCATGAAAAGATGTCTGCAATTCCTATTGCAACACCAGTGGAAAGCATGTAGCCAACATAATTGGGCCAGTATGGGGCATGGATCTGCAAAGGCAAAACCAATGAAGCAGGGATTCACTAACAGTGGGTTATAATATTCACCTACCTCTAGCTGGGCTTGTTTGCAAGGTGTCTGCTGCTTTCAGCTTTGAGAAGTGCAAAACTGAGCTAATTTCATGGCAAATGATTTTTCAAGATTGGCTCCTGGGCAGGGCTGTGTGAGGGTACATCTGTGCAGGGACATGCACAGTTCTCTGTGAACTCTGGGGCTAAAAAAGCTCTTACCTGGGACAGTGTGGAAATTATTACACTGACTAGTTTACCTTGCTTCCTAAATACTGTGCACAGCTGCTTTGTAGAGGCAGCTTTAAACTAATTAATGGAATACCCATTTCCTGTTTTAGGTGTAGTTACATGGATTGTTTTGTGAAGATGGCAGTGGTTTAACCGTAAGGAGTGTGCTGTGTAACTGCTGGGTTTTCCATGCGATGAAATCTCACCAGCTGCGGTACTTGGAACAGCTGAAAGCCAGGGTTTGCAAACCACCCTGATCTGAACTAATGTTAAGGCTGTGAAATCCTCTCTAATGAATCCTCTAAATCCATCTGAAACTTTTTTCCCCCCTTTCTTCTGAGACAACAATGTCCTTACAAAGACCCTGCTTAAGGAGAGCATCTCTTAGGTCTCATTAGGACTTAAGCCTCACTGGAGACAAGGTATTTAAATCAGTGTTGTCTATTCTTATGATAATGGAATGCAAAGCCTGGCTATGATTATTTCCAGGTTAGTTCCTTGAGATTCGCAGTCTGCTACTTGCTCTTAGGTTTCTCTCTTATCAGTGTGCCTATGTGTGTATGTTAATGCCCAGGATTTTCTGCAATCTGCTAGCTAATATCAGCTGAATTTGGTAGAGGAAGGGAAATTACAGTAGAAGTGATTTGAAACAACTATGCTGGTGTAATTTCCACCAATGTTTTTAGGTGCCTGTTGTGGAAATAGCTGGAGAGGTATGGGAAGAAGGGTTTGAGTCTGAGGAGTGCCCTTATCATGGGGAAAGCTCTGTTGGTGGTTGAACCATTGAGCTGCAGATTGAGCCCGGGTGGCCAAGAATTTACCCCTTTGGAGAACACCATGGAAAGCCTTCTTCTCAAGGAGGACACTGCTGATGCTGGTGCAGTTCACATGAAGTTAATCCACAGGAAATTAATCCATTGGAAATAAGGTCCCACTGTGCCCGGAACTGTCTCTTTGACTCTGTGATACCTCACAGGTTATCCCAAGGTATAAGCAGTTAATGCTTTCCTACATTAATGCTAGACTCTCCAGAGAGAGGGAAAGACAAGGTCATTCCCTTTGGTTTTATCCCCACTGAAAAGTGTGATTTGAAAGCATTTGAGTTATTTTCAACATTGTGGGTATATATTTCCTACTTGTCCGGTGTTTCATGGAGGGGAAGGGATTGGTTCAGCTCTGCAGTTCATTGAGTTGTTATGAAACAAAATAACTGACTTAAATATGAAGTAGAAGAGATGATCCTTCCTACTGCCTATGAAAACCATTGCTGGTTGGTTTCAGACTCTTCAGAGCTTGATGGTTTTAGACTCTTCAGAGGCTGCAATGATATAGTTACAGTTGATAATGCTGTATTCGAATGAAATTTGGGGCAGGGAGGAGGACAAAGTGAGTAGCATATTGTCCCTGTATAATCCCTTCTCAGACAATCTGTGCCTTGTACCTTTTAAAGAAGACTAATCCTTGCAGGTGTGTCCTCCAAGAGTGTGTTTGTGTCTCCCCTTCAAAGCACCTGTGGAGTCTTCTGTTGGGGCGGGGCAGAACGCATCTGCTGTGTTGGATGGTGAATTGAGGGTTTGAGGGACATGAAAGCTTTAGCATAAATTTACCTGGTATTAGCTGTGTGTCTTCATAGCCTGCACTGTTGTGGATTTGTTGAGTGGATGTCTGTGTTTAAAGAAAAAAGTTTAAAATTTCCCATCCTTTTGGGACAGAGGCCACAAATTGACTTTAAAATAAAATAAGAGCATGTGCTTTTCTTCATTTATATGTGTTCTGTGATCATGTGCTGTAATTTATGTTAATTAATAAATTAAGTAACTTAATTAAAGTTTATTCATCCTTTAGAGCTTAATATACTTTCTGCTTTGAAATCCTGGAAGTTTTATTAGCTTTAACTACTTTGTTGGTTAGAGATCTGAACTGAGATTGGGGTCCCACCACATGAAGTGCAGTGCAAGGACATAAAAAGAGACACTATGTGTTGTTGCTGTAACTGGCAAGGATTGGGGACAGAGGAGGAACAGTCACAGAAAGGTTAAAAATATATTTTGTGTTGTTTATGAAATGTCCATCAGAGTTGTTCATGGCTCTTGCATACTTTCCTGTTACTATAATGGAATTTTAATGCCAAATCCTGCTCCCTTTCTCTGGACTGTGGTCCCAGTGACTCTGGCATCAGGCAAGTTAGTTGAAAATAAATTGGCTCTGCCCAGGTCATCATCTCAAATGTGGATGCTTTGAAGTTGAACAGATCTGTATTGTTTCCACTGTTAGGGAGTTTGCTTACATACTTCCCACTTGGGTCATTTGTCATCACCTTCAAGGTGGTGGTCAAAAAACCAAATTCAAGACTTAGTATTACCCAAAAGATATTAAGGCCACCTAGCATTTTTCATTTTCAGACTTTGGGTTTGGATTGCTTAATCTTGAGAGAAAAAGAAGGGAGTTTCCCAGGAAAGATTGCATTGCCTTGGGCATAGGCAGCAATAGCTGTGAGCACTGGATTCTTGCTCAGCCCTTGCCCATCCTCAGTTTGTGTAACAGCCCAGTATTTATCATAGAATTATAGAATTCCAAGTTGGAAGGGACATCAAGGACCATGTGGTCCAATATTTTGTGCTAAAAGCATGGTCCAGACAAGATGGCACATCATCCTGCCCTGTCAAATCGTAGCAGTGCCAGTGTTGTGGAATCCACCACTTCCCCAGGGAGATTAATCAAATGAGTGATTGTTCTGCAAAAAGTTTTCCTCTTGTGTCTAATCAAAATCTCCCTAGCAGTAACTTGTACCCACTACCCCTTGTCTTTCCCATGTGACTCCATGTAAAAAGGGAGTCTCCATCCTCTCTGGGCACCCTTCAAATACTGGAACATGGTAATAAGGTCTCTCAGCCTTCTTTTCTCAAGGCTCAGCAAACCCAGCTTTCTCAGCCATTTCCCCACACAGGCCTCCCAGTCTTTTGGTCATCTTTGTGCTCTTCTTTCTCCAGCCTGTCCACATAATACTTTGTACAGTGTGGTCCCAAACTGCACCCAGTATTCCAGGTGTCCTGACAAGTGCTGAGCACAGTGGGATAATGACTTCTCTGTCTCTGCTGGTGATGCCCCTGTTTGTGCTGCCCAGCATTTTGTTGGCTGTCTTGGCTAATTTAGTTATCTTCTGATTGCCATCCTAACCTCAAGGCTTGGCTTGTTTATATCATCGTGTTCTTGTGCCATCCAAAGATCAAATTAGTTCTTTCCCTCCTATTTGTGCTTGCTAAGCTAGCCAAACTCTTGTAAAATATGTCTTTCTTTGTTTATCCAGATAGGTCTGACTTTACCTGCCCCAGCTAAACTCCCCTTTCTTGCATCTGGTGCCCTGAGTTGCAGTTTTAAGTTGGTGATGTGCAGAAGTGCAGCACGGTCACTGCAGCAGTTGGAATCAGTGCTTCAGCCTTACGAGCTAGTATCTATTTCTCTGGAAATCCAGAGACTTTTCTTGTTGTCTTTTTTCTCTCTGTCTGGCCTTTGCTTGTGATCAGTAAAGTGATGTCCCATGGCAGGGGGGTTGGACTGATGGTCCCTTCCAGCCCAAAGCACGCTGTGATTCTAAATGTGGGAATAACCCCATGTCTCATGTAGGTGCTGTAAGTGTGAATTGATTGATGTTTGTGAGGTGTTCAGATGCCGGGCTGGTGAGTGTCATAGAAAATCTTGTGGGGGTTTCAATAATCCTGTCACCAGAGCAGCTCTTGGATAAAGCACAAGGACACACATTGTTCAGGGTGAGGAAAGTAAAATATTGAAGAGCTCTTTGTGAAATGCATGTTCTCCTTCCTGCTCAGTGAAGGAGACAGAGTGAGGAGAAATAGTATGGAGTGGGATAAACAAAGGCTGCCTCATGATTCATGTGCACAAGGGAATGGATGTAAGAATTTCTCTGGCATTCCTTAATGTTGTATTTCCTGACTCATCTATTCACGCCCTTTATTTTGACATATACTTGGTGGATGAGTTATTAATACATGGTGTGGAAATCCTAGAGCTTCTGGTAAAAAGGTTACAGTTGTGTAGGTAACAAAGCTTGTTTAAGAGTGAGCCCTTCTTTAATTTTCAGCTTAATTTCTTTAACTTCTGGGTTCTTGATAAAAATAAGTCTCTATCTTAAGCATCCAGTTCTTCCTACAGTGGCAAATTGAACAATACAGCTACTGCAGAACCAGGAACACTTGTAGTTTTTTAAGGAAGATAGAGCATATTGTTTTCTAAAGTTACCTTAGAGATAGAGGAGGTGTCCAGGGAGAGGAAAATGGAGGAGTTGGAAAAGAAACTCCTTCATGGGGATTGAGGAGTAACAAAGGTACCAGACAGTACCAGAGCAGTTGTGTTGATTCTCTTATGATAACTGCTGCTTTTTCATTTCAGCTTAATCTTTGCAGATTCTTCCTGAATTCTGCAACAATTATCCAGGCAGGAAGGGAGATCTGAAAGGTACAAGGATTAAAAAAAATGAAGTTTGGCAGCTACCAGTCTGCAGAAGGCACTGCGAGCTTTTGTCACCTTGGCTTTCTCAAATAAAGGAATGGTGTTTGAATTTTCCTGATCCTGGTGCTTTTGTTTTCATGGTGAGATCCACTGGGATCCCTGGTTTGTATTGTGGAGTGCTGCTGGCCACTGCTAGAAGAGAGTCAAAGGACCAAAGCTTGGGTTCCTGCAGTAGGAACAGTCACTTTATTCTGTATAAGCTAAGGAAACAGCTGACCAAGGGAAGAAAACCCAAAACAAAATGCATATCTTGGTGCCACATCATCACTGAGCATCATCAATTCTTATAAAACTGTACTGATTTTCTTCTTTTTTAATAGCATTTCAGTTCGGAAGTTGATTAAAGAATCTCCATAGAATTCAATATGGCATCACAGCAATCATCTGCATCAACAGAGGAGCAGGCTTCCTCTGAAATAGATGATCTCCATCTAACGCTGCAAGGTAAGTCATTGAAGCTTTTTGTGCCTTTTTAATTGAGATTTTTGTCAAAAATCTGTGGCTGTGTGTACAAGTTGAAAGGAATTCTGAACAACCTGTTTAAACTTGTGTTCTGGTGAGTGTAGTTAGTTCATGTCTGTGCTTCTTTGCAGATGTTTCTATGTTTCATGAGAGAGGTTTCAGCAGGGAAATGAAAGATAAGCTCTTGTAGTACTTTCCCGTGATATTTTCAGATCAGTTGCCTTTTTTGGTACCGATGTGCTCACTGGTTCTTATGCTTTGTTACTCAGAATACATGTTCTTGTAAACTGTTCTGGAAGGAACCACCAGCATGAAAACAGGCCAGTTCATTAGTTTCCTTGTTTTCAGCTTGCTGACAATTAAGTGATTGCATTGAGCTGTCTTAATGAAGCTATTGACTAGAGTACTATTTTATTCTATTTTATTTGGTTTTCTGTTCTTACTGCTATGTCCCCTGCAAGTTTTGTGGCTTCTAAACAAATTTCTTATGGGTCAGAATCTTTCATCTTTACTTGTCACGAGTTATAATTCCTTAAGGAAGCACTCACTAGCTGATTTTTACTTGTTTCAGTTTAATGGCATCTACCTGGACAGTTAAATGATGATGAGTGCATCTGACCTGGCCTGTCAGAACTTTCAGATTTTCCTTACTCACATGTTGAATTTCCTTCTATAAGAATTTTCTGTGAAGGTTGACTTTGCTCTGAACATATTTATGGAGGCTATCAAGGAGTCTAGTCCAGGCAGCAGGACTAGCCCTGCTGAAAAGCTTGGTTTTGATGTGTTTAGACTAAGCCTGGTTATTCTAGAATGGATGGGCTAACTTGTGTTTCCACAGAGCTATTTCCTTTTAACTCCCTTGCAATGAAATTTCTATGGTTTCTTGGTTGAAAGCAAATATGTTGAAAACAGATGGTGCAAAAGAATATTCTGCCAAGTTGCTTCTGTGATCCATATTTGCACTAATACTGTCGTTGAAGCAATGTGTTTTGACGAGTGAGGGTTAATAGTGGTCCAAAGCCGAGCATCTTTAATGGTGAATTTTCTTCCGTTTTGCTTCAGTATTGCATTTTCAGGAGAACAAGCAAAAACTTGTAGCAGACAGGAGCTAGTCTGACTTTTGCACCAAGCACAGCTTGTCAGACACACATTTGTTGTGCCAGTCAAACAGCCTTGGGTAGAAAGGCTGAGGTGGCTGTTGTTGTGAAACAGATTTGGAAAACACTCTAGCTTTAAGGCAGATTTAAAGTTACATGCCATTTTAGGACAGAGTTTTACTTTCAAATTATTTTTTTTTTCTGGAAAGTCAGATTGGTGTTTGTGTTGAATAACAATTGAGCTTTTTGGTCTATCTCATTGAAGGAGCCCTGCTTAGTAAAATTGAAATGACTGTATTTCTTTGCTGTAATAAATGGAGCTCTCAGATTATGCTGAAATGAGCACACTGCAAATCTTGTGCCCAAGCTGCCTGTGCCTGGCTGTTGTAAAACATCCGGAGACATCCCGTAGAAGTGACATGAGCAATTTTTTGTAATGATTGAAGACACAACAAATGGTACTGACACGTTTTGTGTAAGAGCTGTGGCGCTGCAGCGTCTGCTCAGGGTCAAACAAGGAAATGGCAATACAGCTGTGAGGAAGCACCAAAGACACGCTCCCTGATATGACATGTAGGGACCATTAGCAGCTCTGCTCACAGATCTGTGGTAGCAAAGGTCAAATAAGAAGAATAGGGTCACTCAAGGAAACAGGTTTTTCCATTAACAGGAATCTCAAGATGAGATTTGCGAAGCAGCCAGTGACATTGATTGCTTTAAATCTTGAGGCCCACCTGGGGAAGTGTTAGAGAAATTTCAGATTCAAGGAATAGCTGCTTATAACTATCAGAAAAGCAGCTTACATTTTGTGTGACTGCAGATGGATGTAGAACTTGTTACGATCTCCTTTTTCAAATTGCTGGGATATAGCTTCAAAGAATATGTCCAGCATTGCATAATACACAGCATAATGGGAGACATGCATAAATGGTGCACAAGGAAAAAGCAAGAGTGAGATCTAGTCTGGATGTAGTCTAGATATATTTTGATCTACTTTTCAGTTCTTTGTGATCCAGTCTTCCATTATTCCTGAAAGGCATCCCGTGGGGATAGAGCACTTGTCCAGTCTTGTCAATTAGGGCAAGATCAACTTAATGTGTCAATTGGTTTGGTCATATAATTTTGTGACGTTTATGCCTAAAAATGTAACAAAATCATTAGCTTTATTTGTTTTTCCTTCCCGGCCATGCATAGGTATGTTATTTTAGGTACGTTTGACTGTTATTTAAGTTACAGACTTCTGCAAGGATAGCACTTTTGGGAAGAAAAAGAAGGAAAAAAGAGGGAAAGAACAATCTCCTTTAGGTAATTAGTGAAGAGTTTACTACTTAGTAGCTCTAATTATTATAGAATTCCTATTAATTTATGGCTAGTTGGTTAGTAGTGTAAAAGCTTATTAGTGGGTATTTTGGTAGAAGAGTGTTTGAGGGTGAACACTGATTTTCCTTAAAAGCGTTTGGCTTAGAAGATGCCATAAAGGCATTCACTGGAAAATAGGTAAAAATGTAACTTTGTCCTCAGTACATCTTTCTTGTCAGCCGATTACTTTAAGGAGACTTAATGGAGCTTGAAAAACATGAAGAAAATAGGTGAAGAAATGAAAGCAGTATGTTTTCTAATGCCCCCATCTCCAGGCATTTTCAAATGGTAAAGCTAGTCACAAAATCATGAGGCTGAAGTAAAGAGCTGCAAGAATATAAACCCTTATATATGGATCTTTTCAGAGTTATGTATTGCGCTTTAACCTTTACCAGTTTTCAGGCTGATATCCAGATGAGAGTAATAGTTACCCCTTCCCTCCCTGCCAAGAAAGTGGAAATTGCTATGAAAATGCATGATGTCAGGAATTGGGCAGGCTTCTTTTATTTTCTTTTTCTCCTTCCCTCTGTCCCAGATGTTACAATTAATCAGATTAAGGTCGGCATTATCTGTGTCCTTTCCTTCAGCACCTCTCTGCTTCTTCCCAGTTTTCTGATGCAGCACAACTTACAGCAGCTGCAGGATTGCTTTGTGTCCTTGCACAGCTATGTAAAAGTGCAGGTGAAAAGCCTGGAGCTGGACCTATTACAGTTATGACCAGTGGGGGAATACTTAAGGAAAGGGTTTCTCCTGCCAGGCGATCTGCAAACATCTTGGTGAACAGAGGATGCTTGACAGGGAGATGCTCCATTGCACTACGGACCATCTTTGAAACCTGAAGTCAGTTTTGGTGTAGGATGGAGCAGGCAGGAGCTCAGGGCTTGGCTGGCAATGAGCATGGGAGGAATAAAGCAGGATCCCTGTTGTATGTCTCCTCCTCCCGTGTCTCCCTCCCATCACTGCGTTATGGGCTGGCCCCAGAAGAGAGGTCCAGCCTGCTGCTCATCCTTCTGTGAATTGAAGAGGCACAGTCAACATCCAAAATTGCCTTTAGCTACTTCAGATGAGGAGGCATGTCACCTCCTTGGTAAGAGAAGGGCCTCCTGGCAGTGCTTTGGGAGCAGTTGGAGATGGAATCATGCTTTGCTGCTGAGCAGGAGTGCAGGATTGCGGCGAGGGGAATGCGTGGCTGCTCGCGGATGGGTGGCTGCAGCAGGAACTCTGCAGGGTTTGTGGCACTCTAGAGCGGGATTATTTTTTGCTTTTGGAACACAAATCTCTTTAACTGTGGGAGGATTCAACCTCTGTTTTCTGTCCCATGCACAAATCTTTCCCCTGTCTTCCCTAGGATAGCAAACAGACCCTGTGTGTGGCACTTCCCACCAAGCCTGTGCAGAACTGTTTTCCCTTTTCTTTTCATGCTTGCTGAGCTAATTCAAACACAAGAGAGTGTTTTAGCTCTTGGAGTTTGGGGTATGTACTTACTCTTTCACTGTTTAATTAACTGCAGGGGTCCTAATTTTTGGCTCCACTTATTAATGTGCATGTGTGTTACTCTTTATAACTGTAACCCAAAGGATGATAATATAGGAATGTGATTGCTAAAACTGAAGAGAGTTTTTGAACAAAACTGTTTTTAAAGAGAGTTTAGTGATAAAAATGAATGATACTATTTTCATGCAGTTATGTCTAATGCTTTATGAATGATTTCTCTTCAAGTGAAATTGAAAATAGGGAGATGTGTATGGATAGGTTTTGTTGTGCAGCTTGTAGTAGATTGTACTCATCTGAGTAAAGGGAGATTTCGAGATCCTCTTAATTCATCCAGAGGTCAGGGAGATTAATAATTCTTACCCAGCTTTTTTTTTTGTTTTAATTGTATGTCTCATCTGATGGGTCCACTTGCTTATTACAGCTACACTTTTTTTTTCTTTAACTAGAACGATTAAAAAAAGCCCATTAAATGTTTATTACGATTTTACAAGGGTGACTTTTACAAATTGAAAAGCTCCCATAGGAGCTGCACAGAAATTTATTCCTGGTTTATGCTGCCCGGGTGAGGGAACTACAGTTCCCCATACTGCACAGCTTCGTGGCATGTGACAGGGCTGATGGCACTGGAGAGGCAACTGGCACGTGACACTGCCTTGAAAACATTCAGTCATGGGTATTTTTGTCTGCTTCACATGCCTAATGTAAAAAACAGATTGGATAGTTGCATAAAAGTGTTCCCTGCTAGGTAAATTTCAATTTGTTAAAGGCATTACCTGGTGCATAACTGGTTAAAAACTGGCATTAAAATGCCAAAGGAGTGGATGGCTCCTGAGGCACCTGTAAAGGGCACTGGAGGCCACTAGAGTCAGATCCCTGCTTCACTGTGGATGTTCTTTAAAATGTTAGAAAAGCCACTTAAGTGTTTATCTTGAAAAGTATGTTTATATCTAAATGATGTGACTTGGTACCTTGAAGAATTTAGTCTGCAGCCTGCCTATGCCCCTGAGCACTAAACATCACGTTGTGGTGGCAGTAAAGACAGTGGTGATGCAGAGCAGGGCTGCTCCAGCATCCTGACAACAAGAACAGCAAAAGGGTTTAAGAAAACCAAGAGGGCAAAGCCTGGTGTGAGCACACTTCCTGAGTTAGCAGCACTTTCGGTAAATTGGACAATTTGCTTTCAAAAGGAAAAGGAGGTTGAAAGGAGTAGTGTAGAAAAGTTTCCACTTGCTTCACTGATGTGGTAGTAGTGATTTAGTTAATATTTATACAATATTTGGATTTGAAAAGACCCATACCTGCTTGTAGAGGTATTTTCTTCATCTTCATTGGGCTTTGGGTAAACTTCTCAATCTTGACAAAAAATTCTGTGTTTATTTTTAATTGCTTAACACCATGTTGCTGAACATAAATGCTGGAAATAAGTCTTTTCCCTGCTTTCCTGTCTGCAGAATATGAAACTGTTGCTGGGTGGAAGGGAAGGGACTGTACAGAGGGCTTGGTGGTTAATTGCTCACTCTCTCCCTGGATTGGCAAGTATTTAATTGTTCTTCTGATGGTTCCAGTCATTTAAAGAATGTACTTGCTTGGTGTATTAGTTCATACCAGCAGTGCTGTCTTGAAGAAGCTCTCCCTGTTATCCCTGCTACCCATCCTTTGGTTCATTTTGCTGGGGAATCAGGGAGTGTGGAAATGGTTGTTTGGAATGAAACTGAAGAAGAGAAGGTGCTGTGGCTGTCTGTGGGCACTGGGGCTAGAGTTAGCCCAACACAACGTTTGTCCCTGCACATGTGGTGGATACACTGCATTATGAACACCAGCTCTCTTGATCTGTTCCTGATGAGCTCCCTGCACGCTGCTGTAGACATAGCCTCAGCTGACCTCAGTGAAAGGAAGATATAAAAATATCATACACAAGAGGTAATTCCTCCTGGTGAAGCAGAGATGAGGCAGGCTTGTGCTCATTAATTTAAAGTGATTGCTTAAAATTATTTTTTAAAAAGAAGTCTTACAGTTGTAAATTGTTCACTAGCAGTGATATGCAAGTCCTTGTGATAGAAGAAATCCTCTTTGCTGTTTGGTGACAGGGTTTGATGAGTGTGGAAGGACAGGCTACATCTGTTCTGCAATTATTTGCTTCCCCCAGCTCCCTGCCGAAGGAGGAGATGGTTCTTTCCTTGGAGCTGCCATTCCCCCACCTCAGGAAGGGAGGCACGAAAGGCAGCAGGGAAGAGGAGACCAATTTTAAGTCTTTTTTTTTCCTGCATCAGTTAAAGGAGGGCTGAGAGCAAAACAGTGGCTGGCAGTGCTGCTGCTCTCCTCTCCCTCCTGGGAGAGTTCGGCACTCACGTGGTCCCTGCCATGTCCCTGTGTTCCTAATGATCAGCCTGGTTTGTAGCACTTGTTGGTAGCTCATTACTGAATAAAACAGTCATTGTCCAGCAGTGTGTATTGATTTTTAGCTATCCTACGTGACACGTTGCTTGTACGTGTTATTCCTTCCTGAAGAGTTGTTAACACAGGGTGAAATATGATAGATTTTGGGTATTTTCAGATTCCCAGGTTCTTATTCTGTTCTCTCAGATCCACTTTTTAGCTTAGTGAGTTTTGACCCAAAGTAAAGAGAATGATCAGGGTTTGGGTTTTTTTTATAGCTTTTTTATTCTAGGTCAGTGACATTTTGAAAACTAGGGCAAGGTCAGTTAGAGTGCTACAAAAAGGCCTAACAAAGAATCCATTCACCTTCATAAAAATAAAAATCCGTATTAATTAACCACGTGGTAGAGATAAGAATTGGAGAGCTTGATTAAATCATTAGCGCCTCTGAGCAGCAGCAGTGTCAGAGGGGAGCTGGGAGGGAAAACACAGCCTGAAAATTGCAATCCAACCTCCTGCCACGGTGCCAGGAGCACATCTGTACTGAGTGTGTGTGGGGTGGCCTGCGTGGAAACACTGACTGCTTCACTACAAGCTGGGGGAATGCTGGCAAGCATGGAGTTCTGTTACTAGTTCAGGGGGAGATTCTATTATTATTATTTGTTTGGGTAAGAAAATAAGGCACATTGCAGCTGAGGCAGCAGCTGCTTGGAAGGCAGCCCAGTGGGTTGTGTTAGGTAGCTTGTGGAGGGTTTAAGATGCTTTTAGGTGTGTGCAGTGGAATAACCACCTTGTACTTTCACCAGGTGAGACATTTTCCTGAGAGCTGCCCACGTGAATCAACACTTGCAGTATCTGGCCCCTATTGCATAATGGAGCATGTTAATATGGCTGTTAACCAAAACAAGGCCAAGTGTCTCATCCTAACCATCTGTAACCAACCCCAAATGCAAGTTCTTCAAATCAGCAGCAGCAGTGTGTGTTTGGCAAGAGCTGCAGCTGCAGGAGTCACTGGCGTCAGGCAGAGTAGTCAATATTTGCTCTCTATCCCTTTTCAAGTGCTAGCGCTGCCAGCCTTGCCTGCCTGATAAAATTGAGCGCAGCTACTCAATAATTACTCGTTGAGTAATTGGAATGGCTCCCACATGGTGTTCAGCTGAAGGGTGTGGCTGGCTCCTGTGCTAACATGAAGCCAGTATCCCTATGCTATTTTTGTCCTCCTTGTGAGCATTGCAGCGTTGTTGGGGCTGTGTGGCATGTTTGTGCTTAACTTTGTTTTCCGACAAGACCTGATTTTGTCCTGTCGCTTTTGTCCGTGCCTTTAAGATTGCACTTATCTTACCGTTTGAGGGCAATCTTTGTGGTGCTTAGAAAGAATCCTAAAACGATCCAGCAAGCAGGGGAAGCCAATTGCTTCATGCTCTGGCAGGATGGTGGTGTTGCAGATTAGAGGAGGGCTGTTGAAAGACGCCTTCACTACAGGATGCAAAGCAGTGCTCAAGCACGTAACATGAATGTTTTTATTGCTGCTCACCCGCCCAGTGAGGCAGAAGGCAGCCTATGGGGTGAGGAGCAGGAGCCAGGGTTATCCTCAAGTGAATTTCTGTGTTTCATGAGCTGATGAAGCTCTGCAGCAACTCCTTTGGGCTGTCTTGGATCATGAAAAGACCCCATGACTGGGGTTTGTGTTTGCAGATTCCAAGAGTGTAGTAAAGTGTGGGACGTTTTCCTGTGAGTGGCATTTTCATTTTCATGGGCAGAACAGTCAACTTTTTTTTTTTTCCCCCCCAAGGGCTTGGTATTTTTGGTATCCTTCATCCTGCCCAGCCTACCAAAACATGCATATCTATTGCTGAGAAGTATTGCACTTGCCTTACAGTGTCAAACCTTCAATTAATCTTTTGAGCAAGAACACACTTTGAGAGGCAGAAGAGATGGTCTATTCCCACCCTGTCTCCCAGATTTGTTTCTCCATGCAAGCTTATTCTGGGAAGCCAGCCCCAATGCTTGCAGTCAAGGCTGCTATGGAAAGGGTGTTAAAAAGGAGTTTGTATTCAGGCTGGCTCTCATGAGCCTTTGGGATGGCTGCTGGTGGCAGATGCGATCCCATCATCTCAGGGGCCAGCACCTCTGTCACCTCAGATCTGTGTACAGACATCCAGCCCCTAAGGATGTAGGGTTTTGTGGTGTGGCTTGGACATGGAGTGTTTTTTTGGGAGGGAACATGGGCTGGGCAGTGAGGTGATAACACTGCCCCTGGCAGGGCTGGGTCTGGGGAGCTGGTCTGGTCCAGCTCTGCTGCTTACCCTCTGCTTCAGCTTCTGGGGGAACTGGACTTTTCTCCATCTCTGCTGCCCACAGGCAGGTGTGAGAAACAGTCTAAATACTCTGGTTTTTAAAACATGGGCTTAACCAGCTCCCTGTCCCCCTGCACAGCTGCTGGTAGTTGCTCACTGTGTGGCACCATGAGGGCCCCTGGTGCAGAGCTGGATCTCTGTGTCACTGGGTCATGCTTTGAGTCCCATTTCACTGTTTTTTGCTGCAGCACAAGTTCAAGCACTTCCTTCTTCCTCTTGCCGGTATTAAGACCATGGGTGCTCCTTTTTGGCTGGATTAATTGTCTGTACACCCCAGGGAGGGCCCACCAGTGGAAAGGATGCTGTTAGAGGGTGTATTTCCCCATGACAGCCTCATAACTCTCTCCAGCCCTTCACTTAGCAAAGATTTCTCATTGTGTGGCTTCACCTACAGATGTGCATTTATCCCCTAACTCCAGCCTGCATCCAACTTAATGGATTTTGGCTTTTCCTGAATTTCACGATGTGTCTTGTACTGATGATGGCCCTGAGTCCTTGAAGGAACATTTACAAATGAACAGAGCAGTTGTAGACAGATTTCTCTGTAGAATAATGTGTTCATCCCGCTCTTTGTATTTGCTGATCTTCTGAGAAAACCTTCATTAGTTATTCTCTTCATCCTGTAGGTTATGCTTGATGGTTGTAGAGGTCTTTGCAGTATCAACTCTGCAAGCAAGAAAATATCAGCTGTAAAACAAGAGTTGAGAAAAACTGATATTAAATAGTAACTTAATACCTGGAAGAACAGACCTTGGGTTTGAGGTGGATGCTATGTGTCTTTTTGAGAAAGAGGAATAAAACCTGATCATTTTTTCCATTAACTTTCTTTTCTTTTTTGTTTTTATTTCCTAGTCCAGCGAGAGTTTACACAGAAGAAAACCTTCACTAGTTGGATAAATTCAATATTGGCAAAGGTAAATAGGGGATTCTTTAGCAAAGACATGCCTTTTGCCTTTCTGATTCAGATATGCTGCTTAGAGATTAAATTTTTTAGGAATAAACCAAATTACTACACCTTTTTTTTAGGCACTGGATGTAAAAAGTAGCCCCGAGAAGCATTTGTTTAGTTACAGCAGCACTGTATTGGGGCTTGTCCAAGGACATTTGTATGAGGTGGTTTGTGTGTAGATACCACACTTCCTTACTCATGTGGTAAAACTTGTGGTGGATTGAGGCACATGTCTCAGGGTTTTATGAGTTTCTGAGTTTACAACTGGTTTTACTGTGATTAGGTAAGTGTCATTCTATTATGCAATCCAAGAACATAAGTTTAATGAAATGACCTGCATGACTGGTAAGTATTAAGACAAACCACACAGTAGTGTAGGTGCTATTTAAGCATTCAGAAAACAGCTCCTGCAGCATGTGCTGGGGCTCTGACTTGCTCAGGTAAAAAAAAAAAAAAAAAATCCTGTTTTGTTCTCTCCTTGAGCAGAAGCTGCTGAACTTATCATAAGTTTGTGTTGTGTGGGGGAAAAGAAGTTTAGTTATGCAGCTCTGTGCTCAAATTTGTACTTAATATTAAGATCTCAAAATACGAATTAACTGCCATGTTTAGCTTTCCGTTTCTTTAATTTTTTTTTCTTTCGCCACAGACCTCCTTGAAAAATATGAATGCTTGGAAGTGAGGCCTAAAATTACCCTTATAAAACACAGAGGCAGGACAAAGGGGAATAAGATGCAAACAAAGTAATGGATTCGAAGAAACAGGATGTGGGTGTTTAGATGCAGGATTTTTATTGCAGCTTAATGAAAAAAAATAAAGGATGCTAAATATTATTTAACAGCAGAGTAATCTGTGATGTTTTGTAGTGTGTTGAATTCAAAATGACAAAAGATTGAAATTTATCTTGCAGCATACCCCTCCTTATGTTGTCTCAGACCTGTATACAGACATACAGCAAGGACATTTGCTTCTGGATCTGTTGGAAGTGCTTTCAGGTCAACATCTGGTAAGACAGAGTAATAAAAATATTACCTCAGTCCTTTGTCAAGTCCAGCAAAGATTTCTGGATATGCTTAACTGCAACCATATGAATCATCCCTCTGGAGTCACAGAGTTAGTTTCAAGTGACTTATTTTTATACCATTGAGTCTGAAACACATAGAAGTAAGTTGATCCAAAGTAATTTATGAATCTTTGCAGGACTTCCCTTATCAAAATATAGAATAAAATTAATTCTTATGGTTGAAGATATAACCTGGTTTTTTTTTTTTGCTTTGCAGCCACGGGAAAAAGGATTTAATACTTTCCAGTGTAGAAGTAATATAGAAAATGCTTTGACATTTTTAAAGAGCAGATCAGTGAGTATTAATGTCAAAATTCACAACTAAAGCCAGTTTAGCTGGTGGAACATTTTCTTTGTTAACAATGATCCCTTTTTTTTCCTCCTTAGCTGAAGCTCATAAATATTCATGTAGCTGACATTATCGAAGGAAAACCTTCCATTGTGCTTGGCCTAATCTGGACCATTATATTTCATTTCCATGTAAGTATTTCAGCGATGTAAGAGAGATTTAGTAGAGGGGAAAAGCACAAAAAATGTGTTGGCTTATGTCATTGCCAAATGAGATGAATTAGTGCAAAGCAAAAGATAATTTTCTGACATGTGGAAGTGACAGGTCAAGGAGGAGATGCACCAGTGCAATGATGAACAGTATCTAGCTGCAAATGGTAGGAAGGAATGATACTGAGATTTGTTTTTTGAAGTAACCAGTTAAAAAATAGGCTAAATTTTGCTTGTCTAAGGTCTGTAATGATTAAGCTCCAAAAAGAGCAGATAGTGTGAAGTGGCTCATCCATCTCCCTCAGAGGCAGCCCCACTCCTCCCTGTTGACTGTGCTTACAACGTTCAGTTCTTGTATTTTTTTTTTCAGTACCAGTGCCTGAAATAACACGAAGGTGTCATAGTCATGTTTTTTATACAATAAGAGTGTGCATCTTGTGTGGCATGAGGTTATGGGGAGGTGTGAAAGCACAGGGCCTCAATGTAATCATGTTGTAGGGCTGCAGAGGATGCTGGAGCCAAACTGGCTTCTAGGGAGAGCCCAGCAGTGAATTAACATCGGTGTACTGGGATGAACTGGTGGCTGGGGCTCAGGAGAGCACTAAGAAGCAAAGTTTTCCAACAGCATCGAGCCCATGTTTTTCATGGTAGAGGTACTTTGATGCCAAATACTCTTGTGCTGCACAAGGCCTGTGCACTTACCTTTGTACCTAAACCGAGCATCTCTAACCCAGTGGAGATCTCTGAGGCCTATCAAGTAGGTTTTCCTGCACCCTGAGTGAGCAGGCAAACTCTGAGCATGCCTTATGGGGCACTCTTAACAGCAGAAAACAGAGCTGCCATGGGCTACTGTCACTGGTTAGAGTAGAAATTGAATCAGAAGGTCCCTTGATGTCATTGCTGGTACCCACAGTGCAACACAGAGGTCTTTGGGTAAATATATCCTGCCAAAAAATTGCCTAAAGATGGGAATTCAGCATGAAATAGTTCAGATTGTGCAGATAAAAAAGCTTGATTTGATATGGGGGGGACAGGAAAGCTACTGTTACAGCTGTGATTGAGTCCTGTCTAATTCTCTGTGGTGTTCTGCCGCTGATGCCTTGGTAATCTTTCACTGAAGCCTCAATAAGTCTCCCATCTCCTCTGATAGATTGAAGAACTGGCCAGGACACTTGCCTGTACTTACAATCAGCCTTCACTGGATTGTTCAAGTGCTGTTGACTCCTCTCCAAAGGCAAGCAGATCAGCTAAAAAAAGTGCTAAAATTAAGGAACGGTGGAAGATGTCTGCTACAAAGGCTCTTTTGCTGTGGGCAAAAGAACAGTGTTCGCTGTAAGTTCCATCCAAGACTTACAATTAGCATGCTACACTTTGTATTACTGCTTTCCTCTAAATGTGGTGGTATTTTCCCCTGTTTTTTAACATTACTTCGTGAAAGCTTAGCAGAAAATCCTTTAAATTTCACTTGTGGTTACCAGTACTTTTAGCATCAATCAGCCCTAAATGTTTTGATGTGAGCCCTTTAAATATGATAAAGCGAAGTTCATCTTACTAATTAAGTACAACAGTGTAATCTGAGCTGTTTGGCTTTTCTTTTTTAGGGGCTTCTGTGTGATAAGCATAGTGGAATGTTTACATGATTTGCGTGTTTTAATCCTCATGGCTGGCACTGATTAACAAAGTTTCAAGGATTTTCTTAATTTTTTTTTTTTAATGGAAAATGTAGGATTTCTGTGATTCCCACAACTCATACTTTTCTGTCAAAACACTGTGTGATCCCCAAGAAGGATCCTGATCCTGGTGATCCTAGTCCCTAATTCTAACAAGATGTATCCAAATGCTTGATGTACAGATAGCACTGCTGCTTTCTGTGGGGGTGTTCACAGCACACAATCTAGAGGAGATAGAGATATTTACATTTTCTTCGAGGGCTGCTGCTTCACTCCAGGATCTTTCAAATATGCTTTACAGTAATGTCAGCTCTTTCTCCACAGCTCTTTGGTTGTTTTATGTTCTAATAAAATCCTACTAATATTCCATGTTATTAGTGGGAGATAAAGGCCTTCATCAGCACATCAGACACTTTCTGCCAGTAGAATGGCACTGAGGTTTGCCTTGTAGCTGTGTTTTATCACAAGAAGATTAATTGGCACATCAAAAACAGCTCTTTGTCCATGTAATTTTCCTCCTTCTTTGCCTGTTTTTCAGCAATATTGCTGTCTGGTTTGCAGTATCATTTCTGCACTGTCGTTATGTTGAATTATTTTGTTGCCGGTGAATCCTATCGTTTTTGGTAAAGGAACAAATCTTGTAAGACTTGGCCCACTGTTTTGTGATTAAATTTGGACACCTGAAACCCCACATCTTTTCCATGCTGTAACATACTCATAACATAAAGGCTGCTTTTGGAAAGTTGTCCCAGAAGTCACTGTGACCTCCATGACTGGGCACCTCCCAGCACTCTTCAGGCTGTGAACATTAATAAAAGATGATTCAAAGACACTAAGCTAATTAAGAGAAAAAGAAATACTTTCTCCTGCACTAATACATCACTTTCAAGATTTGGATTTTCTAAAATGCCAGTTCTTGGTGTCCTTGCAGACAATTACATGTTCTGCAGTGCTTTTCTTGTTGCTTTTCCACTCTACAGAATGCATAGATGTTGAGCACAAAGGTGATATTAGAAAGGATTTGGATCAGCAAAGTTTTATCTTCAGAATGCAGTAGAAGACAAAAAGAAATAGAGTCATGTTGTAAAACTAGTGTAAAAATATGTAATTGTAGCGATTGGTAGTGCTGGCTGTGTTGTTGTCTGACTTGTGCAGATGTTCATAGGCAAGGTTCTTTTGGATTTGGTTCATACTCCATTTTACTGAATTTATATTCTGTTTCTAAATTTGTGCTTACAGCCTGTTTCTTTAGATGGCCTAACATTTTGTTTCCACTCATTTCTGGGACAGGCATGGCTCTGTCAGTGTCACTGATTTCAAGTCCAGCTGGCGAAGTGGACTGGCTTTTTTAGCCATTATCCAAACCTTGAGGCCAGGTCTGGTTGACCTGGAGAAGGCAAAAGCCAGAAGCAATAAAGAAAACCTGAAAGAGGCTTTCAGAATTGCAGAACTGGAGCTGAATATCCCACGGCTTCTGGAGCCTGAAGGTAAATGATCAGCTTTTTAAAAATCTTGGTTATTAGGAGTGAGATTAAGATCATCCCTAAGACTGTGCTTAAGTTTGAAATGGAACACTGATGTTTGCTGTGATGCTCAGACCTGAGGTTCTTTATTTTATAACATCAGCTGTACTTAGGGACTGTAGAATTTTTGAATTGGCAGCAATTGCAGGAGCAATATGCAGAAGAAAGGATATGAAACCTTCCTGTTCATGGGAGAAACTTTTTCATTAGTTAATCACGTTCTATTAAAATATTCCCAAGGAAAAAAATGCTCATTACATATTAATTTCTGTCAATGGCATGTTAAGCGAGCTGTTGCAAAATAAACATGTTTATGGTAATGTGTTTTAATAACTGCAGCATAGTGTGTAATTATGTGATCAGGCCTAGAAGGCTGCATAATTATGTAAATGGTGTATTGGCTCTCGTAGATGTTGACATTGTGAATCCGGATGAAAAATCAATCATGACTTACGTGGCTCAGTTTTTGCAATACTCCAAGAATTTGCCTGAGTCTGAAGAAGACATGCAGGTATGACATGTTATCACTGAGGCATTTTCAAATGAATGTGCTTGCTTTGCCCAGTTTACATCTGAGTCAGTAGATGTAGTAGATCCTCTGATTCTGCTGCTGACAAGACTGAATTGGCTTGAACTTTCTGTTGCTCCTGTGTGGTAGGAAAAACTCCATGTTACAGGTTTTTGATTGATCATACAGGTGGAGTTGCTGTTCGGGTTGTTTTGTTTTTCATTTAACTATTACAGAGGACATTTTCAAGCTTGGTGGTTTTCATGTGTTCTCTGAAGTCTGTGTAAATATGAAAGAAGAGGCAGACAGATTTGCAAATGCCCAGAACAACCAGCTTTAAGTGTAGTAGCTGACGTTTAAAGTGGACAGAAGTTACCACTCACAGATAACACTGACCTTCTCTATGCTCTCTTATGAGAGTTTAATTGGTTATTCACATACCTCCATACTGATACTCTCCCTTCAGAAGAACTGCAGTCAGGTCTTCTCTTGATACCTTCATATATCCAGGTGCCCGATTTAAAACTTTGTCCCTGCTATGTAATAGTGCCTGACTCAAAATTCATCAGGGTCCCCAGGAATTACTTGTTTTTCAATAGCTTTGAATGGACTTTATCATATGCTCAGTGAGTGTTATTTTATGGCACAATGTGAAATGGAAAAATGAAATTTTCTGCTCTGATTACCAGGAAAAAGTAAGAGAGGCCATGGGCTGGTTGGCTGCACAGGAGAAGAAGTTAGCAAAGCTGCTGATGGAAACAGAGAATGAAACATATTACCAGAAGTACAAAGTAAGTTGCATTTTATATTTAACTGCATCTGTGAAAAGAATCTGCTTCTGTGAATATTTTTGATCTTCATTGCCTGAAGTGAAGTGTTAAGTAAGCTTTTAAACAAAAGTTGGGAATCTGACAATGAAGTTGTTAAATGCCCTCATATGATTGAAGGAAAGGTAGGATAAAATTCTTTCTGTTACGAAAAAGAGGCTATTTCGTTTTTGAGCAGAGTTTTTGGAAAGAGTCAAGTAATGTCTTAATTCATGTTGAAGAGTTGGACAAGATTCAAGCACATAGGCCCTTCACAGAGTTACCTTTGCTATTTCTGTGCTAATTACAGCAGTAGGTTTTACCCAGCTGATGTTGTAAAGGAATAGTTGAATTGCTGGCTATAGGTTGTGCTGAAGTAACATTTCCTTTGGCTTATGTTGCAGCCAGAGTTTGTGATAAAATGGCCCATGGGGAACTGTGAGAGGAGGAATTTTCCCTTTCTCTTGCTGGGAGGGGAGAACTGTGTTCTGACTGCACTGACATTATGTTAAATACAGACTTAGGGAATGGCACCTATAATTTCAGACCCAAATACTGCCTGAAGACAAGAATGCCTCTTGCTATCTTGCCTTTGCATGCATCACACCCTTTGAAGTTTATGGAACTCATCCCGGTGTGTTCAAAGGCAGGACTTGGCTCTGTGAGCTCCTGTCTGACGTCTTCTGTGAATTACTCTTCTATTTTATCCCTAGGAAATGATGTCATTTATGGAAACATTTAACCAAGAGAAAACCCCCTTTCTGCCTGTGTTGTCATCAAAAAGAGGTGAAGCTGAGCTGAGTGAAGGCCAGCAGCAGATGAGGGAAGAGTGGGATAAAGTGATCTCTCAGGTGAGAGGCATTTCTCACTCACCCCATTACCAGCATGACCATGTTGGATGAAGAAGCCCCAGGAACTCACACTGGGAAAAGTGGGGAGATGATGCTTTATTGGGAATGATAAAAGAGGATTGGCCCTGAACCTGAAGTCCAGTCTGAGTGGCATTCAGTGCCCAAGAGGAGGCAGAAGGAGATTGTGTATTATCCTTCTGCCTCCTGAACCTCAAGACTGAAACATCCCTGGAAAATGCCCTGCATCTGGTTGTCTTGGAGCATTCTTCCAATCAAAGTTTTTGGCCTATTTATGCTTAAAAGTTTATTTTGGGACATAATTATGGCTCAGACAGTGATGCAACTGGGAAAAGTGTGTTACTATATTCTCTTCTGTGGCACAGATACTGATCTAGTGAGGCCTGGTTGGTCAGAGCTTTGCAGTGAGGTTGGCTGTGTTGGCTCAAACGGGGATGTGTAGGGCCATGCTGGGAATTGCTCTTTTTGGAAGAGATGTTCCCCTGTCAGCCCCATGACAGAAAGCTGTTAATCTCCATTTCCCCCCTATTTTTGCACTTAATTCACTATAAATTTCCCTGATGCTGGACCTTGGGATGGTCACCAGCAAAGGGTAGTAATGCCAGATTCTCTGTGGTGTTGCAGAGGTTACAGGTGGGTAGCAAACCTGGTTTTGAGGTAAACAGGGCTGATTTGCAGCTGACTTCACTGGAAGCTCTTTTTTTTGAACAGTGACAGGCATGAGGGAGTGGGTTCCTGGGATGTCTTGAGCACCAGCTTAGGCAGCATCTTGGGGATGGGGAAGAAAATAATAGTGAGAGATTTAATCCACTTGTCTTCCTTTTAAAGATTAATGAGTGGAAAGTGAGGCTGGACCAGCTGTTGCCCTCCCCTCTGGATAGCATTGAGGCTTGGCTCCAGGAGGTGGAACGTCTGCAGGCGGAAGATTTGCCTGATTTGCAGGACCCGTTCAAAGCAATATCTGTCTTCAGAGAAATAATTGTAATATTTAAGGTATGCTGATCACAAAGGAAATCCTGCTTCAGTTTGACCCAGCAAAGCACTTGTTAAGAAGTTACTGATTGACATTTTGGGAAGTGGTGTGCCTATGTTTGTCTTCTGAAGATGAAAAGCTCTTCTGAACATACCTTTGAAGAATTATGAGTTTAATTAAATAACTGCATGGGTCTATAAGGCAGGTTTCAGACTTCACTGGGGTGAGATTAAATTTGAGTACTGCCTGAATGAGTAAATGATGCTGTTCTTTTTTATGTGGTTCTTGCAACTTGTTTGTTTGTTAAGTAATAACACAGGATAATTGCATCTTTATCTTTAAATCTGTGCTTAATGCATACCTATTCAGGAAAGCACTTGAGCTCAAGGTTACATTCCAGGGAGTTCAAGAAGTTTGTGTGTTTAAAGTTAAATAGTTCAAGAAGTTTGTGTGTTTAAAGTTAAATACTTGCTGAATTACTCTGCAGTTCCATTCAAGGCGAGGATAGACATTTTGATACCTTGGTACCATGCAAGTTATTTATTCTGATCTTCAAATATTTGCACAGATAATAGTTTAAACATCATTTTGAGTTTGAAAGTTCTGAAAGAGTAGATGTATTGAGGCCTGGTTGGACATTAAACGCCATACTTGGGCTTTTTATAAACAAGTTTTCTGGTTTTGTGACACTGTCCTTACAGAAAATTTGAAGGAATGGGCAGTGGGGGTTCTTGAAAGTGTCTTGATAACGCCACTCTTTTGTACTGCTTCTAGTCAGTTCCTGATATGAGAGATGACTTTTTAACTGGTAACAGCTTTGTCAGTCTTTAGCCATTTGATCTAAAATTTTTGTTGTGCAACCTAAGTACTTAAAGCATTTTTAAGAGTAAGATAGAGAGACTGATGTAATTTCTTAAGGGATTTCTTTTTTCCCATTGAACATGTAGATAAAATCATCGCATTCCTTCAGAAGAGGAAACCCATTAATGCTTAATTTCTGCCAAATCCACATTTCTTCATGGGAAGACATTCTGATGAGAATCTTTTTCCCTTTTAGTACCTCTTGTGTAGGGATCATATTGCCAAGGTGGTACCTTATAATGCAAATTTTACTTAAGATCTAGGAAATTACCCACAGTGCTCGTATCGGTCTGACTGATACAGTGTTAAGATTACAAAATGAAGTGTAAAAATCTGTGCACCATTTTTGTGGTTGAGGGCTGTCCCAGGATTTAGCCATTTCAGTTAACATGCTTTGTGCCAGATTTTATAACACAGAAATGAACTTCTGGCATATTTTTTATATGCCACTGAGAAATGGGCTTATCTTCTGTGCAATACATTTTATGTTTTATTTCTAGGTAGGGAATTTGATGCTGAGACACATGCCTGTAAATATTCCCCAATCATGGGACACTGGTCATCAGATGGTTAATTTGAGATGCTGTCAGTGTGGTGTTTGACACAAATTTATTGAGCAGTCAAATGAACTATGGAGCAGGTGGCATAATAGATTTATTCAACAGGTTTTGCTGTCAGTCTTTGCTAAGGGATAGTAAAGAACAGCTTTATATCCTGAAGCTGTTACAATGATGCTTTTTTCTCCTAAAGATGATAATGAAAGTGCAGAAAAAACTGGTAGCAGGAGTAGTGTAGAGTCATGTTCCTTATATTTAAGTAGATGCACAGTGATAAGAGAAATCAGGTAGTACTGCACTAAATACACACTTTAGAAGGTGATGAAGTGAATACTTCTATTGCACTTTTATGAGTAAAGACACTGGAAGATTGTCTTGTGCTGACTAGTTCTTAATAGCTCTTCCCCTAATGGCAGGTGACTTGGAGATTGCCAGATGAAGTACTCCAGATCAAAATGAATGGCTTACTTTGTCTTGTTCTCCCCAGGGCTTGATGGATTGTTTTGATTCTCACTTGGACACCCTTCAGTCATTCAAGAATGAAGATGAGAAGAATATGCCACTAGTCTTGCCTGAAAAATTAGAGGAAATGAAAAGAAGGTTGTGATGCTGAAATTCCCTCTACTTCATGCTGTATTCTTGCTCTGCTGTTCTGAGCAAAGCACATAGTTTATCCATGCCTTGCAGAAAAAGAGCATTTTTGTCCTAAGCACAGGCTGACTGTCAAGTGGAGCAGGCAGGGATCTCTCATTGGTCCAATGAATGTTTAATTATGTGTACAGAGTGGAGCTCATTAACAGCACCTTTTCACATGCCCTTTACTAGTGGGGATAGGGAACAACCACTAGGGATAAGAAACTTGAATATTTTGAATGTAAAAATTTCCCTGGTGGTGGGGATTCTCTAAATTTTAATTTCCACCTTTAAAAATCACTGTGGCCTATAGCTTGTACTACCCCAAATATCTGTTGGAGGATATTTTCAAAAATGACCAGTGAATCTGTATCCATAACCTGAGATGCTTTGACATACAGATGGCAGAGGCCCTTTTTTTTGACATTTAAGGTTTTTCATGCATTGAGCAGACAACATTGACTGCTCAATTGTTGCTGCTTTAAAACAATGAACTGTTGCTCTCTTAGAAATTAATTTCTGTCATAAAAAAATGTTTACATACATGTAAGTCTGATTTTTTAGGATAAAATCCTTATACATTAATGCCTGGTATATCCAATGGTTTTGAATAAACTTCTGGAACTGTTTTCTCTTTGCAGATTCAACAATATTCGTTCCACAAACCCCAGCACTTTCCTTGAATACCACTATGGACTGTGCTCAGCCATTGCCAATGAGGTGAAGTTAAAGCTAAATATCTGGGACCTGAAATATGGGGCAAAAGAGTCCGTGGAATCACTGCTGGAAAATTGGAATGTAAGTTTCAGATACAAGAATCCCATCCTGACGGTAATTCTTTCCCAGCTCTCTTTGATTCAATCTTATGTCTCTGTCATCTGATGATCTTATAGTTGGTAGAAGCATGGTGGCCTGGTGAAATCTGGAATTTATTCAAAGAAGGGCAGGTACATTTCCCTTAAAGCTTTCCTTGCCCCAACATCTTCCATTTTGCTATGAATGAGTGTTCTTTCTTCAGTGTGGAGAAGTAACACAAGCCATGACTGATTTTCTCTCTGCCCTTTTTTAGTCTTTACTGTGAAGATTTCTTTCTTTCTAGACTATTTATATGCCATCTGTAGTATTGCATTCCTAGCTCCAATCCACAGAACCCTCTCTGGGGTAGTTCAGTAGTTGCTTTCTTCAAAACCAACCATTATTCACACTTCTGCCTCTTCTTTTCCCAGCTTCTTTACCTCCTTATTCTTCGTGGTGAATAAAGATTGTCTTGTTCTATTACATTTTATGCTTAGCTCAGTTTCTGGACTCAAGTTATG
This sequence comes from Corvus cornix cornix, assembly GCF_000738735.6. Classification (NCBI taxonomy): domain Eukaryota; kingdom Metazoa; phylum Chordata; class Aves; order Passeriformes; family Corvidae; genus Corvus; species Corvus cornix. The sequence goes on from NC_046335.1 coordinate 6,618,973, forward strand.
AAACTCATGCCACATGAAGGCTTTTAAGAGGGGATGGGTTGCCCAACCCCAAATACTGACAAAAGGATACTGCATCAGGAATACAGGCAGAGGTGAAAATGCTGATGCCTTCAGATTTTCCCCATCTCCAGTTAATGGGATTCCTTGTGAATTCCACCTTAGTGAACTTTCTCAGAGGATTCTCAGACTGGCAAATCTGTAATTAAATCAGTGGGAATTTCACCAGGCTCAGAACTGTGGAAGGAGGCAACACCAGGTTGTATAAAATAGTAGTTTCCCTGAGCAGTATCAGCCTCACCCTGTGGTGAGATGGTGGTGCAGAGTTAATCTGTGCTGAGTTTGTTGGTTCAGTTGGTTTCATAACTACTTATTATCATGTTATGTCTACAGTTGTGGTTCATGGTCTTGCTCAAGCTGATAGAATATAGAGCTTTCCCAGGGAGTTTAGGGCTTGTTGCTGGCTTTCCTTCTGGTCCCATGATGTGAAGTCCTGGCTGAGTGGTGATGTGGTGGCCCAGGTTTGTCACAGTCGCAGGGGAGGTTGTCTTGTAGCCCGCTGGATTGGACATTTGTAGGAGTGGGGAGTGCTGGAGTGAGATCAGCTCAGACAGAGAGAGACTGAGGATCGCCCCTCATTCATTCACTGTGCACACACAGGTCTCCTCCTCTGCTCCCAGTTCTTCCTCTTTCATCCTCTCCATCCCCAGTTGAATCTTGATCTGTGTCAGAAACGAGGCAATCAATATTTCCATGCATGCAGGGAAACCCAACTTTTGCTTTCATCACTTTTTTGAGTGTGACTAAATTCTGCCTGACTTGTTGTGGATGACATTTCTCAGTATTGCCCTAAGGCTGTAACTTTTTGAAACAAGCAGCCCTGACTCATGCAGGGCTGTAGCTCAGGCAGTGGCATTCAGGTATTCACATTTCTATTTACTTTACTCTCTGCACAAGCAGAATAAAAGAACAGCTCTGTTTCAGACTAAAGGGTGCAGCTGAGTTGCTGGGTGGGCTTTGCTCAGTTTACATTTAACCTCTAGGTTGTAGGCTCATATTAAAAGAAAGAAAAAGAAAGAAGGTGTCCCAAGGTGTATTTCTTACCCAGTTTTATGTCATTCAGTGTTACCCATATCAATTACTTTTCACTTTGGGCAGAATTTCATAGAAGAAAAGAAACTTGAAACACAACTGGACACTGCTACTCACATCTGTGAAGACTTGAAAAACATAAGTGGTGCTGACTTGGGTAAGCTCATGCACATAAATTGATATGAAGAGCTCTATTTTGAACTGATGTGCTGCCACCAGTTTTAATTCCATCTGCTGTCCCGTGTAAACAGTGCTTCTATTTAATTAACCTCTCTGTTTCCAAGTGTATAACAATAATCCCTATTCCATGTCCTAGCTGGAGATCCTCAAGAAATCAGCAAGCTTTTGAAGGCAGTGGAGTCAAAGATTTCCATGTGCAAAGAGTATATTTCCAATGTAAATACCACCCTACAGAAAGTCCTGTCCTCCTGGAGTAATTACACAGAAAACATCCACTTATTAAAGACGTGGCTGGAAGAAAACAGGAATGAGGATCCGAAAGAGGTACGTGGCTGGATTTCTCTTTGTTTGACAAGCAGAGATACTTGGAAGCCTCCTGAAAGGGAAGCATTAAATTTCACAGGGGCTGCTGTTGTTGCTTTTCTGTTTTTCATTTTGGAAACAAACTTTTGACAGGGTTCTGCTTTAAATGATTTCAATGCCTCTGTCTAGATCCCTGCTGAGGTCCTGGGAAAGAGGAATTCGATTCACGGTTCCTTAAATGAAGCAGGAAACCATCTTATCGAAGTCAGCAAAGAGCAAGTTGGATCAAATATTGCCAAGGAGCTGAAGAAACTGAACAGGAGATGGGCAAAGTTCATCAAGAAGGCACACTTTGTGAGTTACAAGTTTGTATTACTCTTTGCCATGCAAACTTCAAAGCCATATTTTCTAGATTTATCAGCTTGCTAATCAGAGATTGATCCATCTTTCAGTCAATTCAAGGTTGCCACTTTTAAAGCTTGAGGCACAGAGAGTACACAGCAGCATCCAATTATTTAATCTTTGTGACTCAGCTAAATTCTCATTATAACAGGATGGAAAAGGTTCAATTTTTAAATTGAAATCTCAAAAACACTTATAAAAGGAAATCTTATTGCAGAATAAAGCTCTTCATTCATTGCTAGAGGTGGAAGTAATCAATTTAGCCTGTGCTAAATTTTACAGTCTGTGCCTGAGCTAGTAGAAAGTAATTATTGCTGCATAGATATTTCTAAGGTTGTGCAACTTTTTACCAGCTCACTTGACAGGTTTTTGGGCTGCTGTAAATCCCTATACAACCTGCCTAATGTCATACATATTACATTTCCTGGAATGCTTTCGCAAGAATGACATTTTCACTCTGCCTGGGAATATTAGAGCTCTTAATTTTCTGAGTTGAGCCTTTCATTGACATTTATTAAAGGTACTGCTCTGACAGTAAATGGTGGCAAAGAATTACTACTACATTTTTGTAGGAGATGAGCTTAGTGAGAATGCAATAAAATCAAAGGAAGCAATCAAAGGGTGAGGGAAATCCAGAATTTGCTAGAAAAACCCTTAATAAGAGATGCTTTAAGGAAAAACATTGAGGAATCAGATGTAAGGTGCAAGAAGCCTTTCTAAGGTCTTAAGGACTTCCTGAGTTATTTTTCTGTCATTGCTTTGGACATTATGACTATCATATGATTATATTTATTTTTTATATAAAAGGCAAGACCAAATGCTTGATCTCTGGCCTGTGCCTGCCAGTACCATTAAACTCTGAGCACACTTCCTGATTGTGATTTGACTGGCACCAGGTGCTGTTCTCTTGGACAATTCCCTGGTGTGGGCTGGGGGATGCTGCAGCCCAGGAGTTTTTCTCCAGAGTGGCTGCTTATAGAGGAAAGGACAAGGGGACAGGTTGTGCTGTCCCACTCCCCTCAGGGCTGAGGAACTGAGCCTCACATGGCTTATTTACCAATATGTTTGGGATTTATTTCTCCTTTGATCTCTGTTGGGTGCTAAAGCTGGAAAGTGACCCAAGTGGTGACTGTGTTGGAGGAGGGCAGGGGGGAGATGATGGGAATGAACATCTTACCCTGCTCTTTGTTTATAGCTTGGAGAAGAGAGCCCAAATGCTGCTGAAAAGACCACGGAGCTTCCAGGGAGTCTGGAGAAAATTGAAGAGCTCCTTGGAGGGGTGGACAGCTGGGCAGCAGAGATGGGATGTCTGCGTAGCAAGATCGGTCATGAGGGGCCTGTGGAACCTGAGATGGAGGAGCATTTGCAGGTGAAAATGCTGCTTGAAATACTTGTTCCTCAGATTCTCATCTTGCAGCACGGATTTATGGCTGCGGTAAAATGAGCCACCATCAGTGAAACAGAACTTCACGTGGATTTTGTGCTGTAACACTGGTAAAAAGTCAAGATAGTGCTTGTGCCTTGATGTTATTCCTCAGGATTGCTTCCAGATGAGCTGTGAGTGAATCTTCCACCATTGGTGTGTCCAGATGACAAGCAGGTGCCAATGAAGTGCTGTTGGTGCCACTGATCAGCAGCTTGTTCTCAGGTGATATTAATTACTCCTGGCCAGCACAGCACTTGGAGCAGTCTAGAGCTCTGCAAGCTGTCAAATTGAGAAGTTCCCCTGGTCAGGCAGTACTTTTATTATCTACCCTCCAATGCAGGGAGGAGGTTTGGCTGTATTCAAAGCTTACCTATCAAAAGCTGGGATACTCTAAGTATTTTCAGCAGCACGTGGGGTAATGTGGGGAATCTCAGCTTAGAGGCAGTTGCTCTAAATATCCACAAAGAGCGTGAATTAATTTCTGACAAGAAATTCCAGTAGTCTCTGTTGTTTCCCATCTCTCTCTGCCTGGGATTACCCCCAGCTCCCACCAGATGGCAGGTGAAGAAATACTTATATAGCTCAGCAGCTTCAGTACAAAGTCTGATTTATTTTCTTCACCTGCCAGTGAAGGTGAGACTGATCAAAGATGCCAGGGTTTCCAGTGAAGAAGCTGAAGCACTGTCTTATGTTGCCTTTACTATTTCTGCAACAGGGCCTGTATAACCCAACAGCGTGGAGATGACCACCAGAAGGAGGTTTCATTGAAGCTCCTTTATGTAACTGCTGTAATTAAACAGAAATACTCTTTATTTCATTTAATCTACCTACAATGACTGCACCTGAATCAGTGTTAGTTTCCCATTGCTTTGTGCCTTCTTGCACTGTGTTTAGCTGACAGATTTGGGAGTGTGAGAGACGAAAAGGATCTGTTCATCTTTTTGTAATCATGGGCATATGTTTATAAAACAAGCCTCATTTTGCAGTGTGACTCCAGTTTGTTAAAAAAACATGAAGTAACAAAGGACACCCTGAAATACAGCCTCCAAAAATGTGGCTGGCATTGTATCTCCATGTCTGGGGGCAGGAGAGATCAGGTCGCGCATTACCTGCAGTACAGTAGGTCGAGATCAGAATAAAGCTCTGATTATAATTAGGAGAATGCTAATTGACAACTTCAAACAGGAGAAACGTGTTGAATATTCATAGATCAAAACAGCTCCAATAACGACTTTTCATGATAAATATTCAAACATGGCACGCTACTCCTGCATGCAAAACACCCAGCTGCTTCCTGCCTTGCAGTGCTGAATACCGCAAGAAAATCTGAGCCTTGGTATATGCTTGCTTTTGGATGACTTCATGATCAGCTGATGCATATCCAAATGTGTGGTTTCATTTGAGAAGCTGTTTGGATGGGAGAGCATATTTAAAAAACACATCTAATTGGCTCTGTGGCAAAGACACAGGAGGTATTGCACTGACAGAAAGAAATTGCTTCAGCAAACAGAATCCCCTGTGGATGGCAGCAAATTTCTTTCTCTCCACACAGAGATTTTACAGTGCCATACACTGACCATAACTGGAATATAAGGCTTTCCTTTGCCAATTATTGACCATCCATGATCAAGGCTGGCTTTTTCACTCAGTTTGTTTAAACAAAAAGACAAATAAACACTTGTAAAAGCTTCTAATGCTTTTTGTTCAACCAGAGTTTGGCTGCAAGAGGATCCTTGTGCCAAGACCACATTGTGGCAGCAGAAGAGTTATTGCAATCCCTGATGCAGAATGTTTCAAGTCAGGTGTTTCAGCAGCATTCTCACACCACTGGGCTGGAGGCACGAATTAAAGAAGCCAGAGACAAAGTAGAGGTACTCCTTTATACACACAGAGATATCTCTAATTTTAGCATTATGGGGTAAGGGGGACTCCTTGTCAGTCATGTAAAATAGAAAAGGTTCTATACTATTGGAATCAGTCTCCAAGACTCTTGTCAGGGCAAAATCTAGAACATTTCCAAGATCAGTATCTCAACTTGAAAAACTTGAGTGATATTGTGAAGCAATAACTTAATGTAATTACTGATACTCAGGCATGTTCTGAAGAAGTCTGTTTCTTCCAAGGCTGTCATGGGTGACCTGAACAACATCTTGTCCAAATCTGAGAAAAGACCCTCAGAGAAGGAGGCTTTGCTCAATTTTGAAGAATCACAGAAAGAACTTGAGGCCTCCATTTCAAAGGCTGTGCAACTTGTCAGTCAAAAATTAAGTCCTGAAGAATGTATTTCAAGATATGAGGTGGGTAGGTTTTCTGTACCAGCTCAGTTTGAGTACTTCTAAGGTCTGTGTGGTCTCTGGAAGTCTGAAGTAAGAAAAATACTGACCTTTTTTTTTTTTTTTTTTTTTTGTTGGTAGCTATTAACGCTTTTCTCAGTTTTCTGATTTAGCACTGTAGTAACTTGGCAGACAACTTGAATGAAGGAACATAAATCTGTATGGCAGTTTATTCAGTGCCCTGTGCTAAAATTACTCCATCACTCCATCAGAGCTCATCATTTTCAGAACTACAGCCTTTTTTTTTTTTCCTGATCAATAATTAAGCTTCCCATCAGGAGTCACATGCCTGAATTCTTGGGCAGGTTATTATAAGTACTGAGTCTCCTCTTTTTCCTGGAGGGTAGCTGGTAAATCCAGGTCCTGTCTCAAAATGTGGATCTCTTAAAGGGGCATGGAAACTGGAAGTGCCCAAAAAGTCTGTGTTGCCTCGTCTGGCAGAGCTGGCAGAGAGAGAACTGGGTGACCAGGAGGGGCACAGAGCCTCATTCCAGGCCATCCTTGGAGGTTCCCATGGTGCTGATGGAGACCTTTCACCCAGCTGCTGACAGCCATGGGACACGGCCCCGGGTATTCCCTAGGGAAGAGGCAGAGTTCAGCGACCTTAATCTTTCATCTTTGGTATCAAATTTTTCACTAAAAGTTGTTAGAAGAGCAGCACCTGCTTTTCTCCATAAAGCATTCACTGATACTGCAGCCTTTTGCAGATAAGCAGGGATGGAGAATGCCCTTGTAGCCACCCACACAAGGGCCATGCAGCCTGTATGTGCAATGAATACATTGATTTATGCACAGGTTTATGCTACTGATGTCATTTTTTTAGGTAAATAAGTTATATTCAGTTCTGTTTGGTTTTCATTATGATGTCTTTTTTGTTTTTTTTTTTTCTTCTCAGGAAGCTTTTAGTGCTCTGGACAATAAAGTTCTTGACAAATTTTTGAAAGCAGCTGAACAGCTGAAAAATATCTCATCTGATCATGAGAAACTGGTGGTGGAAGATGATGTTCGTAGGAGATGGGAGGTGAGATAATGCAGGAATGAGAATCCACTGTCTGGTCTCATTAGGCCTGGCATCTTTGAAGACCATTTTTTTTTTTGTCACAGTATGTTCTGAGGTCTCTACTTGCTGTGTAATCCTGGCTCACCATCTCACAGGAACAATGTGTTTTGTATTTTGCAGGCAGTTCGTCAGGAAATTGTATCCTGTGTCCAGCTCATAGTAGAAAGGGAAAAAAAGAAATTCAATGCAACTTTAAAAAAAATCAATAAGCAGTTAGGCAAAGAGAAGAAACTCCTAAGTATGGATAAAACCAAAGGGCTCATCAAGGAGCATGAGGTACCTGACAGACTCCTTTTCTGCCTCTGTGAATGCTTTGCTGTCCTTCTTCCTCCTTTTTAGGCACATTGTGGAGCCTGTGCCTGTGGAACAGGGCCCTTGTGCTCTGTGTTATGTAAACACAGAACAAAGAGGCTGCCAAAGTTATTTCTTTACCCTTTTTTGACTGCAGATATTAGTGTTCTTGCAGACTCTTAGAATTAACCCCTTGTTAAGTAGATGGTATCCTTTTTCCATTTTTTCCCAGGTTTTTGGTATATCTTGATTTCACCCTAGAAAGTATAATAATTGATATTTTAAAAATATTCCACTTTACCTGTAGTCAGTAGGACATTTCCATCTGATGTCAGGGTGAAGAAGACTTGGGACCAAAATTAAAAATTGTAGTAACATAATGAATTTCAAAATCAAGCAAGAGTCAGTGTAGTCTTGTGAATATAGCTGGGGAACACGTTGCCAGAAATCCTCATTTACTTTTGGCTCAATTTGAGAAAGAACCAAGAGAAAATAAGTGTGTGTTTCTTGGTCTGACAGCTTAGACTTTTAAGAGCACTCATCCAAGAAGATAATGGAAGTATAAAAAGAAAATATGAGAAGAATTGCATATCCTCATGACTTAACATGAGTTTATTATCTTGTTTTTCTTTGTTTAGGCCTTTTTTTCCCACAAAGGCAGCATGAAGGAACTTAACAAGTCTTTGGAAGACCTTAAAACATTGGGAAGACTATCAGAAGAAACTGTCCTAGGGACTCAGGCACTCACTGCAGACTGTGAAAAAAAGCTAGAAAAGGTTCAACAAATGGTGGCAGACACTTACACAGCACTGCTGGCTCGTGCTGGGAAAGGACAGTCCTCTCAGAAAGGGTGGGTGGCTGAGTCATGGCGTGTTGTGGCTTTATAGAAATCATTTTTACATGTAGATTTTGTGATACTCTAATGTATCTTGGTAGTACATAGCTATGTTTATTACTGTGAGCAGCTGTACATTTAAACACTTAGTATTAAGTTTCATAAACTAACAGGTACAAGATTTGATTACCCTTCCATCACAGCTGCACGGTTGAGCAAGGATTTAGCTGGGATCTTGAGCTAGGATTTCTTTTTTTCCTTTGTATTTGATATTTTGTTCTTGTAGGAACTCGATTATGGCTTCTGAGAATGGAGAAGAGTCTGGTTCTTCTCAGCAAATTGACAGCCTTATGGTACAGGAGGTAAGAAGTCCAGACCTATTGTTGGAAAACAGTGCTCTGATGTCAAAAGGAGGTCATTGCCAAAAGGAAAAAGTGTTTATTTCTCTTACATTTTTTATTGTGATAAGACTTTGGGCCTCTGGTCAGAAATCAAAATCCCATTGTGCTTGTGAACGTAGATTAAGTAAATATTAAAAACTAATATGCAAACAGCAGCACTGGGCATCCTGGGAAGATGTGATTCTCCATCCTTGAATTATGTTTTGCTAAAAAGTCATTTTCAGATGGGAGGGTCATGTGGGAAACTGTGTTTAAGTGCAAATCCCCCATAGAGTCCCAGTAATCTGAACAATTTTCAGAGGACAGAGAGAGCAAAACTAGTGAAGAGTTGGAGGCATTTGTCTGTATCTGTGGAAAGAATGAATGAGCTGGCTGCAACTATTCAAAAATTTGCTCTTTGGGCTCATGATTGAGTTGAAACACATCTTGTATTCGTGAATGGCATCTCCCATCTCCTTTGGGACACATCAAGCAATTCCTTCCTTCAGGAGTTCGCAGATGTCTGTTAGGCTTTGCTGTGTATTACACAGAACAATGTGGAGGTCACTGTCACACTTCTTATTTTTACTCAGACCTCAAGGCCTGCTGCAGATGCAGTTTTGGAACCAGATGTGAAACACCACAATGGAGAAAACTGTGCAAACAAATTTGAGGAAGACAGTGATTTGGCTGTACCAACTTTGTTGGAGAGGTAATTTTTAAAGGAAAAAAATGCATGGTTGTTAAGATATGATGGACAAATTAATTCACAAGTTAGTTGAATGTACCAAACATAGGGTGCACTTTTGCTATGCAGAGCCCTGTTCTTTTTCTACTACAGTTTACGGAATATTGATCTGTAATTGGTAAGGAAATGCTACAGTAGCTAAATGCTTTGATCATTAGCATTTTGTAGCAAGAATATTTTTTAGCTGTAAATGTTTTACTTCTTTTCTTGGGCTAGAAAAGTCTGCATCTGCCTTACTAATAACTTGAAATATTGCAAAATTAAAAAAGTGTGTCAAGTTTTGTAGAGAACTGACATTTTTACATTCATAACACTGAATTTAGAGAATGCAGGCTGGCATTTAGACTTAAAAATTAGCCATATGAGCAATCTCTTTAATATGTTGCTCGTTTATGCATTTTTCATTCATTTTGAACTTAAATAAAATACGTATTTGCAATAGACTGTGCTTATTTTTTTATAGTACTCTATTGGTCAGTGTGTTCCATACCCTGACATGTTCCATTTAATTAAAAGTAATATTCTCTCTGAAAGTGTTTGCATCTTTCCTTAGCTTTAACAAACAAAGAAGTAACCTGGAGGAACTTCTACAGCTTAGCAGAGATAAAGTAGCATCTGGCTTTACTGATGAAATAAAAGGCACTCTGTGCCTTCAGAATAAGCTGCTTGAACTCCAGGCAAGTATTTGTCTTTTAAAAATATACCTGGTGCCTAAATTGTTGTTTTCTCATGGAGAGCACTCACTTCTCTGTTACATGTATTGCCAAGGGAAAAGCAGCATCCTTGTAACCAGGTTTATTAGAAGAAGGGAAATCAAAGATTTAGGATTCAGCAGAACTGCATTCCTCCTTAGCAGTGGAGTTTTGCAGGTGTTGCTGAGAGAAGAAACTGGTGGCTCTGGGTTTGTTATCTGCTGGCTGATATAGGTGTAATGGGAAAAAAACTACAGAAAGGAACTTTTTTTGTCAGCAGGAATGATAAGTGGTAGAGATGGCCAGGGCTGCAGGAACTGTCAGAGTTGAACTATCAAGTGGTGTTTGTGCAGAATGGAACTGTTCCAGGACTTACAACTTGGTTAGGTTTGTGGGATCCTTAAAGTGACAGCAAAAGGCACAGAGTTGATGTTGAAAAATTGATTATTGCAATTTTTCAAGGCCTTGCTTGAAAGGACTACAAAGCCTTATTGAGTATCTCAGAACTTGGTTCAGTTCTACATTTGTTTTTCTTTTGAACATAGCTAGGTGGAGATATTTTCATTCTTGTTGTAAAAATGGCTGACCCATATTTATTGAACCTTTTAAAAAATGTAGCCGAGGCATATATCTGACATGGAAATTGTCATCATGAAAAGTTGCTAGAGGTTTGCATGCAGCTAAAAATGGAGTCTTAAAGGGGAGAAAAGGCAGTGAATACTCTTACTTTCAAGTGATGTTTTCACAGTTTTTGTAGAGACTCTTGTGACTGTATTTTTATAAACTCTCCGCTGAGAAATACAGGATCATATTAATGCATTAGTACTGCTTATCTTCTAGGTAACAGACAGTGAAATCAGTTCTGGTTGGACACAACTGGAAAATATCTCATCTACCTTAGAAAATCTGGTGGCTGAAGTGCAGCAGGCTGCTATCTCTGAGGCAAGAAACAAGCTACAAGGAGAGTGGAAAGAACTTCAGGATATTATAAGTACCAGGTATAAAATAACACTTAATGATATTAGCTAAGGAATTGTAAATAATTATGTGTGTTGTGAAGGGAATAGTGTGTGTTGCAGAAAATACCTGCACGCTTTTAACCTCTTCTTCATTGCATAAAATTAAGCTGTTCTTAATTTTCCTTCATTCATATATGCATGGCAGATAGTGTGAGTCTCCCCAAGAAGAGCAGAGCCAGATCTTTGTAACATAACTGTGCAATAGTCCCGTGTATTGCTGTTACTTCCTTTCATCTTTTGGTTAAATTCATGGTGATTCACACTGCTTTTCTCATTAATCAAAGAAAAACTCATTTGGCCTCAGGAGGGTGAGGATTAGATCTGTTAGGCAGTTGCATTATTTTTGTGGCTTTTTGTGCTTAAAAATATTGAGTGTCTTTTCTTGCTTGCTTTCCCAGTTCATGTTTTGTTACTTTTCTTGCAGAATGAACTCTTTGAGGACTGCTTTGGAAATTGTTTTGCCAATAGAAAATGAATCCATCCTTCTCTGTGAATTGGATCAGCGGCTGAAGAAAAAGGACATCCAGCAGTTTAATCTGATGAACAGTGACCTTGCTTATAGGGAACTGAAGGTAAGGGAAGATGCTGAGACCACACCTAGCAAAAACTGAGGATAGGTTTTACTGTCTAGGAAGTAGGGAACTTCATGGGATTTTCACTCAGGAGGTTGGGACTGCTTACAAGACCTCCCAAACCTTCTAAAATCTGTAACAGCATTTTAGTCCCTGTGTTTTAAACATCATGGTCCTGTAGAGCCAGCCAGGGGCCCTCAGTAGGTTCTACTTTAAAAACCATTGTTAACATTTCATTGGGGAATGCTCTGTTTGGTGCAGATTTGTGGTGTTCACTCCTGGCCTTACATCACTTTGTGGAGTCCTACACATAATGTTCTGTTAATTCATGAGCTTGTCCAAGGTGCCTGTGTCACATCTGCTGGAGTACCTGAGCACAGCTCAGGATGGGTTTGGAAGCTCTGTGTGGGTGCAGTAATTGTTCACCTGCTATCAGTATCTGGTGCCCACACCCTGGTCCACTAGGCAGGGTGAATATTGTTTTATTCTGGGCTTGCCCTCTGGGCTGAGCACACTGACAGCTACACAGAACTGAAAGTTTGCATTTGTCTGCCCTTGGCTCTCCAGTGAAGTAGGGTTTAGGTCTCTCAGGCTGTAGAGCAGAGAGCATGTGTACTCTGTCTTACCAGTTTTGGCTGCAAGGACCCAGAATTTTTGCCCAGCTCTCTGCACTGCTGGGCTTTCACAACCATAACACGCTGCTCTTTGAGGGCTGTAACCAGAGAGCCTGCAGGCTGCACCAGGAGATTTTTAAATGCATGGAAGTCTGCTCCAAAACTATAGCATAAAGAACTGAAAAGATGGCAGAGTAATAAATATCTCTGGGCCTGCCTGTGCTCTGACTGATGTCCTGCTGTGAGAGCCTGCTGCTTTCAGTCCCAGGAAATCATCTTTCTCTCCTTCGTGGCTGATTGCTGGAAGGAGTCTTGAGCTTTTTCTGTAGTGCTGATCAAATTCCCTGTGTGTGGAATAACATTTTATTTGAAGATTTTGTTCTTTTTCCTTCCCTTCACTGACATCCAGAATAGGTTTTCTGTCTTAACCACCCTGTTTAGTATCCTTTTTTACTGGTAGTATAATTTGTTTTTCAGCTTGAATGCAGGATATATGTTTTCTTTCACTCGCTAACACGGTTGGTCATTTTCTCAATTTCAGGAGCTGCAGAGATCCATATTAAATCAGATTGAAGTATGCAAACAATTGGAACACCTAGATAGTTCAGCAAGGGATGAATTTAATCCAATAGACCTGCAAGCTGCAAGCAAAATTATGATTTACTATCAAAACCAGCTTGAAGAAATGAGCCATAAAATGCAGATCCGTGAGACAGTCCTTAAAGATCTGGAAGCTTTTATGGCCTCACTGAGGAAGATCCAGTCTTCCATCAAATGTCTCCCAGATCCCCCAGATCAACCTGAAATACAGGGAAAAGCTTTGAGGGAGGCTGCACAAGAAGTTTCTCGTATGGCAGAAGAGGCTAAATTTTTGGACGAACGCCTGAAGACTGTTGATATCTGTTTGGAAGATGCTGAATGTGGGAGAAAGACTTGCTGTGAAAACCTTGTTCTGACTTTATCTGAAGAGCTAAATGCTGTTCATGAACACCCAAGTGAGCAGGTGCTTACAGAAGAAAAAGACTTATACAGGACTTTCTCCAGAAAAAACAGTGAACTCCTTAAAAACATTCAAGATCTACGTGACAGAATTAACAAAGTAGGCTTGAAGGACCCAACAATTCCAGCTATTCAAAAAAGGTGAACTCTTTTTAAAAGCTCTTTTAGTTGCATAATTTCAGTGGAGTCAGCCTGTGACCCCTCTGCAGGAGAGCATTTAAATTTGAAGTATCTGTGGAACACTGACAGAAGCTGTGAATTTTTTATTTGTTCCATCACAGCCTGAAAAAAGAAGCCGTCTCCATTTTTTTAAACTCCTTTATATATGTGTGTTTGAAGCAGCATTGAAGAAGAAAAAGATAGGAGATTGGTGATTGTGATCTTAGTTTTCAGTAAGAAAACTGTCAAACAGGGAGATCAGGTGCATCAGTGCCCAGCAAGGGGACCCAATCTGAAACTGTGCAGCGTGAGGTGGATGGGCTTTACTTACCTTTTAACACAAATTAATTTCACTGTGTTCATACAGACCCAACAGCCCTTTAGGATTTGGATTACCTTCTCACAGTGCTGAGGTCAGCATAACTCATCTGAGGGCCTGTGTCAGATTACATGAATTGAAGATCAAATTAGACTTTTTATGATGTCATTTAATACAGTATGTGGAGCTCAGATGAATTTCTAGAGGACTTAATAATTACCTTGTGAACCAAATCAAAGGCTTACTTTAATATAAGGCTGTATTTCATTTTTTTCTAATAAAGGATAAAATCATTAACAGAATTGGAAAAGGAATTGGATCGTGCTGCTGCTGAAATGAAACCTATGCAGGAAATTGCTAATAAGCTCCCACAGATTGACGAGGAGAAAGCAGAGGAAGCAAATGAGCAGTGCAGAGTTACAGAGAGGTTATGGGAGGATACAAAGCTCTTGCTTGCTGAATGGTAAGGAGGAAAAACTGCATTTTAAAGTAGTATTGTACAAGTAAGAAGTTTGCTTGTGAAATCCAACAGAAAAAAGCTCTAGACCATACCTTAAGGTAAAGTAAACACTGCTACAGTGGCAGTGTTACCATTGTGATGACATAAACTGTCAATAAGCCCAGAATTGCACATGGAAATTTGCAGCCAAAGCTCATGAATTTTGCATATTTTTAAAACGTCACAGTCCCATCATTTAGCAGGTATGCAGCGATGTGTTGGACTTAATTGGTATCCAGAAGAAAAACCTGGCTGCTGCTGGGAATGGTGTGTCTTCTGTATTTGCTTTGAATTTCATCCCAGCACAATGAAAAAGAAAAGACAAGCTGAAAGAAACAGAAAAGGATGTGGGAAAACAGTCTCTTCTGCAGCAAAATAAAAGGAGCTTGGTTTTTCTGTGAGAGTGGGGACTGGGAAAGGCCATGGTTGATCACCCAGGGCATCTGTGCTTCACATATGGTTTTTGAAGATGCCCAGGGGCTTTGCACGGGCTGGCACAGTTCTGGTTAATTCTCATGGCTTGCACAAGTGGGATTAACCTGTTCTCATACCCCACTGAAGGATGGGCTGATGTCCACCATCCAGGCTGTTGTGGGATCTGCTGCACGTGATGTTTCAGTTTACTGGTGACTGAGCTCACCTTTCTGGTGGAGAGGATCAACACAACTGCTTATCACAGTTAAATGTGGATCAGAGGCATATGGTGGTCAAGGGCATTTCTGATTCCAAAAACTGTCTGGATACAGGTATTGCACCTTATTGCAGGATTTAAGACTGGTACAGTTCATCACTCCTTTTCTCTCATCCAGACGTAGTTGTCACATTCCCCACGTGTGTGAATATTGGAGAAGAAAGCAGACAGGAGGTTGAGGCTGCAGGTTTATGCTTGGGCCATAAATAATGCATCTCTTTTTAATAGCCAGGAGCAGTGTGCGAGGGTTTTGGAGCTCCTGAAGCAGTATCAAAGCTGCAAAACGAGTCTGACCAGCATCATCCAGAAACAGGAGATTGTGCTTTCCCAGCAAACTTCCTACATGGGGAAGGAGAATTTGAACAGACTAATAGCAAAGGTGAGTAACAAGAACTCAGTGGAAAGGAAAGAAAAGCCTTTCCTGGGAACATTCAGATGCAGAGTTGCCCTTGTACCCTCAACCTTCAGGGCAGATGTGAAGGCCTTGCTTTCACTTTGGCTTGCAAAATACGTTTAGGGACTCCATATTCTTGTTTTATGAAGATTTAAGTCTATTTTTTCTTAGTGAATCAAGGTCTCATAAAGGAGAGGGCTTAAAGCAACAAAACCAAACCCCATGTAAGAACTAGGATCTAGTATGAAGATGAGATTAAGTCCTGTCCTTTTGTTCCAAGCTGTCTTTGACAGCAGTTAAACATTTGCAGTTGCTTTTACATTACTTCATGAACTACTCATACTGAATGAGCAGGTACTGCTAGACACCCCTTCATTTAATTTAAAGTTTTCCAGCTTTTCACACAAAAATGTGACAGCCAGCTTCTTGGCTGAATGAATACAGCTACTGGACATAGTTGTCTGTGGTAACAGATTAGTGAACAGCAGCATGTCCATCGTGACCATTTTACCGTACAGGTTTCACATGTCCTGGGTTATATAACTGGTTGTTCAGATCCTATTTTTAGGCTTTCTGATGAGGCATCACCCATACCATCTGGGAGTGTTTGCTCTCAGGCAGTGCCTGGGATGGTTAAATTTAAGAAGGAATGTGTGGTGTCTTCCCTCAGGCAATGGGATGGTGTCTCCTTGTGCCATTCCCCTTTAGCTGAGGCAGAGTCTCTTCTTGGTCCCTCGAGACTTGGGGCACCTTGTATCACCCAGGCTCCTGCTGCAGGGGGAGCATTGCCTGACTATCCCAGCCCCTGCTTCTATGGAGACCCCTCTCTGGGAACAACCCTCCCTCCTCACCCTGAGCTGTGCAATTTCTACTCCCAGAGCTGTGGTCTGGAATTGCTGTGGCACAGTACAGGCATGTCCTTGGGTGCTGATGATTTGTTATATAGAGTTATATAAAATAACAGCAGAGAAAGTCCTTTGCTTTGTTTTGGTTTGTGAGAGCTGCTTTGCCATCCCTCCCCCGGCGGTGTCAGTATGGGAAGATGTAATTTCCCAGGATGTCTGTGGGAAATAAGGAGAGCTGTTAACATCAAAGTGCCTAGCACTAGAGGTCAGTGTTTCTTTTCCAGGAAGCTTCCATGTTGTTTGTAAACACTGACATTCCAATTGAGCACAAAGAAGCAGCTTGGTGTTTAAATAGAAAGCAGGAGGAAGAGATGTTTCAAGTTTCTGGCAGTGCCATATTTGACAGTGTCTGTGTTTAAGTAGAATTTAAGCTTTTTTTTTTTTTTTTTTTTTTTTTTTTTTTTTGTAAAAAGTTCAAAACCTAGGGATCAAATGCAGGTTATATTTGTAATAGTATCTCAGATGATAATCACACTGTGCATTGTTTATCTCTGTAACCAAGGTTTATCTCTGTAACCAAGGTACGGTCCCCTTGGATCTGGCACTTAGGACTTTAAAAGCAAACTGTGGCTTTGGCTCTCTTAGAAATAAATTATCCATATTCCCACTCAGCTGTTCTGCAGCCAATGACAGAATGATACAGATTTCTAACAGGGAAATATTCCTGTCAGCATGGCAGGGATGTAACAACACAGAATGCATTCCTAGTCTCATCATAAAATAGATTATTTTGTGTAATGCTGTTGTTTCTCTAACCAAAAAAACCCCAGCAAATCAGTTAAAAATATTTTGCTGAATAAACAATCATAAGCAAATATGCTCACAAAAATCCATGTGGTCTTTTTCACAGATTGAAGAGGCAAAAGAGGAATTTAATGATCACTCCGAAGATGTAGACAAAATAAATCAGATCTGCAAAAATCTGCAATTCCAGCTGAATAAAATGAGAAGCTTTGAGGAGCCTCCGTTCGAGAATGAAGCTAACATTATTGTGGACAGATGGCTGGATGTATGTAAAAAGTAAATTATCAGGGTGGTCTTATCTGTTATGCATTATAGTAATTGATTCTGACACGGGTGTGATATTTCGAATAAATTAAGTACAATATGGCAGAGATTCTTAAGAGATAAATCCAACTGTTTACCAGACAAAGCTTGCAGAGTATCTATGCATGTAACGTTTCTGATCTCTCAGGTAGTTGGTATCATCAGTGCTCCTTGGCAGTAAATAATTCTAGAAAATGCAGAAAGGCAATATTTGTGCTTTCTGCATGAATCTGTAAGCTTCTGTAACAACTTCTATGGATTTAGACTTTAGAGACAATCTGGAAAATTAGAGTGCTGGTGCTTTTGGTGAGAAATGTTCGCTGCTGTCGATCTAAGCAGTGCATCAATACTGAGATTAAATGGTATTTACTGGGAGTAGATAAACATTAATGAGCAAGGCTCCTTCCTAAACCTGCCTTAAAACTGGCAAGCTGCTGTTGTGATTGGTATGTTTGGTGACATGTGTGGCAGGGATTTAAATATCTTCTCCATGACCAGTTTACTGTGAAGACACGAGATTTTTTTTTTTTTCCCTTTGCCTTGCTTGTTTTTGTGGGTGGTTTCATCTTGCTCCTTTTTTATTGTGCTGCTTTTGCTTTTAGAATATAACTCAACATACTTTAAAACCCGTGTGTGCTTTCTGTCTATCAATCTAATGGTAGATCAGTGAGAAGACCGAAAACTACTGTGATAATTTGGGGAGAGCTCAGGCTTTGTGGGACAAACTCCTGAGTTTATCTGGCACAATCGACGCTTGGGCAAACGCAGAGCTCAAGAATGCAGAAGACCATTGCCTGACTGAGGAGGACCTCACTCAGTTGAAGGTAATTTGAATGGAAATTTTTTACCTTTCATTTATACCATAGTGATACAGACTTTGGGCTGTAAACATGCACGTTGCATAGAAATACCTGCAGAGGAAGTTGTAACATTTGCAGTTGTATCTGCATGGGCAGTTTCACTAAGGATGTTGCCTGTCTTTGGGGATACAGGTCTTGGAAACAAATGCACAGATAGTGTAT
Source organism: Corvus cornix cornix (assembly GCF_000738735.6). Classification (NCBI taxonomy): domain Eukaryota; kingdom Metazoa; phylum Chordata; class Aves; order Passeriformes; family Corvidae; genus Corvus; species Corvus cornix. The sequence continues at coordinate 6,636,952 of NC_046335.1, forward strand.
ATGTGTAGTAAATGATTTTCAGTCAATGCAACGCTGCAAATGCTGCTTTTGACTACAAAAGCCCCCTCATTCCTTTGTGTGTACAAACACATGGAGCAAAGAGAAGGCCTGTAGAGCTTGTAGCCTGGAGTACAGTGGTGCACAGAGAAGAAAGAAGAGAGTGTGTATAGGCTAATGATTCATTTTCTAGGTAGAAAGGGCCTATCAGTTTATCAGAGGCCTATCAGATGCTGGAGCCTCTGGGACAGCTGGGCAATGCACAGCTCAAGAAGAGGTTGCAGAGGTGGTTTGTTTTCCCCCTGTCCCAGTATGTTCCTCACTGTAACTTTTTGCAGCCTCAGTGGAGAGTGGCTGCTGAGCATCTCTAGGGGCTGCACAGGGGTAGAGAGCAGCAGAGCCTGGGATGCCTGTGCCCCGTTAGCACAGATTATAACATTAATTCTTGGTATCAGGGTGCAGCTGGGTGTAAAATCACATGCACTAGGTCTGTGCCATTGAAGAGCTTCACATACGGGGTAAATATTTTAATTTCTAACTTTAGGGCCACAATAGACCAGCTATGCTGCTTTGTTGTGGTCATAACCAGTGTCTACTAAGCAAAAATAATTTCCTGCTTGAGTGTGATTGAGACAGAAATATATCCTGTATCCTCTTGTTGGAAAATTTGCAGGCAGAGTTTCCTCAGTGTTTACAAGCTACAAATGGCCTGGTTTTTATTATGCATGTTTGCAGCTTTCCTCCTACTGTTAGCACTGCTCATTTGTTTTAATTTGCAGAGCAGTAAAAAGCCAAGGTGCTCTTTGTGTACAGATATTCACTAGGAAACAGTGGCATACCCACTGTGCAGCACTGGATATTTTATCACATCATTGTTGTCTTTACCGTTGTATTGCCAGAATTTACGTGCAGTAGTTTAGGTCCCTGGAGGCTCCAGTGAAAATGCACCAGCTGGAAAATGCATCTTTAGGGCCATTTTGTTACCTGGAAAATGCTCAAGTCCAGCATGACGTGACCATGCCCTCAGTGTGACTCTGCTCCTCCTTAGGAAGGGCTGTGCTGGAGTGGCTACACTAAGGTTATTCTGCTGCTTCCTTGTGAGAGATAAGTCTCAGAAGAGGAGGGAGAAGAGGGCAAGGGACACAGAAACCATGTTCCCATGAGCTACTAAAAAAGCGGAATAGAAGGAGAGAAAACTGAATCCAGTACGTTGGAATTTCTGTAAAACGATCCCGAGTGCAGAGGGCACTGGGTTGATTTACTGCTGTATTACTCCTCTTCTTTTGTTGACCCTGAAACATCTCTACATTTATGTTAATTCCAAAAAGACCCCCAACTGTTGCAATGTGTATCATGTTACACAGGGTTGAAACCCAGGGTCCTTTGTGAGCAGAGCACTGGTGCATGTGTTTTCAAGGAGCCTGTCACAAAAGAACAGAGCAGTGAATTAGCGGACTGTGTATTTAAGGATAATTGTAGTATAAATAATGTGAGAGAAGTTCTGCTTTCCCCTGTAGCCTGTATGCAAATACAGACTCTTTTAAGGGCTGCAGCACATGAATGGGTTTTGGTAATTGCTTGTACAGAGACTACAAAAGGAATGCTTTGTCCTCAGGGAGCCTGGAATATCAATTTGAGAATATGAGACAATGTGATTATCCTGTTCATAAGTTGAAGCTGGCATTTTACCTTCACATTACTTGTTCCAATGTACATTCAAATGAGTGGAGGTCTTTCCATATGCAAAGGATTTACATTTAAAAAGTGCTTACAATGTGTGTTGTATTTTATCACATCCATACCAAAGCACGTGCCACCAGGATGCCAATTCTTGACTTCAAATCTGTGACATCTGAGAATATCCCTTTTAATAGGAGCAGCAAGACATAAATGCAAAATTAAAATTACCTTCCTGAAAATTTACTTGAAGCAAAATAATTAAGATTCTTAAATATATGCTGGATTTACATTATCAGCTGCTTTTCCTGAGAAACATAGTGTTTCTGACTTGAATACATAAAATGCCAGAATTGCTAAAATGAAAATCAGGAAATGAACAAATTGTGACACCTCTATATGCCAAAAGGCATAATCAGAATATTTTAATATAATTTTCTAACAGAAACATGGAGATTTAATTTGGGGGGAAGCAGAGTTACTGATGCGGTTTTTTCTGCCTTTAGGCATGCTTACGAGTCCAAGAGCAGAAACTCCAAAAATTCGACAACACGGTGGCTGAGATAGAAGAACTTCTGAATAGTAATGAACCTCCACTGGAGCTACAGGTACAAAGAAGCTTTTACAGCTGCTGCACCAGTACTCCTTACTGTAGGCCTGCTTCTAGTATTGCTTTGCCACAATCAGTTACTGGTTTTACTTAAATCTACACAAGGAGAGTTGGAGGCATTTTGTTGCCAGTGGGCAGTGGCATTTCATTTGTTGTATCTCTAAGGCTGTTAGAACCAAACCTGTCATTTTAAACACAAAGGTCTTTCTCACTTCTGTGCTTTTTTAGTCACTTGGGCCTGCTCAGAGAGGTTGGTATCAGTGATATCTGGTGTTAGCTGCTGGCCAACAACAGGGCACAATGAACCTCATCACATCTTTGGGGATCCCAGGAACTCAGCTTTGCTGACTCTACCTTTGCCTTGACATAGCTTAATGCAGCTTGGTAATGTGCAGTTTCTTGCATAGAGTGATGTTTACTGTGATGTTTTCCTTTGGGCTATCACAAGGAAATCTTCATCTTTCTGTGTTAGCTTCACACAGCAAAGAATAAATTCTTGTTTAGGACCGTGTTAGCCTACCTTGCTCCTGTAGCAGTTCCCTGATCACCTGCTCGCTGTGTCTCTCAGATGCACCTTGAGCTTGACCCCGTTTGGCTATTTCTGTGTTTATCCTCAGCAGGCAGTGAACTCAGAGGAGTTTCACTGGGTAAAGTGATCTAAGGAGCTTAGGGAAGGACTCAGCAACCTTGTTCTGTGCACACTGTGCTCCTCGGGAGCACCAGGTGCCCTGAGTCCCTAGGGTGGTGTCCCACCATGTGATCCCACTGAGCTGCTGCCTCATGCAAGTCAGGAACGACATTCAGGACCTGTTGATCCTTAGTGAATAGTCTCGAGCCAGAGCTCCCCACCTCTCTGCTGGCGTTATTTTGGGTCACTGTGAGGAATTTTCCCCAGTGGAATCACTGCAGGGAGGTGTGTTACAAAGAGAGCTGTCACCCTCTTTTTCATGGCAGCTGAAGCTCAAGTAAGGCTTTTATCCAGCTCAGAGTAGGCACTGAAGAGATGGATAAATCAATTCGTTAATAAAACAGCACCAGTAAAAATGCTAATAAAGATGAAGTGAGATCAGTCTTCCTCAGAAAAGCAGGACTTAAGTACTGGAGTGGGAGGGAAACAAATCGAAACAAACTGTAATTGAAACATCTGGACTTCAGATCACTTAATTTCTTTTTATGTCTCTCATGGATTTTTGTAATATTCTAGGAAATCAATCCAGTTATAATTGACGTATGTTTATTTCCAATTTTAAGGTCATCAGATCATCTGTTGTGCAAAAAATGGAGCTAATAAAAGAGCTCTTGTCAGTGAAGCGAGGGACCAGTGAACTCACCGTGAATGCAGCAGAACTGAAAGGAGACCTTGATCTGGCCAAGACACAGATTGGAATGACTGAATCACTTCTCAAAGCTTTATCTCCTTCAGACACCTTAGAGATCTTTACTAAACTAGAGGTAGCATGCCACAAATAGCGTGTATTTTATAAACTTGTGTACAATTTCTCTCTTGGGCAAGTGTTCATAAGTGTTCATCCTGTGTAAATTGTAAACTGCTGGAATAACTCAAGTGAAGAGCCTGGCTTGAATATTTCCTTAAGTTGCCAGAAACATGGAAGAAAAGCCTCTTTTTACTGGAATTGTCAGATATATTTAGTTAACCCTTGCAGCTGTTGGAAATGGTTAATCCTAGGCACAACAGCAATATTGTCACCCAGGATATGTTCAAGCAGTGGTGGGTGTTTGGGCTGTATAGTTTCTGAGACTGGGTAATATACAGAGAATGCCTTTGTGCCACCTGAGCCTGACTGCAAGGGGAGCTCCCAGTAGACAATTTCAGCCAAATACTTGCTGAAACTCGAGCTTGGAGGCTTAGGCTGGCAAGATTTAAACCTCCTGTGGAGCAGTGAGTGGATTATGTACATTGTGGGTGTGAAACCACTAGTGTTTGGGGCAGCGAAGTTACAGCCATTGGAGGAAAGATGGAGCTTTTAATTAATTCTCCAGCTCCCTCTAAGTTACCTTTCAGCCCATGGGGTCTTGATTCACAGAATAAGGAATTTAGGGGGTGAAATAATGCCTGTGGCAGCTAAGGCATTTTAGCTTGTAAGTATTATATGCTCTGGAACATACAATGGCACTGTTCACATATCTGTTCTCTGGTTATGTATGCTTACAGGTGTATACACACTGCTCAAGGAGAGTTTAGTGCTTACACCTACCTACTGATTGCCTTGTTAATGCCAACATAACTTAAATTATTTTGACACATAGGCAGGGCTAAACCCTTTTGCAAAACTCTAGGTTGTACTAAAGCAGCTCTGTACAGTGAACTTCTGCTTCCTCTTCAAAATTTTCTTTTCGAAACATTTTAAAAATGTCCCTGTTTTTTTTAAACCTTAGGAGATACACCAGAAAATTCTGCAACAAGAACACCTTGTGGCATTACTCCAGGAAGAGACGGATTGTCCTGATGTGGATGAATTAAATAAGCAGCTCAAATGTGTCACTGATTTATTTAATAACAAGAAACATGTGCTTCAAGATCACTTTATTGGTGTTTTGAATCGTAAGTGAACACATTTCGTAATTATTTACCTTTACAGGTTTGCACTGACCACCACAATGACTTAAAGGTTGTGCAATGAATTGGTTAGGTATCTGGAACTGCTTTGGTATCCCAAACTGCCTCAGGGTTCTGAACAAGATAAAAATTTGGAGAGAAATGGCTTTTGATCCCAACAAACCACTCAGTCTGAATGAAAGTATTTTGTTTCTTATTTTTGTGTTTAAAAAAATAGATAAAAGAAGTGTAAAGCATAATTCAGGAAGAAATTTCAGAGTATTTAATTTAAAAATACTTTAATTTAGAAATCCAATGTTTTAATTTTTTCCAATTATTTTTTTATTTAAAGTTAGTTATTAGAATAACTAATGTTATTACTCTTGACTTTAAGCAAGACACAGGATTGTGCAGGTTGGAAATTCAGCCCAGAGGTAGTCTCATGTCTCCAAACGTTTTTTAAATAGTATTAATGTGTGTGAAAATGAGGAAAGTTTCCACTAGGCTATTCAGGTCTTGTTTGCCCAAACTGCTGTGTATAACAGACTGTTCCTAGAGAACGGTTGTGTTGATTGTCAACTAATGTTGGGTAAAAAAAAAAAAATAAGAGCTGCAGCATTTTCAGTCACATGTGCTGTAGTAAAAAGCAACCTTTGACAGTAGCACTGATAAATATAGTTGCAAATTGTCTGAAGTCTTCATGTTAAATAGGATTTTCTTCTACAGAATGCAATTAATGAAAAAAGTTGGAATGTACTCTTTTTTTTTCAGGTCAATGCAAGAATTTTAATGACTGGTTCAGCAGCACTCAGCTGTCTCTGAAGGACTGCTTTGAGCCCTCAGAAACAAAACCCATACTGGAGGAAAGACTGCAGAGGCTAAAGGTAAAGTATTAAAATACTGTAATTTTTAAAGCTGATAGTTCTTGAAGTGTTGCTCTTTTTACCCACGAGACTGTTCTTGGGACTGAATTCAACTGCAGTGGTTTTATAACTTGAGGCTGAAAGAACATCTCATATAACTTAAAGCATTAGGAAAATAAGGACAATGAAAATAAAACTTAATTGAAATGAAGTGTCAGTGTTCAGGTTCAGACAACTTGGGCAAGTGAGAGAGAGGACAGTAGTTAATGAAAGTCAGTGGACCTTGACCAGGTACTTCAGTGTGCAAGGCTGCAGAAAGTCAAATATGTAGAGAGTAGCATGAAATTCTGACCTCCAATGGACTCAAATGTGAAAAATTTGCATTTGATTTGTTGTAGCCAGATTTTCTCTCCAAGTCAGACAGAATGAACAGAAAACAGATGGAAAAGCCACATCTGCAAGAAGCAATCACAGTTAAGCAGCAGCAGGAGATAGTGATGTCAGTGCTAGATTTGGATGCTGCTTGCCTGTTTCTGTGTGTACCAGTACTGCAGAGAAAAAAAACAAGTCATCAACTCCACTTTCTCCTTATTTTACAAAGAGCAACTTTTCCATTTACATGTGGAATAATCAGCAAACTGTGAATTAACATATATTCCTTTTCAGGAACTGGAATTGCTGGAAAAAAATACCTGTGGAGATAACAGGAGCTGAAAAGCTCTTGTAACATAAATGTCTATTACACTACAGCAAATTTGACAAATGCATCTTGTGTTTGTGCTCCTTTTCAGCACTTCCTAACATCTGAAGGCAGAGATAGAGACATCCAAGAGGTTAAAGCTTTACTGAATAAAGTGAAGCCTTACTTGCCCAAAGCAAGCATTAACCACCTCAACAGTCGTGTGAGAGATCAAGAGGCAGAGCTCCAAAGACTGATCTCCAAATGTCAGAAACGGGAAAAGGAACTTGGTGCCTCTCTCCAGCAGCTCAGTAGGTAGGGAACTAATCTTGTGTCTGACATTTTAATCACAAGTGGTATAAAATGATTCATTATTAAACAGCCACAGGGAATGGCAAACCGCCCTTCTTTTTATAAAAGATGGTATTTTGAGGAAATGTTTTGTTGTATCTTTCATGTGGGTGGTTTTTTTCAATTTCGTAGCAGACCTGTGTGGAAACTATGGACAATTTCAGTGACATGAATGAAGATAGTTGAAATTAAGCTTAGGTTTAAAATTTTTCTTGATTGGTCACAGCATTTATGTTACTTTTTCAGCAAAACACTGGTGCCAGCAGGTTTTAGCCATGTAATGCCTCTTATTTTGACCTGAGTCTGTATTTTTACCTCCTTTAGCCTTGAAGAAAGCAGCATGGCCTTGGAAGAATGGCTCTCTACTCAGGAGGAACAAGTAAAAGAGATCAATAAAGATGCTACAGAACTTGAAAATGTCTATAAAACACTATTAATGCAGAGGTATTGGGTTTTTTGGTCTCTACCTAAGAACTGTCTTTTAAACGAGGTTGTTCCATGTTGTTACGACAAATAGATGTTGATTAATTTTTTTTTTTATTTTTCAGGAAACCATTTGATTCCCTGGCTCAGCTAGTAAATTCCTTGAGGGAGGCTGGGCTGACAGAATATGAAACCCTTTCAGAAGCCAGTAATCTTATTAGTAGGTACCACGCACTGATAACACGTGTAAGTGAAATGACAGGGAATACTGAGAGACTTCCAGTGGAAGGATCGAATTTTGAAGACCTTGCCCAGGATGTTTCTTGCTGGATCAAAAAGTTTGAGGAGGCTCTTAATAAAATGAGTTCCCAAGAAAGTGAGTTGCCATCAGACGAACGGATTAATCAGATAAAGGTATTGTGTTAAATATATTCCTTTTTCACCTTCCACCTCAAGCTAATGCTTGATGAGTCAGAACCTCCTGAAAGATAGCTGCTCATGGTCTTTAGTTTTGTCATTTGAGCTTTTATTTTTGTCAGCACAATACGGGTCTTCTTTGCAGAGTATAATTAATAAATCAGCTTAATTATCCCAGACTTTGAAAATTAGAGGATCTATCTGTTTACGTGTCAGTTATGTAATATATTGGAAGAAGACTTCTGTTGCCTTGAACAGCAGTGTGAAAAGTATGGAAAAAATAATGGTAATACCTTTTATTTTGTAACAAAAATAGTTGTAAATGCACTGCTTCTGATTCTTGTTTAAAACAGGAAATCACAACTCTCAGAGATGAAGGAGAGGCCAAAATACAGAGCATGGTAGCTCAAGGAGAAAGTATATTGAGAAATGAGAAAAATAAGAAACCAGAGGTTCAGCAGACTATTTCTGAGCTTCAGAAAAAGTGGGACACGGTCTGTCAGCTGGCCACCGAATACAGCAGGTAATGTGGAATTTGCCAAGAGGCAGTGGAGATCACTTACTGCTATATTGACTTGTTTTCTCTTCTTCCTGCACCGGTTCCATTAAATTTCTGTTCTTTGGGAGCAGAATGAGATACTTACAGAATAATTGTATTTCTGCAGAGTTGTGGAGGGACAGGTCACAGTTTGGCCTGAATGTGGTCATGAATATCCAGAGAATCTTCTGTTGCCTTCTGGTATTATTGAGCTCTCAGTACCCAGAGCACAAGAGGCGCTCAGGGGGAGCCAGCACAGCAGAATGCAGAGCATTCTCTTCACAGTGAGTTGGAGACAAGAGAGGAGGTGCTCTGCATGTCTGAAGAGATGCTCAGGTCCTTGCAGGAGCAGACTTGTGAACAGCAGATGCACCACAGGAGCAGCAGCAGTGAGAAGCTGGAACAGGGAACTTGACGCAAAAGCACTTCATGTATGCGAGGCTGTGCTTTGTTTATTTGCCAAAAAATATGAATCTTGAGGGGCAGAACCCAAAACAATGAAGCTTTGCTTTTGTCCATGATTATCCTGCTGTACTTGACAGAATTATATCCAGACTATTTATTTGGATTTGTTTGTGTGGGATCATATTTTCTAATGTTGGCATTTAAGTTCCATCTGGAAGATATCTGAACTCCATCACGAAATGTGAACATACAAATGTTACTTATGTCTCATTGCATACTTCCTGTGGACAAATGCAACCTGTTCATCTGCAGCAGATCAGCAAGCATGCTTATAAAGCACACAAAGAGAAATCCGATGTAAAGGTCAGGAAAGTAATCACTGGATTGTACTAACATAGCCCATATTGCATATGCTGGTTTTGTTGTCTGTATCTCTTTTCAAAGACTCCCCCGCCCAACTAAATGTGATGTGTATCTTCTACAGAACATTCCATTTCAGGAGGCTGTCATGAGAAGTCAAGGAGAGCAGATTCATAACCATATTGTAGTTTTTTAAACAGAATTTCTGCTGCAATGAAAAGCAGAAAAATACAGAGCATGAGCATTGCGTGTCAGATGCTGGAAACTGTGGGTTTACAGGTTAAGGTTTAAGAGGGTTAGTCATTTGTCCTGCGTGCAGGTCCAGTTCATCTGCAGTAACTTCAGTGTTTTTCATCACCTTGAAAATTCCAGTCTGATCACTAATTTAAAATCTGGAGAAAAAGGTATTCAGTACACTCAAGTTTGTTCTAATGTTCGACTTGTTCACAGTTTGACATTTTCTAGGTAATCAATACATTTGTTGTTTTAATACTATTAAACACAGCATTTTTTTCTTAGCCCTCAAGAACCATTTCAGTGCAACAGGGAGCAATATGAGCAAAGCAAAGAAGATCTGAGACGGGCTCTAATGGAACTGGAGAAACAACAGCAGGAGATTTTTGCCCTTCAGCCTGGTTTGGAGGAGAAGCAAGCTCAGCTGGCAAACTATGCTGACCTCCTGCTGAAAACAGAAGCCTTAACTTCCCAATTCAGCAAACTGAAAAGCCAGAAAGAGCATCTACAGGGCCACACTGTTGATCCCTGCTTCACAGAGGCAGAATGGTCAGAATTAAAGCACCAACATGAAAATCTGCTCAGCCAGCTCCAGGTTGGGACCTCACTCCCTTTCCTTTCCTGTTGGCTGCAGTTCTCACTGCTCAGCTGTGGTGTCATTCAGGTGGGAAGTTCATGGGGAAAGCTGGGAGTGGAAGAAATTCCTCTGAAAAAGGGCAGGGAATTTCTCGTTCTTTCTCTGAGGGATAAATACTGAAACAAATGAGACCAAAGTAAGTGTGAAGAACATTTTGTACCTGTATAAACAGATTTGAATAGCTATAATATGAAACATTTGTTCTTACACTCTTCAAGCCACAGTAGGGTTTCTTCCTTTTGGAAGGATGAATTTAGAAAACATCTGAAAGATTCTTCTCCAGCATCTTGCTTGTTCTTGGTTTCACCCAGTGTAGTCCAAATTGGATTTGTACCCTTGTGTGGCACTCTGCCTCTAATGTTTCATCTATTTTAAGAGAAAACACCCTTTTTAGGAGCACATTCCTATGAAATGCCAACCTTTTTGCTTCCTGCTATTAATAAAAACTTTGTTCATGATGGAGTCCATGATGTGCTGGGGAGAAAGCTAGATGGTTTTGTGGTTAACCCGTGGTTAGCCAGATACTTTATGGGAAACAAGCAAGTTTGTTGTGCTGATGAGGTCCTGGAAAGGCTGTAACAGTCTGTGGATGATGATGTGTGTTTGAGATAGTTGTGGACTAATCGTAGAAACTCCTTTGTTTCTAGACCATCATGCAGACATTGGAAAGCCCTGTTCAAGAGCACCAGCAGGTAACAGGCCTGAGCACTGAGCTGAAAACTGTCTCTGAGAAGCTTGCTGAGTGTGATGGTCCAGCAATGGAACAATCATCAGCTGAGCAAAACCAGTTGAAATCACAGGTATGTTGCAGTTTCTGCATCATGGAGACCATCACGTTTGTAAAAGAGAACTGCTCATGGTGTCAAACTGAAAAGCTACGAAACCTTTCTAAAATAAAAAGTATGTGATGTTCCTTTTATCCAGATAATTGTAGGACTAAAGCCACTCTTAATGAACTGGGGGGACCTTTACTGTTGACTGAACTGAAGGTTCAGGAGGAATTGTCCTAGCTCAAGCACACAGGAGTCTTCAGTTTGGTTGGTGGGGATTTTTATTTTTCCTCTCAGGGCATAATGAGATCACTAAATTTGGTGTTAGTCAGTGTCTTTAAATTAGCCAGTGTGGAAAGCTAAGGAAAATGTCAGTGAGCCAAGTTCAGTTCTAAGAAGTGTCCTTCATGCATAAGTAGACATTATTTTGTTCTTTGGCAGAATGCAGATCAGTCTTGTAGCTGTGAGTGTAGAGAGCTACTGTAAGCTGAAACTATACCTCAGATATGGATCACTGCAATTCCCTATCCTTCAGAACTTGCTATTCCTCTGAGAAGGAAAAAGGAATAGGAGAGAAGGCAGGGGGAATAATCTGTTCAGAACACAGAAGGGTCATTGTGTACCACCCAGTGTGCTCTATGGGATTATTTTATCGCTGTAATGCTTTTGGCTTCAGGCGTTCTCTGTGCATAAAAATGGCTGACAAAATTACTGGTTTAGTATTTGACTTTCTGCAGCAAATAGGTTGGCATGTACCTGTAAACACAGTTTGTTGTTCACAACAAGTATTTACGATTTTAGGGATTGACTATAGATCTTAACATTAGGCATACTGAGTAAAGATACTTTTCAAATAAAATGTTTTCTTTGTGTTTAAAGGAACAACAGGGACCTCTTAGTCGATGTGAAGACACTGTGAAGAAAAGTTTGGTTTTAGCAGAAACTGTTAAACAAAATACCTCTTCACCGGAACAGGAGTTTATTAAGGATGAGATTGAAACACTTCAGAGCGAACACAAATGTCTGGAAGAAAGACTTGAAAATGTCAAGCAAAAGAAGGAAAACATTTTCAGTGAAGCCCTTGAGTTAAAAGATGAGTTTGGTAATGAAGTACAAAAGGAAGATAAGGCAGATACAATGCTGAAGAGAGAGACACAGATCACTTCTGGTACTCGAATCTCTGCAGAGGAGACCCCCACAGCAGTGGAACTGAAGGAGCCTCTGGAGATGTGTGATGTGAGTTTATTTGTTGACAGTAACAATGAAAAACTGGTTAAAAAGACATCTCAAATGTTTTCTGTGTATCGCATCCTTAATTCCACTGAAATTAAGCCTCCTGTAAATAAAAATGTATAAACCAAAGAAGTGGAAAGAACTCAACCTTGTTATAACAAGTCTGTAGCAAGCCAATAATGTATTCAAAAGAACAGATTTCTATGTAAATATAATTCCATTTAAATGCATGTAACTTTCTCTTGCCACTAATTAGAGCAGGTATCCTTGGTCAGGGTACAAGGGAGAAGGTGTAGAGATGGGACAATTGCAGCTACACCTCTGCCAAAGAGCTTTGAGAGCTTCTGTTAAGCCAGAGAGACTTGTTTAGAACTGCAGCACAGTATTTGTCCTGTTTGTTTTCAGAGAGAATAATTTTTACCATTCAGAGATTCTATGTTAAAATACAATGTTTATGGCAACACAAGTAGATTTCCTTTTCTATCATTTCTCTTAGGGTCAAGTTATAAATGGAAATACATCAGAGAAAGACAAGCAGAATGCTCCAGTTTCGGAGGAAAGCAGTGTATTGTCAGACAGCTCATTACAAGAGATCCATCACAGCAAAGAGAGATTAGGGCAGGCTGTTCAGGTACCTGACAAATGTATTTTAATATCTGTCAGTATATATATATATGTGTGTGTGTGTTCAGTAGAAATCCATATGGAAGTCCTTAAAATTTATTGTCTTACAGAGGCATGTTTTCCTTATCTGATTAAAGGAACAATAAATTATGTTCTCTCCAAATCATCCTTTCAGCCTTGCTCATGTGAAGAGTGCAAGAGATCAAAGTGATGGCCTCTGCAGACCCCCAGGGCTTGGACCCACTTTGTCCATGATGCAAAATCCACCACATACCTGTGGTTTCATAAAATCACAGAATCACAAAATGGTTTGGGTTGGAATGGATGTTAAAATTCATCTAGTTCCAAGCCCCTGCCATGGGCAGGGTCACCTTCCACTAGGCCAGGTTGCTCAGAGCCTCATCCAGCCTGGCCTTGGACACCTCCAGGGATGAAAATTCAACAGGTTTCATCACTGTAGGTGATGGGAGGTCACTGACCTGGAACTGCTGATCTTTATGGGACCTCAGGACACTGATGCTGTAAACGACTTGTAAAAAACTGTGCTAAGCTTGAGGGAGTGATTTGGAATACTCCCTCATTTACCTGACCATGGAGTAAGAAGAGTATCTGGGAGAGATGACCATGAAATACCAGAGTGGAAAGTGTCCATACTGGGATTTTTGGGGATGGGCAAGGTCAATAGTTACCAAATGTGTCTAATCAGAAACTTCTGTAACCATGTTGAAAATCATGTGAGCAGTTACTTCTGTTTGCTTTGTCCTGAAACTGTTTGAGTGGTTAAGGTCCCAAAATGGCAAACTGCTCTGACCAGGGGTTTCCAGCTCTCTGGGTTTGAGTTACCTCAGCCTTCTCCTTCATTCATTAAGCTAAACTGAAGAGAAAGTAGACAGATTGTGGAGTGGGAAATCTCTTAGCAAGCTTAAATTTTGTACTGTGACTTTTACTGATTGTAAACATTTTGCATTTTTCAAATCAGGAGGAGGCTGATAAGGAGAGCCCAGATATGGACAGACATGACAGGGTCCAAGAGGATGTTCTGGACAGTGCAGTTCTGGGTGGTGAAGCAGAACTGGAAAGACATCAGGATGGTGTTGGTATAGAAGGGGATGAATCTAGGAAAAAAGCCCATCCAGCACAGGTAACTGGAGATGAGATTACACTGGAGGGGTTGAATTTGAGGGTATATGTATACAGTTTAGTTGCAATGAGGATGATACTACTAATAGATGAGTAAGAAAAGCCTCAAGTTTACACTGAGTGAATTTTGTCTGATGTGACACTTAGTATGTGGTAGCCCACTTAATTCTATCCTGTACATTTAAAATTAGTATGGAGGGAGATTTGTTCTTTAGTGGTTTGCTGAGGATATTTCACTCCAAGGGCTATTGCATTCCAAGTCACCTGGATGTATTGTGAAATCTCCTGACCATTTTGCCTGAATACTGTTGTTGTGCTTCACCTGCTTGCATTTATATAGACTTCTTACTTACATATTTACTTTGCATGTGTGAGGCTGCATTTGAAATGCTGTGCCCTGTGTGGTGCACTCTGGTACAAGGTGAATTTTGACACCAGAGCAGTGTTTAGGAACTGGAGCCATAATGAGTGGGAAGAGGCCAAGTTCCTGTTGGAGATGAAAAGGCTGACAGGGGTCTCGTTGCTGTCATCCCCTCCCTGAAGAGGGGAGATGTTACAGATCCAGACTCTGCTCAGAATTTCAGTTTTAGTGAACTCTGTGAGATACTGAAACCCACATCCAGCAAATCTCCAGGTTACCCATGGGACTGTCCTGCCTGAGTGTCTAACCAGACACTCTCTGTCTACAGTACAAGTCCAAGTCCTTGGGAAAAAGCTAAGCCTTTTAAAAAATGCATTCAAGACTGTGTCCAGGAGCACACAATTCAAGGTCCCTGCTTAGAATAATGAAATACAAACAGCATAGGTCAGAACACTTGCAATTTATTCTAAAAGTTTATGGTGAAATTACAGCACTGCTTCTTGTAAGTGGTTTCCTTTGCCATAACCTTGCCCACAGTAAATTATGACATGTAATTATGGTTTCCCTCATCTACCTATAATTATGGGCTTCATAACTTTCTCATCTCAAGCACTGTAATTACTGCTCGGCAGGTTTGATTAGAGCTTTTTGATTACTGGTTTCTTTTGTTTTTCTTACACCAAAAGGAGAAACCTAGTGATGTCGAGAATCAGTCATATAGAGAAGATGGGGGGCAGGTTCAACAGAAGGTGTGCCAGAAAGGTCGAGTCCTGGAATCTGCAGCAGATGAGAAAGATGGTCTGGGATCTAATCCCTCAGTTCCTGCACATGAGGTAACCCACAGTGTGTTATTTCAAGTGAAATTTGCCAGTTGTTCAATTTTTGTTTTCCCATGGGCCTCAGCTGAAGTTGTTTTAAAAGAAGAGACAATTACATCAAAATCAAGACCATTGTGTATAGTTCTTATTTATGTCCATGATAGTTTTGAACTTCATCCAAAGTGCTTGCCGCATCATAATTTTCAGTGGATCTGTTCAAAAAAAGAGTTCACCCTAGTTTTTAGAGCCGTCATAATCAATCTTCATGATATTTAGAGTTTCTCTTCAAACTGCTAATCAATACAGACTTCTTTCCATGTTATTACAGTTAGTTATGATAGTTTTGCCATCATAAGGAAGGCAGATCAGAAAACTGAAATCCAAGGGTGATCCAGTGTAAGAAAATAAAAGAAATAGAGAAAGGAGAAAGGATTCAAGCTGAATTAATGACAAGGTACATTACTAAATCTACTCTTTAAGAGTAAGGGAGTTACATCAGAAGTTACAGAAGTGCCCTGTGACTGCTGATCTTGGACACCACATTCTTAATTTGAAGGTAGGGTTGGATCTAATCTTCGAGGTGAATCTGTAGGCAGGTCCACAGCTGGCCTGTCCATGGGCAGGTCTTACCTGGGACTTGCACATCTGCTCTAACTGGAAACCCAACAAAACCTCCCAAAGGCCTTGGGATTTTGAAGAAGTCCCTGCTGACTGGAAGCTAGCAGTGTTACTCCAATTTACAAAAAGGGTGTGAGGGAAGATCGAGGAAACTACAGACTTGTTAGACTAACCTCAGCTCTTGGAAAAATTATGGAGGTCATAGTGGGTACGGTTGAAAGCATTTAAGGAACAATGCAATCATCATAGAATTGTTGAAGTAGAGAAAGACGTCTAAGACCCATCAAGTCCAACCATTAAACCAGCACTACCAAGTTCACCACTAAACCATGTCACCAAGTGCCACGTCTACAAATCTTTTAAATCCCTCCAGGAATGGTGACCCACCATTGCCGTGGGCAGCCTGTTCCAGTGCCTGACCACCATTTCATTGAAGGAGTCTTTCCTAAAAACCAATCTAAACCTCCACTGGCACAGCTTGAGGCCATTTCCTCCTCTCCTGTCACTTGTTACCTGGGAAAAGAGACCAACCCCACCTGGCTGCCCCTTCCTGTCAGGGAGTTGTAAAGAGTAATAATGTCTCCCCTGAGCCTTCTTTTCTCCAGGCTAAACACCCCCAGACTTGTGCTCCAGACCCTTCCTCAGCTCCGTTGCCCTTCTCTGGACACATTCCAGTACCTCAAGGTCTTTCATGTAGTGAGGGGCCCAAAACTGGACTCAGAATTTGCAGTGCAGCCTTCCCTGTCTGTATCCATGGAGGCAGTGCCACAGTGGGCAACGAGAACATCACACAAACAAGCAAAACAAGTACACAGCAACATTTTTCTTAAAGTCAGGATACTTGTCTGTGTCTTTTGATGTGTTGATATTTCAGTCCAGTAAAGTGGATTTCCTCCTTTCTGTGTGATAGCTTAGCTGAGTTTTAATGCTTTCTTCAGTTCTATGGCACTCCAAAGTCTCTTGAGATTAAATCTTATGTCTGAGTTGATACAACTGTTATGGATATGTACACAGAGAAATTGAAACGTTCTCTGACTGACTACTTCATGAGTGGCTTCTTCAGTTTTGACTGAAAATAACCAAGAGTTCAAATAAGTAGAACTATTCTTCTCTTGATACTATGTGCTGTATGTTTCCCACACTTGAAAGGAGGTGTATTTTGCATAGCTCATGACCTTTGAAGGGAGAGATGACAGTGACAGCTTACAAGTGATACATGTCTGCAGGGGTAGCTGACTGCTTCTAGTAAAACAGTATCTAAAGTAGCAATACATTAAGTTTATCAAACAAGAATTTTTGTACTGTTGTTTATTTTAGATGTTAGTACCATGGAGAAGCTCACACTGTGGTAATATCTGTGTATTTGTATGCATTCACTCATGTGAAGTTCATACATGGAACAGATCACCAGATATAGACAGGTACTGGGAGAAGGGAAATGCAGAAAGATTTTTAAGGTATCATCACGTGATCAAACTAAGCTGTGACATTTCATTTATGTTGCTGTCTGCAGTAGCTGAAGGTGATGTTAAACCTGGCCCCAGCCCAAGTGACTTGTCCTTCTGCCATGGGAATCAGGGGCTGGTTCTGGAGCCTCCTAATCACTTCCTCCCTACCCTTGACTGAGCCTGACTCCCTACTGCTCTCATCTTACTCCAGATTTTGGATAGCACTTGCGACAGTGGCAGGTGGGGCTTTGTGTCACAGCCAAGCTGCTTCATGCATTAGCTGCCCTGTGAAGAAGAGCTGAAGAGGTGTTGTGGTGAAGGACACAATAGGATTGTCAGGGCAGGTGCTGAGCAGAAGGAATGTGGGTGTGAGGAGAAGATAAAAGTTCCATGTATATGTAAGGAAGAGAGGGAGAAGACACAACAGACCTATGAATTAATTAGTAGCAGAGGTGGGTGCAGGGAGGATGTTATTTGAAGGTGAAGATATCAGAGTTTCACTTAAAATGATGGGCAGAGATTTCAAAGCTATCTGAGCAGTGCTGGCAGGCTGGGGTCACTGCAGGGGTGGGGGACAGTGATGGAGCTTCCAGTTCCTGGGTCCTGGTTGATCCACAGAGGCTGTGGGGCAAACCACAGCAGGATTTAGGCATGGGTTAAATATGTGAAGCAGGGTGCTGCAGTCAGAAAACTTATTAGTTTAGAGCCTTCAGAAATAAGAATCTTGTTTTGTGTTGTAGGACGCAGGTGCAGAAGTGGTTGTCCAGAAGGAGCTATTTCCTGGAGTGCACATAAACACTGAATATTTCGAAGAGGAGCAAAAGGTCAATGAGCTGAAAAATGAAGTGGCTGAACTGGATATGGTGCTTATAAATGAGCAACTAAAAGAGCTGGAGGTATGGAAACTGCAAAGCCATTCCTCATCGTTAATGTAGTGATACACTTGCAGAATTGTGATTCACTTGGGCAAACCAGAATTGTTATCCGTAGCCTTATCTGAGGTTTGAGTGCATGATTAGTCAGTTAGTCTGCAAACATTGTGCCTTGATGCATGCCCATGTAAACCCCATAGTTTGTACTGCTCTTCCAGAGCACAGTAGTAGATGCACCTAGAATTGCAGGTGTGCTTCCATGAGGTGCTCCTTTGCTTGTGGATGAGCAGGAATATGGTTGTAGGTGAATCACTATTTAGCCATATTTTGTGTTGAAAGCTTGAAGTCTTCAAGATCATCCTTTAATCCCCTCTCTCTCTGTGGTGGACTTGATTGTAGAATTTAAAAACTGAGCTGGAAACGTGGAAAGCAAAGTCTTTGTGCCATAGTGAAGAAGCAATTCCCAATGGAACAGGATCAAGCAGAGCAGAGCTGCAAACCGTGGAGCCTGCGGTGCCCTGCTGGGACAGGCTGCTCCAGGAACTAGAAGCTGTTAAGGCAGTGAAGCAACAACAGTGCTGTTTAATTAATGAATACCAGAAAACCCTTTCTGCTGCACAATCCTCAATGAAAAATTTGTCAACAGAAAAAGATAACATAAAAATGTAAGTATAGTGGAGGGGTTTGGTTAAGAGGTTGCAGAGCAAATAATGGCCCTACACGGAATTCTGTGCCATGCTTCAGTAATGCTCAGACAAGAATATGGAGTTATATCCACTTCAAGAGAAGTCTTAGAGGTTTGTAAGTTTGTGAACAGAGTTAAGCAGAAGAATTTCTGGTGGTTCTCTGCTATCCTTATACAACATCTACTCTCTTTATTCTTTAGGCAAAACAAAGAAGTAGTTGCTGGGCTAAAAGCCTATAAAAAATCCATCTTAAAATATTTTGTAAAAAATGTGGCAGATGTGAAATACTAATTTTTCTTTAAGGACTCACTAATTCTGATTTTTTTTCTGAATGAAATATGTCTTTATTCTGACAAATAACCTTACTTGATAGGAAGAGTTCCATGGCAGTAAGTAAGTCTAGGTTACCAATTCAGAGGTAACCAGTGCACAAAAAATATTTATTGTGTTTTGTGAATTAGTCTTCAAAACACAAAACTAGTTTGTCACAGTAACGTATCAAAATAATTTGAAAATCTTTAAAATTTTTGAAATTGTTAATTTGCACCAAAGAGATTTAAAAAATGTAATAAAAATCTATCTGCTAAATGTACTTCAGATGGGCATTTAAAAATACTCCTGGAAATAAAAGCTGAGTAGACTCATTTGGAAGAGTTTATCTTGCATGAATGGAAATTTCTCAGGTTTTTTATAAACAAATTTTATCTTCATTGTCAACTGGAAATTACTATAAAATGTTGTTAATTCACTTAGAGGTAACACTGTTGCTGATTTTTAAAATGAGGCCTACAATCTATCTTAGTATATACTGTAATTTTAGAGAATACACAGTAGAACATATCTTTTCTGAAGAGATATCTGTGAACAGTGAATGCTCTACCTATAAGCAAGAAATAATGATACTGCAGGGGTGGTCATGGAATTCCTAAGAGAACATTGAGAGATACGTATGATTAAGTGAATAAAGTTAGTGAATTGTACTCTAAACAGTGAAATTTGTTTTTGAAAACGTCTGTGTATAAGGAGAATTCATTATTTTTGAACACTACTCATATTTTTGGCAGGGGTCCTATGAACAACACAGTTCTTCTGGAGAAAATTAAGGCATGCATAGAGTCCTTACGGAAAGAAAGAGATGTCTTAAACCAGTTGCAGAGTCAGCAAGAAGTTTTATCTCAGCATTTGACATGCATGGATAAAGTGTTGACAGAAAGCCAAATGAGGCAACTGGAGCACTGGTGGCAGCACATGGAACAAGCAGTGCAAAAGAAACATGATCAGGTTGTGGCAGAAATCGATGAATTTAACCTGCTTATGAATAAAGCACAGGATATTCAGAGGCTGATACAAGAACAGTATTTGCAAGCAGAGTTACATGCCTCAGCTGCAGGAAAAGCCAAAGACCCTCTAATTTGGACCACAGAGCTACAGGATATTAAACATGTTCTTTCTCTATTAAAAAGAAGGATTGAGCTGCAGATGAAAAGAATTTGGAGTGATCAAGAGAAGGTGGCTTTGGAGAACTCTATACATGATTTGCAGAGCAAATTGGAAGCATTATCAGCACAGCAAACTCCTCAAGAGGATATTCAGACCACTGGTCCTGCTCTCATGAAACATGAAATGATGAAGAGGCTGAAAGAAAATATTTCATGGGTCAAAGATTCACTGTCCCACCTTGATCAGAAAGCAGCACTTTTCCCCAGTGATGTCAAATCACAGATCAGAAATTGTCAGCTAATGAACACAGAAGTCCTGAACAGAGAACCTGTTATTGTATCCCTGGATTATGGGCTCCAGCACGTCCTTCCCAGCTTGGAGCCAGAGGAGGTCTCTGATATGACCTTCCTTTTACAAACATTGAGGAATTCATACAAGGCTCTTGTTTTAAAATCTGCTCAAAGATTGCAGCACTTGGAGCTCCAGCTGGAGGAGAGGCAAAGACTCACTGCAGAAATAGACAAAGTTCACTCTCAGCTTCGCAAAGCCGAGCTGATGGCCAGGCCTGACCCAGACCAAACCAGCACATGCTCAGAGCTGGTCAGCCAACAAGCCATTCTAAAGGAGATGCTAAAGGACATACAGGAAATAGAAGGGCTTATCTCATCCCACTGTAAAGAGAGTCAGGTCACAGCTGGGCAGCTGAGCCTGTCTGAGCAACTCTTCTTGATTGATCAGTTGAGAAGTCTGAAGAACAGAGCAAGGAAGACACAGAGGCAAATTCAAAGTAAACTTCATGAAGTAGAAAAAAAGACAGCTGTCTCCAGAGAGTTTGCTGAAGGAATAGCTTCATTGCAGCAGGATCTTAATGATCTACAGGATGGTGAAATGAACCTAAAAGATGATGAATTAGTAGGTGCCAAGCAGGGACTGAAGGACAAATGCAAAGCACTGAAAGAAAAAGTGTTAGCTTTTCAGTCAAATTTGTCACAAGTAAGGAAGTACAAGGAAATATTTGAATGCGTTGGTCTGAAATGGGACTCACTGCAGCTGGATGAATTGGAAACTAAGTTTTCTAAAATTAAAAATAAAATTAAAGGGAAGATAATACACTTGGAAAATATTGTTAGGGAATGGGATAAGATTCAAGTATTGCTAAATGAAATCCAGACCGTGACATCCACTGTGAGAAAAGAAGCCAATATCCTAAATGATAGCTCCAGCTCTTCTCCTGCTGAGAATGTCATATCTGCACAGATTCTATTGCAGGCAGTTCAGCAAATCTTGTACTTAACCCAGGAGGCAGCAAATCAAATAAACAAAAATGAGATCTTTGATACGTCATTTAAAGAATCAAAGAGGAAAGAAATAAAGAGCCTGGAGAAAAACGTTGAGGAGTTGAATCAGTTTCTTCAAAACTTGGTCTCTGGGCTCCAGAGCGTGAACAAGGAAGGTAGCCAGAATGAAGCAGAAAATATATTCCACATCATAAAGCATATTCAATTAGAACTCCAGCAGCCACTTGTGATAGACATAAATACAATGCAGGATGAAAAGCTGCGATGGGAAGCAATTCAGAATATGATGGAAGCAAAGTTTTCTGCTCTTAAATGTATAATGGAAAAAGGGAGGGAAAACCAAGAAGAAAAATCTCGTGCTGGTTCTGTAGAAACAAAGTTAGAGACACTGCAAGGCCAGGAAGCACAACTGAAGGCAGACATTGCTGCCCGTGTTGTAAGTATATTCAGTGAAAGTGAAGTATTGACATATGCCTTTCCCCAATAATTAGATGAGGTGTCTGTGACTGTGGCATTTCTATTTTCATGACTCACATCCTCATTTATTCTAACAGCTGAATTGGCCCCTGATCATCTCTGCATTGGTGGATAGGATGGGAATCATGATAGAAACCAAGGATACAAAGAAAGTTGTGTTCAATTTGATTATAGTCAATCAGTGGGGATTAGCACAAGAAAAGAATGGTAAAGAGGAGGAAGGAAAAGGCTGTGTTGAAATCTTCAGCTGAAGAGAGACTGGGTGCAGTCATCCTGTGATTATAGGCAACATTTTCAATAGTGACAATGATGAAAAAATCCAAGCACCTTGTTTCTGCTATAAGGAGAAGTTTTACCAGTTGGGAATGACCAAGAAGATTAAAGCACAGGTCAGACCAATGTGATCAGGAAGGGTGAACATAATTCCTGTCCTGAGGGCAATCAGTCCATGGGTTACACCACTGCTCTGTGTCTACATAGGTAGCAAAATGTGTTTGCCACATGTCCTCTTTCACCTCCTCAGGCCAGTTCTGGGAGCATTGGTCTCAAAGACAGCCAAGTGTGAAATTTTAAGACCATGGGGTGATCCAGAGGAGCACAGCAGTCTTTCTTTATTGTTCCTTTGTCTTTTTAATGCTTTCAGAGTGCCCTGGAGGAGGCATGTAGGGCTGGTGAGCTTTATACCAAGGCCCTTCAGAGGGCTGCCAGGTTCCTCGAGGACTATGAAGCTCCAGCCCAGGCTGCTGCAGCAGAGCTCTGTAGCTCAGAGGAGATCTGTCAGACTCCACAGTGGAAGGAGAAAGAATTCAACTCTGCAAAGGCTGACTTAGAAAATCTGCACTCCAAGCTGAAAAACCTAGTGAAACCAGAAGACAAAGTATGTCTGGAAAATGCTTTAAGAGAGCTGGTGGATAAGAGTTTGGCATTAAGGAAGAAGGCTCAAAGAAAGGAAGCTGATGAACAGAGGTGGGTTTAAGAGATCTTCATAGATCTTGTTCCTTATTATGAGAAACTTGACTGAAAATAAATCAAGTGGTGTTTCTGCTCTGGTGGAAATTCAGGTATTCATAAACTCCAGCAGAAAGAACTGTAAGCATTCCTGTTGTTCTCAGGTGTGATTGTTAAGGAAAGAAAATTGCCATATTACTACTAATTTACAGTGCAGTCATTTGTTGTATATTCCAAAACATGGGGCTTGAGTGAGGATCATAGGGTGCCAGAATCAGAAGAAAGCACATTTCTACAGTCTCTAGTCTACAGTCTTAAGTGCTGGTGGAGGTTAGAATAGTTTTCAGAGGGTCCCTAACTCATGTCTTCCACAGGCTGTTCTGATGGCTTGAGAAAGTAAAGCCCAAACAAGGCACAGGCTGTAGTTTCCTTCCTTCGGATACAGAAGAAGTCTGGGGGGCCTTCAGATACACGTATAGAAAAAGTCTGGGAGAGAGAGTAAAGGATTTTTAAACTGCATGATCATGATCCAGTGGTCAGTACCTCAGGCATCAAAGCTGAGGTGTTTAACAAATGCTAATTGACAGTAACTTGCAAAACAGTCAGGACTTGAAGTTCATAAGGTTTTTTAAAACTTTTATTCTATTGGGCATTATGGTTGGAGAGAGGAGCAACAACAACGAATTTTGATTTGCATCATTTATTTCATGCAGATATTTTGAAAAACACAAAAGCTATACAGAAACCAAAGATAAAGTGTGTAATAACCTTGAGAAACTGGAAAAGATGCTTAGACAGTCTTTGTCTAAGATTCCAACGTCTTATAAAGAATCTTTGGAGCATTTGGAAGAAAGCAAGGTAAGAAAGGCTCTGAAGAACTTGAAAAGCTCATGCAAAACTAGTGCAGCTATGCACACTATATATACTATGTGATATCATAGTAGAAAGAAGTGGAATTCTTTATTCTGTACTTATATTAGGATGAAATCTTTATCTTATATGTATATATAAAACCACAGAATATGTTAATACATTTATATACTTGTTAAAAGACCAGGTGTAATAGACCATGTGAAATGAGTATATCTTACTGCTGTAGAAATCAAACATTTCATTTACCCCATCTTTCTCCACAGTCTTAGCCAAATGAATTCTCTTATCATGACCCTATTATGCCAGCTCAGTGGAGCAATTGCCATTTTCCTAGAGGATCCTAATCATGTTACTGAATACTTCATTAATACTTCTGACTGTAGCATTTTACTTATTTATGTGGGTTTTTTTCCTCTAAGATTTTAGTCTCCAACATTGACTCTGCTGAAGAGGAGCTTGTGAAGCTGAGGCAGATCTCTGGAGAGCTCATGAGGTTATGCAGAGGAAGTGACAGGGCCCTGGCCAGGATTGTAGCAGTGCTGTGGGAAAACTGGCTGGGTTTGCTTGAGGCAGCCAAAGGACTGGAAATTACCTGTGAAGAACTAAAGCAGGAATGGAAATTCATCAATGAAGAGGTGAGTTGCTCAGCATCTGTAAGTTTGGGGGGGTAGGGATGGGGCTGTGAGTAAAATGGCCTCTAAAGGGCTGAGATCAGTGCAGGACATCATTTCCCACACGCTGCTCAGTTATCCCCACCCTTTCTTGAACGCAGAGTCGGAAATAGGGGGGGATATTTATTCAACCCTCTGAACCCAGAACAACTCTGCACGGGGTTATGAGCTTTGTTAAAGCAAACTCAGATGTTTTGTCACACTTCAGAGGTTCAAGTTCTGACTCTGTAATTCCCAATACTTAGTCACCCATGTGAGTAAATGAATAATGTAACGTAAGGTGGTGGAATAAAAGAGCAGTTTATCTCATGCCTTGCCTTGGTGTTTACTTAGCTGGAACGAGAAACAATAATTCTCGATAAGCTCCAGGAAGAACAGCCAGAAAGCCTTAAAGAGAAAGAAAAGGCCACCAGAGAGGAACTGGTGGAGTTACTAGATTTTGTGAACTCATTCGAAGAAAACATCAACCAGCAACAGCTCCTCTTACTCTTGCTTCTTCACCGGATAAGAAACATCCTGAATACACCTGAAAATGCTGAGGGAGAAGCTGCCCTTCCTGCCTTGTGTGAGATAAAGGCAATGCAAGAGCGCTGTAAAAAGTAAGTGGTGTGAGATTTCTGTTGAAGATATGAGCTAGGACTATTTACAAGCAGAGGATTTTAGTGGATATCAAAGAATATATAAAAGCTGTAATGCAGTTAAAAAGACAATGAATGCTCTGCTGGGTCAGACCAATTCTCTATCTCAGCCATCTGCTGTCTCCAGTATGGGCATTGGGGGATATTATTTAGGGAGAGGACCTGAGCCTGGCCATATCATTTGTGGGCTGCAGTTTGTGTTCAAATGCAGTAGGAATCAAGGAACAATAGTCAGTTTTAGAGGTTCCAAGCTCTTGTGAATTTTGAGATCGTCCACTCTTAGGAAAATCAGACCTTGTGTCTTTTGCAACTTTTATCTTATTATGTGAGTGCCACTGTCTAAAATTCACTCCAAAGATTTTTTACAAATCTGGTGATTGTACTCACGCTTCTCCGGGTCTGCTTTTGGACATGGGAATCTTTGTGAGCAACATATGCTCTGCCAGGATCTTCAGACTCTGAGAACTTGACCTCTGCTTGCTCTTTAAATATGCCTGCTATCTGATTTGGTCTACCAAATGTCCTTCTTTTAGCACTATCTGAAGATTCACTTTAAAGAAACTGAGATTATAAGTGACATAAACTCACAGATTTAATAACAGAAAAAAAAGCTAAATTACAGACAAATGTGGTTCTGGATATCTACCTGTATAATATCTGTATTAAGCATGCTCTTTGCTCCTACTTGGTGTAGAATCTAAAGCAATGTATTCTTTCTGGTAATCTTCCATAGGTTGTACCAAAAGGCTCAAGACCATAAAGATTCTGTGAAAGCTGAGATTCAAGAGAGGAACAAGGTCACTGAAGAAATAAGTGCTGTGACAAATGCATTACAGAATGCTGCATCTGTGTTACTGCAGGATGCTGATGGAAAGGCAGAACAGCTGGAGGTTGGTAACAGCTCTGTTATTGTGACATTCAGAGTATCTCCTGGTTTATGCTGGTGCTTGAACTTGCTCCACATAAAATTAATGGCAAGGTCTATGCACATTGACTTAAAGGCAAAGAATCTGGCTCAGCAGAATACAACTGGCCCTGCCATGGTCTTGGTTTGTGTTTTTTTCCCCTCTGTGTGACTCAGGTAGCAGGCACGGATGTATTTCCGGGTTGCAGAGAAATTCACAGCCAGCTGCATTCCTTTTAGGAAGGGCTGCTTAGTGTACACCCTGCATCCTTTCCCCTCTGTATACCTACCCAGCACAGCTTCAGATGTTCTGGATTTGATGTCCCACACTGGGGGTTAACCTGGTAAATGATTTTTAAAAATCAAGTTGTGATCAAGACCACAGTGTCCACCAGCAGCCACCAGCCGTCTACACATTTCTGCATTTCTTGACTTTATGAAATACTGTTATTCCTAACAGTTCCTGAACTTATTTATTTATTATTTGAATTATATTCATTTCAAATTACTCCTATTGTGTTTATATTGCTATCATAATTTTTAAATCTTGATCAAAAATTGTTTTTAATTCTATTTAATCCAGTTATCTGTTAACTATAGAACTTCATAATTTATTTGTTTTAGCCTACTAAAGTGTAGTACAGATTTGGGCTCTCTTTGCTGAGTCTTGTATAAGAACTGGTTGGGTGTCCCCATCCTAGCACAGTTCTAGGAAAAATACAGCAGCCAAAGACCACGGTGGCAGATAGGGGTTTAGCTTGAAAGAGAAACGTTTATTACATGTTTAGGAAGTTCTGAAAACCCATGAGCTAGCATTATTGTGGTGAGACCTTGGATTTGTCTGAAAGGGCTGGTTTTCTGTTTAAAATTATTTAGAATTAGAATTTAGAGTTGTGTCTGCTTTTTTACTGAGTTCTTTGTATCCAGAAGGAAATTTTACTACTGCAGGTGCTTTTTGCCTGCTCTTTTCCCTCACATCCAAACTTTGCTACTCTGAGCTCCTAAATTTCACCCAAAAGTGAGTTTTCACATTGTTCCTTTTTCTGATAGCAATGGCACAAGCAAATGTTAGCAGCAATTCCATCAAGTGATTTCTTTTTAGCAGTATGTCACAGCAGGCCTGTTCCTTTTGAGAGGATTGAGCTGAAAGGATTGAAGAATTCATTAATTTTACGTAGTCCAGACACCAGTGAGCCAAAATCTGCAGGGCAGTTTCATCCCTTACTTCCAAAGAAAATCTAGTTCATATGAAATCTATAGCATTAGTCAGGACTCCATTGCAGCTATTGAGTGGAAATACCTATTACACTTTGAGATGACAAACCTGATTTAGCTGGGTGACAAAAGTTTTAATTCACCCACACAGATGAAAAGGGGAAGTGTTACTATCTTGTCCCTTAGGAAAAAAATTGGGACAGTTTTGACAGGCATCTGCTTTCCAGCTAAATAATCTGAAATATGAACATGCAGTAATACACAGAAACCAGTTTGTAGAGACATCTTTGTTTTGGAGACGAGAGTTGTAAGTGATTCTTTCCAGTTCAAGTTAGGAAATCTGTGAACTCTCATAAATATTGGCACAATCTCAATTGGGCCATTTGACAACAGCAGCCTTCTCCCTGAGAGAATGAGGCACACAGCTGTTTTGTGGGTTTGAGGGTTTTTTTTTTAATATCAGACCCAGTTGTTGTGGGATGACAGAAAATAAATCAATCTCAGTCTCTTACATATTTCTGTGTGGTGCATTTGTGTGAAGGAGAAGGTTCCCAAGTGAAGACTATGAATTAATGGATTACCATTGCTCCTGACTGAAAAAGCAAAGGCAGTCAATTTTAGTGGCTTTCATTGCCTGATAGGAGCTTTGGCTCATTTTTCCCAATACCTTAAGTTAACATTTGAGTTTCTCAAACAGCTGAGCACCAGGGAAAGGAACCATAAGCCAGCAAACAGAACTTTCCAACCTGAAACTCTAGAAAACCTTCCAAACAAATGGATTTCTTCATTCTTTCTGCAGGAGGACTTAGCTCGGATTTTATTTCTAGGCCACAGGCTGTAGACAGTTGTTCAAGCTTCTTTTATCTCATAAAACCTACATTCTTCATGCAGAACTGGAAACTACTGTTTTGAGAGGAGCCTGCTGTGCTGCTCTGTATAATTGCCTGAAAGCAGACACTTCAGCCTGAAACCTGTTGCTTTTTGTGGCCTTTGTGTTGTTTATAATAATGAAGGGATGGACGTTGGCTATTAAACGTCTTTCAAAGGGAAAAATCCACTTTGGGCACAAGGGAGAGCACAAAGGTTAACATTTAATCACAGGAGTTCTTCAGATAGTCCCTTTGCTGTACCTGTCAATGAATATCAGTGCGTCACTTCCCCGACATGGAGCAGTATCAGGTTTAATTAATTCGTACAGATTGAAAAGCATCATTTGATTAAATGAGTCAGTATTTCTTAGTGTTTATCTGCTTGCAGAGGTAATCAAATTAAGTTTGGTATCACAAAAATAACTTTTCCAAACCATAATCATGGTAGGAAATACAAAATGCGTTATGTGTGTGTTCATACACGTATATATGCATTTGTGCATTTACACACATGCACTTACTAAGAACTGGGTAAAACTGCTGAAGTTATTCTTAATTCTGTAGGAGCTTCAGAGTGTGATTGGTAGAGAGAGTCAAGCTCTGGAGGATATCATGAAGAAACTTCGGACCAAGTATTCTGAAATGTACACAATAGTTCCTGCAGAGATCGAAACACAGCTGGAGGACTGCAAGAAAGTGTTGCAAGACCTAGAAGAGAAGGTAACTGTTGATGTGGTTTTCATATTTATCTATTTGCAATGTATAAATACAGCTGTGTTTGATGAATATAGCTCTAAATTTCAACTTGAAACGTTGATTATTTTTGTCTGCATTTTCTTCTCAGTGAAAATTGATGTGTGAGGAAAGATTCCTCATGTTAACTGTCTCCTTCTAGAATAACCTTACAGTGAACAGTGTGAATATAACATTTTTATTTTTTATTAAAAATGGACATGGCAGAACCTTTAGAAGTGAAGTTTTAATATGATATGGATGCTGTCTTCTATCCAATCTGATTCTTAAACTGGGAACTAGTAGTTGAAGTTGATTGGAAAGTTTCCATAGCTTGAATGAGAAAATATTTTCAAAACTGGGTTAAGAAAGGACTTTGAAACGGGATTTTTTTTTTTTTTAATGTAATTTGGACACGTGACATGGTTCTTTTTACCACCCCTGAGGACATGGTCGCCTTCCTTTAAAATCAGGCAGGAAATTTAAATAACTGAATCCCATTGCATCAGGTTTTTTTGCAGTATTTTCTATCTACAAGGGATATAAGCAGTTAGCTGAAAGCAAAATAGGGGAAAATGGAGTAATATTCTTAGTTTGGGGTCCAATTTTTAGCCTGGTACAATTACCATCATTGTTACTCATTTGTGTTATTTTAAAAATGAAAAAAAAAAACCTTTTCAGTTCTCATATTCCAGAAATAATAATGTTTAATGTTAATTTTAAAGTTAAAGCTCTGCTAACTTGATAAAACTTGAAAGTTTAATAAAACAGTTTTGAAATCCAGTTACTTTTTAGTGTCTATCAAATTATTCCTTCATTTTATCTTACATAAAATATTTAGCACATGTTAACTAAAGCTTGTGAGTTTTAATTTGGTTAACTTTATAGTTTCTGTTTCAAAATGGGACTAGTCTTTTCAGAAGCAACAACTGGGAGGAGAGAAGGAAAGCAAAACAGTCTGCTTTGAGCTTTTGTGGTTGTTTACTGTTTCTTTTACCGAGATAAAAGGTTATCCCAAAGCACACATTACCTGTTGGAGTGAAAGAACTGGTCCTGAAATGAGTAGATAATTAATTCATTAACTGAAAATTATCTTAATTCCTCATCCCACAACAAGGATGAAGTATTACAGTACTAGGAGATTCAAACTAAAACAACTACTAAATTAAAAATCTTTTGCATCAAGGCAGCATAAAACTATTCAGCGTGCATTTGCCCCCTAAATCCTAGGGCTGCAGCACACGAAGAATTTAGCAATTTCCTGGTGCTTGGCCAACCCTAGCAGCCAGCGGAGCTGTAAGAAAAGATGTCACTTTTGGGCAAGATCAAGGACTTTCTCCCTCCCTGCACTTTATCTAGTCCTTTGTAACCTGGTAGCTTACGGTGTGTTGCTCAGTCCTGTGCTCAGGCAATTACTCAACTTCAGCTTTGAGAGTTTTTCTTTTTACATGGAAAATCAGGCCCCCCCCAGTGCACCAATTTTTCATTTCTATGGAGTCCTGCAGAGTGAAATTAAGTTCCTCAGAGCTTTTTATTTTAGTGATAAATCTCCAAGTTTATATTGAGAAATTTGCTGTGCAATGATGCACTTTGATATTCCCTTGTTTGTTACATGGAAGTCACAGCTGTCAGCTGAGACATAAAGGTGTCATTCTGGGTTTCTCACAGCATAAATCCAAGTGTGACCCTTCCCACTATGCAGCATGAGCAGCCTCTCTTGCAGATCAGGGTGAAGCAAAGCACCCAGGGAGTGGCAGTGCCTCAGGGCTTGTTTCCTCAGGGATTGCCTTTCCGAGCCAGGCTTTTTTAATGAGAGCAAATTAGTGAACAACATGTAGATGTTGAACTCGCTCACATTAGTGCTTCTCCCTTCAAATGTAGTTCCATTCTGGTGTTTTGAAGTGACTTGTCAAGAGAAACGGAAAAGAATTTTAATATTTTTGGTAAAGTGGTGCACAGAAACAAGCAGATCTTTGTAATCGCCCCTACTGTTTTCTCTTTGCTCTGGCAGGTTAGCTCTGAAATCTTGCAGAACTCTCCTCAGTATGTGCTGAAAAGAAAAGCAGAAACTATTAACAATGGCCTTCAAGCTATTGAAAAGATGTTACAACAGAGGAGTGAAAACATTGCAAAAGCCAAAGAAGTTCAGAAGGTAATCTTGCAAAAAAAATTTTTGTGGGTGTTAAAAGATTTTTGGTTGTTTCTACAGAGCCTTGTTCAGCATAAAGTGGTCTTCCATTCATTTTATGTCTGTAAAAGGAGAAGTACAAGCAAGCATTTAGCTGGTGAATATGTATTAATTCTTTCTCACAGGAAAATCCATGCTTTTTTCAACTGTGAATCACACCAGTAGATGCAAAGTGTTTTCTTCTCATCGTATCAGTTCTGAAACCTTTGCAGTTCCACATATCCCACGTGAAGAGCTGCTGTTACCTTTGAGCCTGACCTTATATGTAATTTCCCTTCTGTCCACATGCAGCAAATTTGGGATATGCTGGACCTTTGGCATTACAAACTCAACGAGCTGGATGCAGAGGTGCAGGATATAGTGGAGCAGAATTCCTGCCATGCACAGGAGTTGATGGATATCCTGGTGGCCCCCTTGCAGCAGTACCAGCAGGTTTCACAGCGTGCTGAGCGCAGAACTGCCATTCTCAACAAGGTGGGTCCAAATGGAACTGGTTTTTTACCAATCCTATAAAAAAACCAGAGTGAAGGCTTTGCATGAAACATCATCAGAGGCTGTCAAATGAGTAGAGTCACAAGCCTGCTGTGGTAAGGCTTATTGTAGGTGGGGTTTCTGGAGTGGCTACCCCAAAGGGCTGGCTCAAACCATGGCTGAGGGGTTCATGTGGGGAATGCTTGCCCCTGGGTGGGTGTTGAGATGGTTCTCTCAGACTCTGCTAATGGGCTGTCTATTAAAGTACCATTGCCATGTAACTTGTAACAATGCTCCCATAAAATGTAAGCATGCAAGCACCAAAATTACCTTTGATGAGAGGGGATAGCCTGAAATCATGAAACCATTTCAGAAAAATGGTTTTTATTTCACCATGCTGATTTAACTGACCATGATGCAAATGCATCCTGATTTCTTTTAATCTTGTCCACAGATGTATTTATCCTATACAGTGAACAGCAATTCACTTGTGACTTGCTGTAAAATCCTGTTATTTCCTAGGCTACCAACAAGATGGAAGAATATGAGGAGCACTTGAAGAATGTGAAAGATTGGATAGAAAGCACCAACAGTTTGCTGAGAGCAGATGCTCAGCACGACTCTGCAAAAAGCTTACGCAAGCATACTGATGAGCTCCAGGTAAGAGCTGATGCAGATAAATGGTCCTGTTAGCACTAGTTGCTCTGCACAGATGCAGTTTTCCATTCTTAATTGTTACTGACTGTACTAGTTTGGAAACAAACCAGTGGGAGGCACCAAGTCAGAATAACAATAATGGAAATTAAAGAAAAGGAAGAAAAAAAGTAAAGGAAAACACTGTCAAACTGACAGAGTCAAGGTACAACCTGACACCCTGTTAGGCAGGGTGGTGGTAGCAGTCTGGTAGAATGGTGGCTGCAGTCCTCTGAAGCAGTGATCCTGTAGTAAAAGAATCTGCTCTTCCTCAGGAAGTCCAACGGTGGCTGTGTAGCTCCTGTCCTCTGGAAATCCAGTGGGAAGGGTTGTCTCTGGTGTTCAGAGTCCCAGATTATATCCACGATGGGATGCTTGGTTCCTCCCTCTGGGTGGAGCATCTCACAATGGGGTAATGAGTCATGAGGCCAAGTGTTGATGAGGCTCATTAACAGAAGATAGTGTGGAGGGAGTTATCTCTGAGTCAGGCGGCAGGACAATGATGGGCAATTAACAGCAAGATAGTCTGGGGGGAGGAGGCAAGGAAACACTGCCCCACCTGGTTTCAACAGCTCCTGAGGATGGCAATAGAATACACTGCAACCCAGGACACTGACATAAATAACTTACCATTTTCAGTAAACCTACTTTAAGTGAAAAATAGTTATAGTTGACACTCATGAAATACAGATGCTTTTTGGTGTTGGACATACCTATCTTGTGCAAGTGCTGAACTGTTGTACATCTTCCAAAAATGTGTGATTGTCTTCTGTAACCCTGCTGAGTGGCTATGGTCAGTTTTTACTGCCTGCATATATAGGATTCTTTCTGTATTGTATGTGAGCCAAAAAGGCAAAGTGCTGTTTTTTTGATGTCTGTGTGCTAGATGGAAGCTTTGAAGTGAGTTGTGGTTTGGAAGGCTGTGCTCACTGTTCCTTGAAGGGAATTCTGATTGGTAATTTCAAAAATGGAATGTTTGTAATATTACAGGGAAGATCAGGGCCAGTGCCAAACAAAAAAATTCTGGCAATTTTGTACTTAAAAATCGAGTTTTCTGTACATCCACTCCTTGGCTTAGACCAAGTGAGAAAGCTGGTGTTCTAAACATAGATTTTTGTAGTAAGATTAGTAAGAGTTCTTGACAGGAAGTAGCTGCCCATTCTGGGCTGATAGTTACAAAAGCATGTAGCCACAGTGGGGAGACTGGGATTTCCAAAACCCATGAACATTTTTTGTGGCAAAAGCTTATTGTCTCCTGTGTTTGTGAATTGGAATGTTTTGTGTGTTCTGGGCTGTGAAAGGAGTGGATTTGGAAATGCACCCAGGGCTTGCATTAGAGTGGAAACATGCATTCAGTCCTTTCCTTCACACACCACCCAGACAAATGGATCACATGCATTTCTTGAAGCCTTTGCTGTTCTTCATTCTGGTGTTCACTGCAGTTAATCCGAAAGCTGAACCAGTTCATGGCAGGGGAAGAAACGTCACATCATGCACAACTAGCCTGATATTTTCTGGAACATTTTGTTCCTTCTAATCCTTACCTCTATGTAACTTTAATGTTCAGCAGTGATGTATCAAACTAAGCTCTTACTTCGTCTCCAGATGGCTTTGGAAGACTTGGAGCAAAAGCAAAATCTCCTGCATGGTATCTTCATGGAGCTGGAGGAGCTGACACCCATCTTTGAAACAGACAGTGTAATGCAACAGCTGAACGAAATAGATGTTCAAGTAGCAACTTTACAGCAGGAGATAGCAGAGGTTCTTCCACAAATCCTGCATGTGGCTGATGTAAGTCTGGGTGACCCATAACTGCTTTTAATGAGAGCTTCATCATGTGTTAGGAAATACAGGTTATATCACCTGCATGGAAAACAGGGTTTAGTGCTGGTTTTTGTAGGTGTGCCAAATGAGGAAATTAACTGTTTGGAAACAAACCATCAGAAGGCATTTGGTAACTAAGCTGTGAAGTTCAGGATTAGCACAGGATGTAGGAGGAAAGGCTGGGAGCCTGGGTTGGTGCAGCCTAGAAAAGCTTGGGGGTGAGAGGTTGATATTGCTGCTGTTTTCTGCTACATGATGGGAGACTACAGACAGAACTGGGCCAGGCTCTTCTTGGGATGTGCAGCAAAAAGATGAGCAGTAAGAGATCTCAAGTGTAACAAAGGAAATTACATCTGCATAGTAGGAAGGATTTTTTTTTTTTTTTTTTTTTGCAGTGAGATTGGTCAAACACTAGATCAGGGGCTCCAAGCAGGGTTAATATCCCCAGCTCAAGAGATACCCAAATCTCAGTAGGATCAGACCCCAAGTGCCCTGCTTTGATGGGTGCCAGAGATCTTTCAAGGTCCCTTCCAGCCTATTCTACCCTGTGACTGTCTCTGGGAGTTCACAAACAGCTGTATGTGGATTCCTTTTCCATCTGATGTAAATCTTTTCCTATTGGAAGCTGCCAACAGTATGATTACAGCACTTGCCTATGCTGGTTACTCTCACCACTGGAAAACTGTCTTCTTACCACTAGTAATTTAGAATGTGAATTTTCAAGGATATTTCAGTTCTGTATTCAGGGTTTAAAACAGACCAGATGATCTTAAATACTTAATTCCTTTAGAAGTTATGACTATACGTAATTTATAATAACTGGCCTTTTGATTGATAGCATTCTTTAACATATTCTGGCTGTGCTGTAGTCATTTTTCAGTATTTCTTTTTAAAGTGAAAAGACAGAACTGCAAGTTGGCTTTGGTGTTTGGGCTATCTACAAATACTCCTTTTGTTCCCAAAATCTAGGAATTGGATGCCATTGAATCTCATGTGAAAGTGTTTGAGAAGGATGTTGCAGAAATGAAGACAATCTTGTCATCAGAAGATCTGTTAGAATTTTCTCCTAAAGACCAACTTAAGCATGGACAGGTCTGTGGAAACTCCTATTTAGGCTTTCTTTTTTTCCTGATCAGTGTAAACCCTGAGGTGAGACTGTTGAGAGACCCTTTCAAGAAGCACAGTCATGGTTTGAACACACACTTGAAATTAAAGCACTATTGAGAACATGCCCACAGAGAACTTGACTGTGTAACTTAAACTCATGTCGGGCATAGCTGCCCCATTTGAGGATCTCCATTTTTTGGGAAGTTTGTGGCCTGATTTTCAAGAGATGATTGCTGCACACCACTCTACTTGGCACCAAACTGAAATCTGAAGTTAAAAAATTCAGCCTTATTTTTCCAAAAATGGAGGCAAATTTTAGCAGATGATCCTTTTATTTCACACCACATGCAGTCCACAGTGTTATCTGCCTAAAATACAAAAATCATGGGTTCATATTCAGGTGAGGAATAAAAATACCATCATATCTTTCATAGCAGTGTAACTCTCATAATAAAGCTGTGCAGCTTGGTTATCCAGAGAACAATTTTGTGGTAACTACATTACATGGAAAAACTGAAGTAATATTTCTTCAAGAAAATAATGTTCACATATCTCCTTACTGTAAATCAAAGCCCGGATAGTACAAAAATTCCTGATGCAGACTTCTTATGAATGAGAGAATAACCATCTCTGTTCCCACTGGGGCATTTCAAAACAAAATCTTCTTGAGAGGGAGTTCAACAAAAAAGTTAAGTCATTAAAAACCCTACAGGTGGTTTGTATTTATATTACCTTTTTCTTCTGGAGTTTCCTGCTGAATGAGGTTCCAGTGGGATTTCATATTTCTTCAGGAGAACCGAGAAGTTATGAGTTGCTATTGCCATTCTGTCTTTCATAAATTGATCACTGAGTCTTCCATAAAACACGTATTGTGCTATGAAAGGGCACACTTCTGTTCTTCCCAAAATGATCAAGGTGGTTGTAAACTGGGCATTCACTCAAAGTATTGTGATATGAAATGCTGTCCTTGACAGGAAAGTCGTCTTCAGGGATTTCTGTTGACTTCATCTCAATTCATCATCTCATCTATGTTTATTAGGCTGCTTTTGGGACCATCATAAAATGACTGGTTTGCAGGACAAAAGACAAAAACCAGAATTTGCCTAGAGTGACGTCAAAGAATTTGCACCAGTTTTTAACTGTCTTCACTGCCAGTGATGTTCTGCTTTGAAATGAGCTGCTTAGTAAATAGCAACTAATCTGAATGTGACACTTTTTTGTCACTGTGCAAACTTTATGTATGTATATACAGAAAAACCAGAATTGTAAATATAAATTATATCTTTGTCTTGCTTTAAACAAACTCACCGTGGATTTTCATTTATTTTTCCCAAGATTCACAGAATCAGAGAATATTCTGAGTTGTAAGGGACCCACAGGGATCATAGAGTCCAACTCTTAAGTGAATGGCCCATATGGGGATTAAAATATTCTTCCTTCTTAAATGGGAAACTCACCAAAGACAGTTTTTGCTCATCATTAGTGTAGTATAAATTTATGGTGTTGATTTTTCTAACTCAGTATCACATCCATCATCTATCCTGTATCCCGACAGGTTATACTTGAGCATGTTGGTCCCATGCAGAAGACTATTGTTCATATACAGTCCTATGAAGATGCACTTCAGCTGCCAGGGCTGAAAATGCAACCTTTCTCAGTCTTCCAAAGAGCAAGACAACTCTTGAG